>NC_080420.1:44169749-44484437 GCF_029873635.1 Malania oleifera
CATTCATCTGATATTTTCTTAGTATTTATAATTGTGTTAAATAAATTAGTTAACCATATGATTCCCTTATCACCTAGGCATTTTCGAACTTCAATTGGGATGTTATCTGATCCTATAGTTTTTCCATTTTTCATTTTTTTTTTAGTCCAGACTTAACTTCGTTAACTCTAATTTTGCGAAAATCTCATATTTTTAGCCTTTTCCTTATTTCTCAATTCTAAGTTTAAGCCTTCTACTTGGTTTTCATTAAATGGCTAACTAAAATAACTTTGCGATTTTTCTTTTATGTCTTCTTCCTTAACCAAGACAATATCATCCTCACTTTTTATACACTTTCCATTACCTAAGTTTTTGTTCTTTCTTTCTCTTATGTCTCTTCCCTCTTCTTTTGTATTTAGTCTAGCATATAAATTATTAAATGATCTTATTTAAGTTCACTATGGCTTTTTTTTTTTTTTCATCTTTTCTCGCCTTTTATACTTCTCAAAGTTTTCTCTATTTTTTACATTTTTGTCATGTTCTATAACAAATTCTTTTTATCTTTACAACTTTTTGGACATCTGTATTCTACCAACAACTTTCTTTTCTATCCGAGAATCTTCCTTTTGATTCGCCTAAAATCTCTTTTGCTATCTTTTTAATAGATCCTACTCCGAAGAGTGTTGTGTCTATACCATCCTCTATTGTCCAATCATCATCTTTGATCATTTTATCTTTAAATTTTATTATATTTTCTCTCTTTAGGTTCCACCACCTAGTTCTCTTGCACTGATTTATTTTATGCTTTCTCTTCCATTTATCAATACATATATCTAGTACTAAAACTCTTATGTTGATTGATTAAGTTTTCACCGGGATAACTTTACAGCCCTTACATGATAAACGATCTACCTTCCTAGTTAGGAAAAAATTTACTTGAATTTTTCTCAACTTTTGAAGGTTATCAAGTGTTCTCTCTTCTTAAAATAAGTATTCATTGTAATAAAATCATATGATATGGCAAAATCTAAGATCATCTCTCCAAACTCTTTTTTGTCTCCATATCCTTTATCCTGCTTTTATCTTCTCATAACCTTTATTATCCCTTTCAACGCATCCATTCAAATATGTTTCAATGAATATTTTCTTAGTCCTTGATATCCCTTTTGTAATACTATCCATATCTTCCCAAAATTGTTTCTTAAATGTTTTTACTAAGCCTACGTGAGGAAAATAAGCACTAAGGACATTTATTATCTCTTGGCCTAAGGCCATCTTAATTTTTAAAGTTCTATCTATCCTGTACTCTTTTGATATCTACAACATTATCTTTTAAGTTTTTATCTACTATAATTCCTATCCCATTCTTATGTTTTTATTTTCCTGTGTACTGAAGTTTGAATCTTGATTTTTCAATTTCTCTAGCTTTTTACCCCGCGCACTTAGTTTCTTGAAGGCATATTGAATTAAATTTTCTTCTAATCATTGTGTCCACAGTTTCTATGCTTTTCTTGCAAGTGTTCCTATATTTCAAGTAGCTAACCTAGTCCTGGTCTTTTAATCTAACTTCTTTACCTGCCTACATTTAGAATGATGTGGGAACCCTCACATATTTGACATTGTACCCGGGT
Source organism: Malania oleifera (assembly GCF_029873635.1). Taxonomy (NCBI): domain Eukaryota; kingdom Viridiplantae; phylum Streptophyta; class Magnoliopsida; order Santalales; family Ximeniaceae; genus Malania; species Malania oleifera. Next base: position 44,171,360 of record NC_080420.1, read on the forward strand.
GTCGACATGGTGCATCGCTTTGAGGCAACGCCCTAGCCTACCGTCGCCCACTTTTCGCTACACTTGGGTGGTATAAGTGCAATGCGTTGCTCGTAGGGGACGCCTTAATGAATAATTGGTAAGAATTCATATATAGTGATTCGACAAGTTTTACATTGATTGTCAGCTACCTAACGCGCCTCCTCCTTTACCTGGGGGGCTCTATGTGAAAAGGTTAGGACATTGAGTGCATCATAGGCGGAGTTTTAGAGAACCCTATCACATTAAATAAAAATCTCAACTTTAAATAGGATCCCAATTGATTTGGGAATCATAACATTAAGCTGAAATCCCAATTGATATGGGAATCCTAACACATTAATTTGAAATCTCAATCGATTTGGGGATTCTAACATTCTTGCCTCCTTCAAATCAGCCTTGTCCTCAGGGGTGAGCAGCAATAAACTCCAGGACTCTCTCCTTCAAGGATTGATAGAGTTCCAAAGTTGCATCTTCAGCTGATAAGTGAAACTAGTGAACTAAAACTTCTATGTTGGGCAGGTGTCGGACACTGACACTTCAAGATTCAAGAAGTGTTGGTGTTTCCTAAGGCAGTATAAATGCGTGAGTTTTGTAAATATTTCGACATGCTACTTCCAAGGGTGGTTTGCTCTTTTTGAAGAAAGGAGTAGGTTTAGAGAGTACAATTATCACATTTGATGTAGGGCTTGCATTCGTAAAAATAACAATATAGCGTAACATGAAAGTTTAATTTGCTGTTAGCATAAACTTATGATTTCTAGGTAGGAACTCTGGCATGTAATATGTCCATTTTTCTCTTTGCAGTTGGCAGAAACTGCAAAAGCCCAATTTTCCCGTGATTACAGTGACCACCTTGCACTTGTCCGGGCCTATGAGGGCTGGAAAGATGCTGAGAGAGACCTAGCTGGATATGAATACTGCTGGAAAAATTTTCTTTCCTTCCAATCAATGAAAGCTATTGATGCTCTTCGAAAGGAGTTCTTCTCTTTGCTCAAGGATACTGGACTTGTTGATAGTTACACAGCTACCTGCAATGCATGGAGCCATGATTTGTATCTCATCCGAGCAGTTATTTGCTCTGGCCTGTACCCTGGAATTTGCTCTGTTGTGGTGAGTCATGCCACCTTAATTTTCAGACACAAGCACGTACATTTGTGAATCTCTTATATATTTATCTGTTTTCTTCTGTTGTATAACATAATGATTTCCTGGTTTTTGATATATTATTATATGCCTGGGGTCCAGTTCTTGGGGGACTAGGATGACTCCATTTGTTTTTATTAAATTTGGAATGTAAATAAATTATAAGTAATTTAACAGATGGTGACTTGGCAATGAAAGTTCTACTACTTAAAATTGATAGACAAAATGAGTGAGCCAGGCTAGTTTTCCATTTTTATTATAACCCGGAAGTTAAATTAGTGATTCAGTTCTTCTTTATTAAATTTAATCTAATATTTTGCTTCTTTGCTATTATACAAAAAGAAGACCCATTAGTCTTTCTTTTTTTCACTTATGTTTTCCTCTAAAATTCATTAAATTATCATTTTATTTTTTGGTCATATATAACCCAACAAGAACATAAGGGTGATATTGTGAACAACCTGTTAAAATACTTCCCAGTTGCTGCATGCCACAAAAATTTTCTTCTCATCAAAGGAGTTGGTGGCATATGGCTAGTGTATGTAATTTTCTTGAATACTGAAGCAACACATGCGTTTTACAGCATAACGAGAAGTCCTTCTCACTGAAAACAATGGAGGATGGTCAGGTGCTTCTGTATTCGGTGAGTTTATCCCCTTTAATTGCTGAGTATGTAAATGAAATAAGTTTTTTTTCAGTTAGTTATGTTCTAAATGCATGCTGTTGGATGTCATTTTCAGAACTCTGTCAATGCTCGGGAATCTAGAATTCCATATTCATGGCTAGTTTTCAATGAGAAGATAAAGGTAAATTCTGTTTTTCTGCGGGACTCAACGGCTGTGTCTGATTCAGTGCTGCTCTTATTTGGTGGAAGCATCTCAAGAGCTGATATTGTGAGTTATTTTACCTTTCCTTTATACAGCCAACTTTTTATTCAGTCTGTGGCTGTCTCTCTGTCCTTGGAATCCATGCACATGCATGATTGGTTGGTTTATTGTAATGGATTTACTTTCCTGCTTTGATAAGGATGGGCACTTGAAAATGCTGGGTGGCTACTTGGAGTTCTTCATGAAACCTGCTGTAGCAGAGATGTATCAATCTTTAAGAAGAGAGCTTGAGGAGCTAATTCAGAGCAAGGTGAGTGAAACCATGAGAAGCTATTTTTCCCTGAATCACTCAAATTTTGCAGTTTCCGTGAACATTAATTTATTTTCATTTTCCTTTTTCCAAACTGTTACTGGCTTATTCTGTTTTTGCGCTTTTGCTTGTATCATTTTGTAAATTTGAAGACATGTTTTGCTTCTCCTCTGGCTAATTTTTAATTTCGCATATCAACCTTGGTGAATTGCGTCGGACAGCTACTGAATCCCAGGATGGGCTTGCACAGCCATCACGAACTCTTGTCTGCTGTGCGTTTGTTGGTTTCTGATGATCAATGTGAAGGCCGATTTGTCTTTGGTCGACAGATTCTTAAGCCTTTGAAACCATCTGTCAGAGCAATGCCACCAGCCTTGGTTTCTAGGACTGAAAGTGGACCTGGGGGTGATAACTCTAAGAGCCAGCTCCAAACATTGCTCACCAGAGCAGGATATGCTGCACCCACTTACAAGACAAAGCAACTGAAGAATGGCCAATTCAGAGCCACTGCAGAGTTCAATGGTATGCAAATCATGGGGCAACCTTGCACCAACAAGAAGTCTGCGGAAAAAGATGCAGCTGCTGAGGCTCTTCAGTGGCTGACTGGTGGGACCCAGGCTGGCCATGATTATCTAGAGCACATGTCAATGTTGCTGAAAAAGAGCAAGAAGGAACATAACTAGAGCATCTAATTGGCATATGAAGGACCATAGGCGCTTTGAAATGCCTGCAAATGCTTATGCTGTGTTTGGATGCATGGAATTTGAGGCCTGGATTTGGAATTGTGCGGGTTTGGACAAAATGTATTACATAAGTATAGAGTTTCGTTAAATTCCACACAATTCCAAATTCAAGGCTTGAACTCCATCTCCCAACAGTGTAAATGCAATGTGGTATTTGGGAATTTACCAAGAAAATTTTTAGGGCAGCTTTGGTATTTTTTTTTGCCGAGGCATCAGGAGACCTTGCGTTGTTTGTAAGCAGTCAAACTGAATTCATCGATGAAGAACAGAATAGCAGGGTCCTGGGATAAATTTGCAGTGGATTGGAGCATATGATTATCTGGTGCTGGAAATGAAGCTACAGCTGTACAGATCTTACAATTGAGATTGGGATTGACCTATTTTGTCTGTGATAATACTTCTGCTTCTGAGGAGGGCAACTGATTGTTCGTCGGAGCATATTTATTAGAGGCGGATTACCCCAGAAGCATTGCACTAACAAATGTATACACTGAACTTCAGGACATAGAAATTAGGCAGATTGTCCATTCTGAGCTTAAAGTTGACATTGATCCTAGCATATAATGTAAATTATTGTTATTTTTTTTTCACTTTGAAATGTCACAAAGGGCTGACAATTTTGCCACATTCTCCCATTTTCTTTCTGATTTGATTGGAGGAAATGCATTTGAAATTCACAAACAACATAAAAATGAGTGGCGTATTTGTTGCGGGACTGAATTTCGAGTCCCCTGGGCTAAAAATTGTCAAGTTGTGCAGCCCAAATGACTGAAAAAGCAATCTGCCTCGCCTTACTAATGCAGATGCCTGCTGCCATTTGGCAAGCCTTGAAAGCTGTTAGTTTCCAACGGTTGGTTTCCATTAGAAGACAACCTCATCTTCCATCATCAACATCCTAAAATTTCTATACCTGAAAAAAATCGGTTCTATTACTTCTTTTTATTCTTCATTCTTCGTCTTCTCAAGTTTTTCATTGAGTATTTCGCTCAGTCCTTGGAATTTATTGTACTTGTATTTGGGAGTATGAATTTTGGCTTTAAAATTATGATTTGGACTAAAACATAACTCATTTATTTTATGTTATGTTTTATTCAACATTCAAATCTAGAATCAGGATCTCAAGTCCTCAAACGACGAAGTTTTGTTTGGAGTATGTATTTCAAGTCTTTTATTTAGATGTACAAATTTAAAAAGATTTCAATACAATATTATATTATATTTTGTTTAATATAATATAAATTATTATGTTTTATCTAAATCTCTACTGCCTAGGCCCAGAGGTTAAGGTGATTGCTAAGATAAAAATCATATGGGAATTTGGGAATGCATTGTGAGCATTGAGGGTCTATTTAGAAGTTGAAAAATATGAGAAAGGAAAAGAAAATATAAAAGAATTTCCTGTTTAGAACTTGAAAAATATGGCAAAGGAAAAGAAAATATAAAATAATTTACTTCTTGATATTGGTTATCGAGGAAAATTAGGAGAAAAATAAAATGTTTAGTAAATAATGAATAAAATTGTTTTAAACATGATTTGACATTTGGTTTTTGATAAAACATTGGTATAGAGAAGAAAATAAAGTGACAAATGCCTTGACTTGTCAAGGTGTTAGGGAGAGGAATAGTTTGTTTACAAATAATAGTAAACTCTCTAGAGTTATCAATGAGTTGTATAAATTGGAGAAGATGGGTACGACTTATATGAAATATGTTTAATTGATTTTTTGTTGGTTTTGGTTTATGCTTTATGTTGTTTATCTTTTGTTTGTTTTGTTACGTGATATTTGTTTTATAGATCCTTGTTTTGTTTTGTTTTGATTGGACTTGTAATCCTGTTTGGGCTGGATGTTGGTGTTGTTATTTGGGAGACCTTTAAAGTTTTGTCTTTTGTTTTTCCCTTTGATTGTTTTGTAACCACGGTACTCCTCTACCAAAAGTGAGGGTTGATCAATAAATAAATGGAGGTGTCGCCCTTCTTTAAAAAAAAAAAAAAAAAAAAAATCCTATATGATGAATAGAAAAAATACAATGAAGGCTTTATGCTCTTCTTATTTTCTTTTTTTGATTAAAATAGTATAAAAAAGCTTGTTCATATATGTGGTTCTGTATATATTAGAGACGTGCAACAGACTACCTATACAACATACTTTTTTTTTTTTTTACTAAAAGAGGGCGACACCTCCATTTATTTATTAATAAACCCTCACTTTTAGCGGAGAAATACCGTGGTTACAAAATAAACAAAAGGGAGATTACAGAAAAATAAAATAAAACTCTCCCAATAATAGCACCAGCAACCAACCAAATTAGGACAACAAAACTAAACAAAGCTAACAAAGAAGATAGAGACACGAAAAACAACCATAAACAAATCAAAATTCACCAAACAAAACTCGAGAGTTGAACTAATGATGAATGGAAGTAAGACCCCACCTATCCATCCGAAGAATACCTTTTAGATAATGTGTTAGAAGATGTTGTTCTTCGTAGATTACATTATTTCCCATTTCTCATTCTTTAGCAAGAAACTACTTGATATGGCTCTATTCTGTGGCAATGCCCAAAGGAGCTCAACAACCAATAAGAGCCCTTTTGAGCTTGTTATAGGCCAGCAGCCGTTGTTACTTCACACAGTGGGTGAGCCGTATAGACGAAAGAGTCTCAGGGCGTACATCTTCACCAGAGAATGGAGACGTAATGCAGAGTTTGCCCGAACCTATTTGGAGAATGCTTCTAAGCAGATGAAGAAGTGGACAGATTAGGAGAGAAGACCGTAGTTTCATGTCAGCTGCCTCAAGCCGTTCAACGCCGACACCAATGACCTGAACAAAAGTCAATCCAATAGAGCAGAATTGAAGACAATGCAACCTACCAGACATGAAGTTGAAGAGATCCTTGCAGACAGAAAGTTCATATCCTCAAGGAAGAAGCGACATAAGTTCCTAGTGAAGTGGAAATGCCTTGATGACAAAGAAATCAGCTCGATCAACCTCCATTCATGGCTTTCTAATAAATCCTTGGGTGAAAGAAGACTCGAGAGCTCGATCCAGCCCAATCCTACAAAGATTGAAACTGACATTTGCATCAACAACTTTTTACCCATTGGTAATTGATCATTTGAATTTAGGCTGGGCATGCACAACATACCTTCCCTCAAGGACCCATCAATTTTATTCTGAAATCATTTTCTTGATAACATCTCCTCTCAAACAAGGAAAAACGAATAAATGAATAAACTTATAAGACTCTGTTTGGAACTAAAGAATAATGGAAAGCAATGGAAAATATTAGCTTTGGTGCAATCCCAAGAGGGGGGGGGGGTGAATTGGAAATTTTAAAAATTATCCCTAGGTCAACCAGTCAAGTAACAGTAATACACAACTTAGGATCTGTCTATGCAATCATAAATAAAACATATACATGCGGTAATATAAATTGTAGAAATATAAATAGTGCACACACGATATGTTATTGGGGTTCGGCCAACTGTGCTTACGTCCTTGTCTCGACTCACCAGTACAAGCATTTCACTATAAGCTCACTTCACAGGTAGAGTGACACTGTTTACAACTAGGTCAATTAACGAGGCTGACCTCAACCTACACCTTATGAGGATGGTGTACCTACCTTTCCTAATCGGGTCTAAGCCAATTCGGGACTATTCAATAGGGCTAGTCTCCCTTTCAGGCCCACGCCTGGAATACAATAAATGCATATAAAATTTACGTATACGGAAATGCTTCTTACACTAAGCAGATATGTACCAATAAGCTCAACTGAATAATGCACTCACGTATGATAGAATAAGATAAGTTCAGTGTAATTTTAATATCCACTCTCAAAGATTAATGCAAATATGATAATCAGTTCGTGAGAGTGTATGTAAAAAGATCTTTGTTTCAAAATAACAACATCAATCACAATGCAGCAACAAAGATCTCAAGCACACTTCAAATATACTCAACAAATATTTTTCTCACAATAAATCACAAGAGATATTTAAAGTTGGTTTGTAAAATAGTATTTATCTTCAAGCACACTTCAAATACCTTCAACAAGTATTTTTCTCAAAATAAACCACACAAGATCTTTGAAATCAGTTTGTAAAATAGTATTTCACAAACAAAATGTAATATGAACTCTTGAGTATTGCAATGAATATGCAAAACTCAGAAGCTCTAAGAAGTTTTCCTACGGAAGACTTATTTACAAAGCCCCCTAGAAAAATTAGAAACTTACTCTCAAAGAAAAATTAATTTCAATCAAAATGAGCAAGTGAGAGTTTAAGCTTGATGAGATGAACCCAACTTACTAAGTGGTATTTGCAATATGAATGAGTAAGAATGGGAGTATGAAGCTTGAGTATAAGAAATAGGTTTTTTGAAATTCAGAGGGTATTTGCTAATTATGTTTGCTAATCTCATCCTAATTTTTGCAAATGAGGGGGTATATATTGATTTTCCCAAAATTATAACTGTTCGGGACATATGAGTCATTTTTGCAAAAGTTTAAGTGAGGTTAATAAAATAACAACGTTTTTAACCTCCATAAAATTCGCCAACCCGAGAGTACCGGTCAACTGTACTCAAGGTTCAGTTGATCGAGTGTCTCAGTTCGATTGACCAAGAGTATTTTGAACTAAAAAGATGGTCGACCAAGTGGAAGGCGATTTTCCAAATCCGCGCGGTTCTGTCAACCAGATCATTTTGAACTATGAGGTTTGGTGGACTAGGAGGTTGGGGCTTCTCCTGAGGATGTTCGGTCAACCGGAGCGTTGGAGTTCATTTTTTGGTCGGTCGACCGAAGGGTTAACTTGTTGACCCAATGGGGGTTCGGTTGACCGAATGTCTCAGTGTAACTAAGTTCGGTCGATCGAACATGCCATCCTTGGGCATTTTGGTTTTTTTCCCTTTATAATGCTGTTCCTATTTATTTTCAAGACTATGAGGGACATTTTTATGCAATATTTAGGGTCTTAAAGATAATCTATGGTCTTTGTGAGAACCTAAAAAATCTGGCGTCAGTTGACCTTCAGTCGACTAAAGGGGATCCGTAAGGTCATTTAATGATCATTTGAGCTTATCTACCCTATCATGCATATAATGCATTGATTATTGCAGACTATTTCCTATTTTCTATTACATACCCGAATAAAACTCAATTAAGTTACAACAAATAAATGTTCTAGGTCTTTATCTTCTTCAAGTCCATGTGTGTGCACCATATGATACTTTCAATTGATCATGCACACAAACTCACCAACCATTAAATATCAAAGTACTTGTCATAATCGAAACGGGATATGACCTATAAGGTCAATAGAAAATATAAATCAATCCATTATTTGGTTATCAAGTATAATTAAAAGAAAAAAATATATAGAAAATGAAAGGACGATATTTTCATTTTTCATGTCATTAACCTTTGATTTTGTGTTAATTTTATCATATTTAAATTCATTTTTAATGATATTTGAGATAGAATTCTTTCCATATCCTTTGATTTTTTAAGAAATTTTATCATATTATTAGTTCATTTTTAATGATATTTGAGATAGAGTTCTTGTCATATCCTTTTCTCTCCCTTAATTTATTTCAAATAGAGCCTAAATCTTGTTTGTGTGGGTATTATAGGATAGTTGGCACCGATGATATTGGGTTAATTCTATTCCACATAATTAATTATCATCAAATTTCAAAAGCCTAAGCTTGTTGGTAGTGAAACGACTTAATCATCTTTGTATTTTAATGTTTCTACTAAAATTATAATATAGTAAGTAGCATATGGTTGTAATTACATCATGGGGATCACACGCACACATACGCACAAGAAAAAAAAAAAAAAAAAAGGAGTCAAATGGCTAGGGAGCGATCAAGCCACCCAAAAGATTTCCTTTCCACCAAACGGGCTTTTTTGTCCGGTAGAAAATCAGATCCCTATCTTACTTTGAACCCATTCCTCTCATGTTCTATATATATATAAAATTCGAAATGGAAGATTTCCTTCTGTTTTTGAACCCACTCCTCTCATATTAATTTTTTTTAGAAAAATTTAATTTTAATAATTCAATTCGAAAAAGAAAAAGAAAAAAACTCTGGGTGTCTTCCAACTTCCACCCAACTATTATCAATATATCTTTTCTTTCGTTGTCCTGAAATGGACCCAGCCCACCAGGTCCTCATATATGAAGATGCTTATAATATAATAATTATAATTATTAATATTATTATATGCACCATTGGAATGCGATATGGATTCGGTTGTCGGGATGCCCTTATTTGATTAGGTGAATAATTGTTGAAAGGAGTGGAATCTGGAGGGGTATTTGAGGTAGGAAGGGACAGGCTGGGCAACCCCCTGCGCCCCTGCTGCCTGTCCCTCCTCCTCCTCCTCCTCCTCCTCCTAATTCCTAACTAAGAAAGTTTAGGCCTCACACCACGCTCAAGTGCTTTTGCTTTTGTTGCGCGCGGCATCACTCATCACACCACACAAATTTAATTTTTGAGCCAACAGCGACTACAACCCCTGCTACTGTTGTCTGCACCTACCTCTTCCATTAGCCCACGATGGTCCACTGCTACTGTCCGAATGTCCCAGCCATGTGAGGACACCCACCCTATATCCGTCAATCCATATACATGCATGCATGCATGCATGCATGGCTAGCTGTTTAATTAATTGCGTCATTCCACAAGACCCCTCCGCCTCTCGACCCATTCTCGAATTCATGTACAGCACTGAGGGTTTAAGGGGGGTCCGGCCTCTTTAAATTTTAATTAGTTGGTTCATTGAGCCTGGCTCTTGTGGGTCTTTTAATTATTGCAAGGGAGCCCCTTCCTTTTTGGGCCAGGGCCACGCCTCTGCTGATGCAGTAAGTTTGAGAACCCCATTGCAATTTTTTCAAAGGCATAAATAAAATTAAAATTTTTTGGTTTTCATTACATGCATGTCTGTTGGAAAATTTCAACATTGCATATGTTTATCATAATGGAGAGGGTGTCAGGAAGATATATTTATTACTACTATTATTATTGTTTGTGTGGGGGAGCTTTGCATGGTTCCAAGCTAGATCTAGCTGCACTACATCATATCCTGGAAGGTTGAAGCAAAGGAGTTTCGATACATTAACCTACCCACTACAGATCCATAAGTCTCCTTTCTCTTTCCTTACTGTAAATATTTAATTTTTCTTATAAATGAAGGTTCCTCTAATTTCGCAGATCACTAACCAAATTTTTTTTTTGTTTTTTTTTAAACAACAGTTAGTAGCACTAGCACCTCAATTTTATTTAGATTTTGTTCTCATATCCGAATAATTAACATGCGGCACCTTTATATATAACTATGAATATCTGTGACCCACTACAGCATAACCCTTCCTGTATGTAACCCCATGAGGGCCGCCCTCCCTTTTGATAATTGGAAGGAATCCTCACAATGGGGATTCAAACTTTGTACCTTTTCAGAAGGATAAGGAGTTAGGTCATGAACCACAAGATATTTTGATGTTAAAGATTTTAAATTTAAAGATTATACAGGAATTGAAAAGGGATATGTGAGGAAGATGAAAAAACATTAAATTTTTTCATCAAATTTCCTTATTAAGATGAAAATTTATTATGATGGATTCTTGTATTAGTTATGAGTTTAGAAGTTGGAATTTGCAGTGTATATGGGGTCTTTTAAATACTTAACTAATCGGTCGCAAACTATATAGTAGTATATAAGGTTTTTTAAATACTTAACTAATCTATTGAAAACTATATATGAGGTCTTTTAAATACTCAATTAATTGACCAAAATAATGTGTATGCTCTATTAACCTTTTCTATTTAAATATCAAAATTTAATGTACTATATTAAGTATGACTACCAGTTTTTATTTTATTTTATTTTATTTTTTAAATCTAAATCTTTTGTTTTAGTCTGGATTGACTTTTGAAGAAGCTAGTAATTCTTCTTAACAAATAGTAGTTGACATAAATCAATTGTGCATATACGATATACTTGTTGTACAATATTGCTTTTCCTAAAAAATATTATATAGGCCCCAAGTAATATTATCTAGGCTACATTAATTATTAGTAGAAATCTTCTCGTAATGTTAAAATAAAAAAAAAAATTCTCACAAATAGTCACTCTTCTATTTGAATTAAATATATCTTTCATAGTTTATTTTCATTTAATTTGTGAAAATATGATATTGAGTATAGAATAAAATTTGTTTTAGTCAAGAAATTAATTTCAAATTGCTTGCATTTTTTGTGCCTCTTTTCTATTGTCAAAACTCAACGCTTAATACACAAGACTCTTATGTTATAGTAGAAATATACAGAGAATATAATATACGCACATAGAATATAATTGATATACATTTATGAAATCTTATTTATATATTTAAAGAGATTATTTTTGTAACTTATTTGTAAATTCTATGTCTGTGTACTATAATGGCCCTAGGTAAAGTTTGCGTCACTTTCCTATTCTTAAAAACAAATTCTAATTTATCAAAGTTAAGCACATAAATAGAAAAACAGTAGTAAAGTAGTACATACACTAAAAACTGCCTCGTTTAGTTTGAAAATTTACATTTAGTGACCCGAAAGGAAAGACAAGTTCTTTATAAATCAAATAGAAGGTAAAATATGACGATCAAAATTTCTATCAAGCCCTCAATTTGCAACTTTGATACACTTAATGTCAATTCATTGAAGATGTGTAACTTTCAAAACTTAGTAAAATAACTTAAATTTTTTGTTATAGAAAAACGTCATTGGACCAAAAAAAAAAATTACTAGTCAAAAAGGGTCCCACTTATATGGGCTTAATGTTATAAATTTAACATGCACATGCAATACTCATCAGTCTAACAATATAATTATCTATAGGTATCGCAAGATTAGGAGTTAATTAAGTTCAACTCTTATATTATCCATTGATTTGATAACATACTTATCCTGGCCAAACATTTTGACAAGTTTTAAAAATGTAAAATAAATAAATAAATAGAAATCTTTTTTGATAGTCTACATACTTATGATGATATCTGAATAATTTTTTATCCAAAAAATGAGCATTCAGTGGATGATAATTATGATATCTTAATTAATAAATTTCATATGTGCAAGCTAGCTGGAACTATTTTTTTTTTGTTTTGGGTTGGGGGGGGGGGGGGGGGGGGGGGTTGGGAGGGGAAGCTGTCTACTTGCTAGGGACACTAGGCATGCATTAAATTGTAGGGCTTTGAAACCATCCTAGGAATTTTGAGATTAATTAATAAGAGATGTACTTGGCCCATCTACCTTCTGCCTACTGTCAATTGGCTTGCAAAGAGCTATTTAGAAAAGTATAACCCTAGCTCTACATCTATATATATATATATATATATATATATATATATATATATATATATATATGTGCATGCATGCATATTGCATTCATGTATTTTGTACTTTCAACTTTCAACAACAAAGTTTTATTATTTTAATGCATGAGAAATTAGTAAGATATACATAACAAATGAAAAAAAAAACTAAAAAAATAAAATTGGGCTGTAAAGTTGGACCACCTCATTTTTATAATAAGTTTAGACATGGGCTGTCCTTCAAATTAAATTCTTCTTGCTTGGGTCATCAATCTTTGAATGATGATGATGAGATGTACCAACAATGGCCTTTATACATATATATATATATATATATATATATATATATATTATATATTATTAAATCAAAGCAAGAAGAGCTATCTGCGTCAACAGTACAATGAAAACTCCATGTGTGTATTCATGCAAAAAGGAGGAGTCCATGTGGGTTGTACTGTTCCAGGAGAAGTTGCTTTTTGTGATAACCACAGAGATTTAATACCATTAAATGAAAGAGAACATTTGTAAAAAGCCATCACATCTCACACTAAATAATAGACTGAAGCCTACTGCCATTTATTGAGGTTTAGAGATTTTGGGTTGACAAACCCTAAATTCTCTCTCTCTCTCTCTCTCTCTCTTAATTGTCCCTTCCTCTCTGTCCTCTCTGTGTAGCTGGTGTGGACTGGACTTCATTTCTCACCATTAATTTAGTTAGGTAAGCTGTTGTTTATGACAAAAATTCGTGGAGACAATAATACTGTGAAAATGATACCATGCCTTTGCTTACTCAGGAATCTGCTTAAAGATTAAATATTCTTAATATTATTAACTGTGAGAATCTATTCTGATCATATCATTAAAAAATCCCATGTGATCCACTTTTAGATTCTAATCTTACAACTTTAAATTAAATTTTAATTTTGGTTGTAATTATGTGCAATTAGAAAAAATTAATATTGTATATTTCTCTTGCCATACATAGGTGCATGACAAGAAGGACAGATCTAATTAAGTCTGTTATGAGTGTGACCTATAAATGGATATAACCCTATATAATTAAAGAGTGGATAAATAATATTTTTCTTCCACATCATTTCTAAAACACTCAGTTGTTACCATTTAATTACAATATTTTTGAATTGTGTATGAATGGATATGTAAATAATTTAATAAAATAATTTTAATTTTAAAAGATTAAAATATATCTATAACTTTATCTCCACTATGTTTATAACTTTTACTTTTTCTTAAATTGAAAATAGTAAGCTTAGAATTGTAGAGCTTTGTATAGTGTGTGTCCGAATAACTAGCATATATAAAGCAATAGACATAAGTAGCTAATTTTTTTTCTTTTATTTTTAACACACTCAAGTTGTCTCTATGAAATCTAACTTCAAATATAAGAAATTTAAGATGCATCATGCCTATAATAACCCAAGATTGGATTCGAATCTACATGAACATGCATTTATATGTGCAAATATGTATGCATAATATATGCATACGCGCATATTCAAACATCCACTTTGCCATAACTATACTAGTATATGTATGTATTTATAATGTATATGTCGACATGCCCAAACTGCAGCCGATTCGATCACCTCAACTCAGATGGCAATTGAGAGAGTATATAATGTGATAATGGGTTTTTTAATTTCAACAAAGTCGTCAACCGTTTTTTAAGTCTCTAAGCTAAATCTAGGACCAAGGAACCTGTAGTCTTTTTTTGCATAAATAAAGTATAGAATTAAAATTATAGTAATGTAAGAGGAAAATATCAACACCCCTTACAAACTCATCCAATTAACAATACTTGATTGACCTATGATACATTTAAAAACTTAATCAATAAAAACTTATGACTTCCATTTTATTTAAGTTACTAACCATATAATATTGAGTAACCCCACCATTGCAAAGGCTATTTTCACTCAAGAATCTTGAAAGGTTACCATTGCCTCACTTTGAAATTCCATCTTCTGATTAATTTTTAGTCTTTTGATAATTACAAAAGAAAAATACAAATAAGTTTGCTCGATGCATCACAATGTCCAATACAAGCACCAATGGGGGCTCAAGGTGATTAAAATAGACACACGCCCCTCAAATTCTCAAGAGAGATGACATTTCATCATCTATTATTTTTCAATCATAAGTGTTACACATGCATGCAAAATACGATAAAAGGTGCAAAAGGATGTGCCATGCACAGAAAAACGAGTTTGAAAACTTAATTTTTTGTTTTTTTTTGGATTTTCTTAAAAATTTAAACCTTTGTCATGGAAATTTTGACAAAACGACAATAACAATTAGCAATTAAGGCAATATAAATTGAAATGGGAACATTTTTTTTTTTTTGGGATTTTCATCATAAAAACCACAACAACAACAACACTACAATAATAAGAACAACAATATAGATGATTACAACCACAATAAATTCAAAACTCGGTATTATTCATTTGTGCTTTGCTTTACGATATTGTGGGCATAAATAACCGCTATACATAATTGGAATGTTAAAGTTAAGGAGGACTACAAATCTCTTAACCATTAAAGCACATCTCTAATCTAGGAAACATATTTATAATCAATCTATATACGAAAGTATACCAACTTGGAAAGTCAAAACTTCTAGAATCTTCAACACTCCCCCTGAAGTTGGTGCATAGATGTTGCTCATTCCCAGTTTGTTGAGACCATCATGAAATGCTCGACTTGATGCGACCTTGGTGAGTAGGTCAACAAGTTGTTCTTGAGACGAGACATGAGGTGTTTCTATGATCCTTGCTTTTAGTTTCTCGTTGATGAAATGCCTATCAACTTCCACATGTTTGGTTCAATCACACTGAATTGGGTTGTGGGCAATATCACAAGCTGCCTTGTTATCACAATATAGCTTCATTGGGCTATCACGCTTAATATTCAAATCTTCTAATAAATTACTGATCCATAATAATTCACATACTGCCTTAGCCATTCCTCTGAACTCATATTCAGCACTAAATAGAGTAACTACAACTTGCTTCTTGCTTCGCCAAGTGACCAGATTTCCTTCTACAAATGTGAAATATCTTGCTGTAGACCACCTATTTTTGATTGATCCAACCCAATCTGCATCAGTGTATCCTTTGACATCATGATTATTTCCCTTTTTAAACATAATCCTTTTCCCTAGAGATGACTTCAAGTCGAGCAAAAATGCGGGTTACTGCATTCATATGTTCTTCGCTTGGAGAATGCATGAATTGGCTCACGACACTTAGTGCATATGCCAAGTTAGGCCGAGTATGTGCAAGATACATTAGTCTCCCAACTAATATTTGATATCTCTCCTTGTTTGTCGGAACTTGATCGAGATATATGCCTAGCTTCAAATTTTCTTCCATAGGAGTGCTAACTGGACTGCATGCCGTCATATGAGTCTCATTTAGTAAATCTAAGGCATATTTTCGTTAAGATAGAAACATACCTTCCTTTGATCTTGACACTTCAATACCAAGGAAGTATTTCAATGGACCAAGGTCCTTCATCTCAAATACTTGGGTTAGGTGGTTCTGCAATGCCCTCCTTTCTTTTGAAACATTTCCTGTTACTATCATATCATCAACATACACAATGAGACAAGTAATCATTCCTTTATTATGCTTCACAAACAAAGTATGATTTGAGTTACTCTGTTTGTATCCAAAAGCCTTCATTGACTTCGTAAACCTTCCAAACCATGCTCTTAGAGATTGCTTTAGACTATATAGGGCCTTTTTTAATCTGCAAACCTATTTTTCACCTTCTGACTGCATATTACATCCGGGGGCAACTCCATGTGTACTTCTTCTTGAAGGTCTCCATGCAAAAAGGCATTCTTCACATCAAACTAGTGCATGGCTAGTCAAGATTCACCGCCAAGGATATAAGAATACGGATAGTATTGATTTTTTCTACTAGTGCGAATGTCTCAATGTATTCAATTCCATAAGTTTGAGTGTACCCCTTGGCGACTAGTCTAGCTTTGAATCATTCAATGGTTCCACCTGCCTTGTATTTGACTGTGAAAACCCCCCTACATCCAACAGGTTTCTTTCCTTCAAGTAGCTCAACAACTTCCCAAGTTAAGTTCTTTTGAAGTGACTTCATTTCCTCATTCATAGCTTCCTTCCACCTAGGATCTCCTAGAGCTTCTTGCATGTTAGTAGGAATAGATACAGCAGATAATTGATTTGCAAATGATTCACTTTACAGCCTATGGTAGGATACATAGTTGCTTATGGGATACTTAGGATTGGAACTAAGAATAGGTTCATAGTTAACTCTAGGTATACCTCAAGTGGCTCGATTAGGTAGTACTTTTGGAACAAATTGAGATTTAGAATGTACCTGTGGTTGTACCTGGGGTTTGGGAAAGGAATTGACCTCAGAAAACAATTGGTAAGATGGTACTTGAAGTGGAGTCACTTCCATATGATTATGATTATTTTCCCAATTCAAACGAATGTCCAGTTGGTCAAAAATAGGTTACTCACGCAGCTTGGTTGCCTCCTTTGGACACTTCCCACTTTTATCCAAAAATTCACCACTTGTATCCGAATGGTTCAAATAAGGATTTAGATTTAGAGTCCACAATTCATTTCGTCTCTCCCCTTGAATAGAAGACTCGGGAATAGTCTAGTACACGTCATTTTCATGAAAGACAACATCAAGGGTGACATACATTTTCTGTGATGGAGGATGATAGCAGTGGTAGCCTTTCTGAAGTGAAGCATAGCCAAGAAAGACACATCGTAGGGCTCGTGGTTCCAGCTTATCATGCAATGGCTTAGGAAGATGAACAAATTCCATGCACCCGAATATTATAGGTGATAAATTCGGAGCAGTAGGAGCACTAACAGCTGAATGAAGGACTTCAAAGGGAGTTTAAAAATTCAGCAAGCTGGAGGGAACACGGTTAATAGGTAAGCTGGAACATTGAGCACTTCACCTCAGTAACTGGTGGGCATGTAAGCTCCAAACAAAGAGGCCCGTACAACTTCAAGTAGATGGCAATTTTTGCTCTTCGCAACCCCATTTTTTTGAGGGGAAGAAGGGCAAGTCATCTAGTGAGATATGCCATGTTCCTATAAGTACTTTTTCAGGTCTTGATTAACAAATTCTCCACCATTATTAGTGCGAACAACTTGTATGTGAGATTGGTATTAAGTGGCGATCATCTTATGAAATTTTTGAAACAAGGAGCTAACTTCATTCTTTTATTTCATCAAGCAAACCCAAGTCATACGAGTGTGATCATCAATAAATGAGACAAACCAACAAGAACCATTCAAGGAAGGGTTTTTGGCCGGCCCCCATACATCAGGGTGGATCAACATAAACGATACTTGAATTTTATTCATGCTTATTGGGAATGATACATGGTGACTTTTTGCGAGTTCAGAAATATCACATTTGAAATATGAAGTATTTAACTAAGAAAACAACTTTGGGAACAATTTTTTTAAATATCCAAAAGATGCATGACCCAAGTGCGTGTGCCACAACCAAATTTAGGAGGACTTGTCGATCTGATTCGCTGAAAGAGCTTAAGCAAACTAATGAGAGCTAGTAGGTTTCAGATCTAGGTAGTACAACTTCCCCCTTCTAGTACCACAACCAATCGTCTTCTGAGTTCGAATGTTCCTAAAAACACAAAGGTTAGGCTAGAAAATCACAACACAATACGACGCATTGGTTATTTAAGTGACATACAATAAATTATGGTTAAGGGAAGGTATAACTAAATCAGAATTAAGATTCAAATTATGTGAGAGAAAAATTGAACATTCTCCAATCACAGGTGAGGGATTGTCATTGACGGTAGAGACTATATGTGTGGTAGATTGTTTTATAGACTGAACATGCTGACTGTCAAAGGTTATGTGATCCATAGCACCATAATCAATTATCCATGTACTACTACTACTACTACTACTACTACTACTACTACTACTACAACTACTACTATCTGATGCAGAAGTATGGAAAACCTTACCAATGTTACTTGAAGTAGCAATCAAAGAGGAAGCTTCTGCAACATCATTGGAAGGTTTGGTCATGACAAGAGAGGCTTGGTGGTTTGGCTTCGGATTGCACTTGCACGGTGCCTTTGCTGGATCCCACCACTCTAGATAGCCAATTAATTCATAACACGGTGCCTTTGTATGACCTGTCTCACCACAGTGAGTGCACAAATGTTCAGGTTTAGTAGCACCTATCTCATAACTGCTCTTCTGATATAGTGCTTGGTCAGAATAAGTCTTTTGAGCGAATTGTCGAGGCTGGGGCTAAGCGCGTTGAGCCATTAGAGCGGAATACTCAGGATTATCGGGTTCAACATTTAAGGTAGCTCGATATACATCATCTCGACTGACATAAGCATAGGTGTTGTCGAGGTCCATCGAGGGTTCCTTCCGAAGTACCTCACCTCTAATCTATTTGAATTCTGCATCCAGGCCACTAACAAAGATGTGCACTCTCAACCGTGCAACATATTTCTTATAGGTGACAACATCATCGAGATCCTTTATGATAACTTTATCACGATAATCTAATTCTTGGAAAATTTCGACAAGCTCACTATAATAAGTTTATAGAGGTCGACCAACTTTTTTGGTGGTGAAGCCATGCTGATTTAGTGCAAAGAGTTGTGTCTCATCCGATCCATCATAGAATGCTTTGGCAAGAGCACTTCAGATTTCCTTTGTGGTATGCAATCGCAGATAACATTTCATTGTCTTCAGTGACATGGAGGTTAGCAGCCAACCCTTGACCTTTTGATTCTATGCATTCCACTTTGCATAGGTATTATTAGTTTCCTTCGGTGGATCAATTTTACGCATAATATATTCGAGCTTCTCACATCTAGCTATTTGCATCTCTAATATTTGGGACCATACATCATAGTCAACTTCGGTGAGGACAACTCCGACGTGGAAACCAAAATTTTCAGATTGGATATGGATTACTGGGGTTGATGGTTCGAAAGTAGAGGATTCGGGAGCCATATGGTGGTAGTTTTTTTCTGCGATGATTGTTTAGAGTAGTATGAGAGGCTTATGTTTTGATGGAGGTTTTCAGGAGGCTCTGATACCAAGTCAAACTTGGTATTATGTGTTTGTGCTTTGCTTTACAATATTGTGGGCATAAATAACCACTATACATAATTGGAATGCTAAAGTTTAGGACTGTAAATCTCTTAGCCATTAGAGCATATCTTTAATCTAGGAAACATATTTACAATCAATTTATATACGGAAGTATACCAATTTGGAAAGTCAAAACTTCTAAAATCTTCAACAAATAAAAATTAAACAATGTGCACATATTTAAGCACATATGCTCACGTCAAAATCATGCCTACACATTATTCCACTCACACAACCCATGCATCAATGCATGTAGATCTATGCATGTATATCCATCTATTATGCATGAATATGTACATCAATACCCATACATGCTCAAATATATATATATATATATATATATATATATATATATTTATGTATCAAGACATACATATACCAACCCGCATTCATTCTCACACCTTCATATGCACACAAACTCACAAACACGTACACATTCATATGCTTATGCATGACTATATATGATATCCATTCAGACATATGCATACATAATGATATACACTACACATACTTATTCATGTACACATGCATATACTATCTGTTCAAACTTTCATGCATGTACAAACATACACATGCCATTCACGGACATGCATGCATTTTTATGCACATGCATGCTTACACATGCCCTTACATACTTATGATTATAAAAATACATACCTTGTCGCGACGTTCCCGGATGCGAACTGGACAAGAGTGTAAATGGTGGTTTTCAAAATGATATTTTTGTGGAAAACAAGGTATAATGGAGTTGCCACTAACCTTTTAGTATGGTTAGAACACTTGATTACTACCCAATTAAGGGTAGAATTGGTCTGTGTTACTAGATTCGGGTTCGGGAGTTCGGTTATGCGAGGCGAAGGTGTTAGTAGCCCCTACGCGCCCGTTCTTACAAACGGTACCTAATTAATTTGAAAATTATCTCACCAATTATATTTAATAAGCCTGTGAAATTACTCCCTTTTTAAAAAATTTGTCAAGCAATGCGCAAAATAAATACTATATAAGTATTCCCTCAGAACCGGGGCATATCGTACTCCGAAGAGCTCATGCCTCCCTTTTGAAATCATAGGGATGGGAAAATTAAGAAAATACTTTACAAAAATACACTCCCAACATTTTAAAATTTTATATGATTTTTCTAAGTATGAAACTATTATGTTGGGAGGTTGTGGAACTCATTTGGGATAGACAAGAGTGTCAAAAATTATTTTTAAATCTCAAAATATTTTTCTTGATTTCACTCTATTTGTTTTTGAATTTTTGTAGCTTTTCCATGTTTTTCTCAAACGTTGAAATAACGAAAAGATAATTAAAGAAAAGTAATGAAAATCAAGTCCAAAAATATTTTTTTCCTAGAATTTCCTCCTGATTTTTCTAAATTTTTTGTGATTTTCCTAAGTTCAAAAACAAATTTTAATCTAAAAAATATTTTTGTGAAAATTTGTATTTTTTTTTTTTGTGATTTTTAACATAAGAATTATTTTAAGAAGGAAAAAACAATGAGAACTAGCTTAGAAACATTTGTAGAATTTGTTGGCCTTACAAGGCTTAAAATCTTGTTTTGATGATAACAAATAAGAGGAACTTAACATATTTGGTTAAGTGATGACATTTCAGGACTCAACTATGAGAAAGTTAGGTCAAGTGTTGACAAAGATCTATTGAAAGCTTATACTTCAAAGAAGGATGATCAAATGAAACTTAAGGCATGGATTCCAAAAGGATTTATTAAATCTTGAAGAATATGAGAGCATGGATATTAAAGAGAAAGCTCAAAGTATATTAAAGCTTGAAGACAAGATGGAGCCAAAGCAAGTAGGAAGACTTAAGTGTTTAGAATGTCGAAGTCTTATGAAGTCTCTATGTAAGTACTTTATGTTTAAATATCTTATGAAATACTTTGAAACTCTTTAGGATGCAATTAAGGCTTAGAGACCAGTTTTTGAAAACTGTGGAAAATGTTTTTGAAAAGTCAAAATTGAGTTTTTCAAATAACAAGGGTTTAAAATCTTAAAAAATGAAAGTTTTTGAAAAGATGAACTGCTTAGCCAACTGACCTAAACAAGCTTTATTTGCTCAGCCAACTGACAAATCACAACGATTAATTAATTTGTCCAGCCGGCTAACAAAATTGACTTGAGTTCAGTCAGTCAACTAACATAGGGTTTGTCCAGCTGATTGACCATTTTGAACGATGTTTAGTTAGCCGACTGACATTTAAATGAATTAATTTCTAGACAAATAGAATGGAGTTAGCCACCAGTCTAACCGATTGACCTATACAAAAAATGACCCAGTCGAGTGACCTAGCCGACTGAGCCTACGAGAATTTAAATTTTAAACTTTAACAGGAAAATTCTAAAAATTAGTTGTTCAAATCTAAACGTTATAAAAACTTGGGGGACACTCCAAGTAACTTGGGAAACAAGGAAACTCACCCTAAAAAGTCTATAAATACTCCTTTAATCCAAGGAATCAAATTACCAAGTAAAAATCAGCAATCAAGCATCCTACTCTTCTCTAAAGCTCACTTTTGCTCACATTCTTGTTAGGAGAATTCTACTGAATTGTTGTTGATCAAAAGCCATGGTTCTAACTTGCTATTGAGTTTTTCAAATCCTAAGAAAGAACCACCGGTGATATCTTATCTTGCACTTCAATTCTATTTCATCTTGATATTTAAATTTTGAAGTACATAGTGTTGAATTTGTACTAATCTGCTCTGTTTGAGAGTGTTGTTGTACGCAACATTTATTTCATATTTCTTATAGTTCTTGGATGATTCCAGGTTGTTGGATCGTTGACCAAGTGTGGGGTATCGCATGGAGAGGTGATTACTCTAGCCTATTGAAGGAGTGCCCAAGCGTGGGGTATCGCTTGGAGAGGTGATTACTCTAACCTACTGAAGGAGTGTGTAATGGTTTTGTTCCACCCAGAAAGGAACTAGTATAGTGGAATACTTTGGTAGTATTGGCCAAAGGCGAGGACGTAGGCTAGGGATAAGCCAAACCTTGTAAAAGCCTTGGTCTCATTCTCTTTTCCTTACTCTCTTTAAATTCCAGCAAACATATAAACTACGTGGATGATTTAATTTCTTAATCATATATACTACGTAATTTGGAAATTAAATAAATTGAAATTTAATTTGGTTTTGGGATTGCAAAAACCGAAAGGGAGTATGTTGGTTGATTAATGCTTTGCGAAAACCTCAAAGGGAGTATGTTGATTGGTTAACACCCAAAGACAAATTAACTGAGAGTTTATAAATTTTGAGTTGTTTGGGATTTGAATTGTGGTTTGCATTGAATCAAATTACATTCACTATAGGGCTTGAAAAATTCATACACACAGGGCTATCAACAAAAGCTAAAATTACCAAAGTGCTGAAAATTATATTTTCTTGAGTATTTTGTTTTTGATTACTTAGATGTTGATTGGTTATGTGGATGTTTAAGTTTTTGATCACTTATGCTTGGTAAATCAATTGGTTTGGTTGATTGGTTTTGAGGATTGCTTGTTCATTTAAGTATTTGTGGTTGTGGATTGAGTAAAGAATTAAGCTTGTGCTGTGTTGTTCATAAATCATCAAGAGCTTAAGAATTCATTAAAAGATTTGAAAGAAAATTTAATAACCCAATTCACCCCCTTTCTTGGGACTACACCTCAACTTTCAGAAATTTTCCCAATTTTTCCTAACTTTTTGTAATTTTTTTGAATTTTTATAAGTTTTTCAGAGTTTTCTATGAATTATTTAAAGTTTAAATAATAATAGGCTGAACTGATTTGCCACTGGTTCAGAAGACTAGACTGGTTCGGAGAAGAACCGGTCAAAAGGGGGGGGGGCTGGTGACTGTTTTAGGCTTGGTCAAGGCCATTACACGTGGCTATGCTCGATTGGGGGACACACGCGGGCAACATGGCTTGATCCAAGCCGTTTCCAGGGAAGCAATGATTGAATAGGCATCAGTAGACCACCTCTTACTCTCCGTGTGTGAAGGATATGATGTCCGCATGTCATATGGCGGGTGAAGGGGCAGGCATATGCTGTTCAATGGCGTGGATTGAATCTAAAATATTGTAGGGAGACAAAGATCTGAAGGTGGTGAAGTTGTCGCACATGAATTGATGACGTGGAGGAATCCTCATCACCTAGAGAAAACACACATTCAATAGAAACCGCATAGGCATGCAGAACCCTGTGATCATGCCATGTGTCATGATCTGACAACTCCGGAGTCAGACATATTTAAACCAAAAAAATTCATTTTCTCTCATTTTCACTCCTCCTTTCTCGCAGCAACCCTTTCTCCTTTCTCTCTTCTTCCCTTCTCGGTGAACCCTAGAGTTAGAACCCTAGCTCTTCTTCCATTTGCAACCATCTCTCTACAACTCTTTATAATCCTAAATCCCTTAAAAAAAAAACTAATCTTCTTTTATCACACTCAACATCCCTTTCTCTCTTTATTGAGTCCATCTCAGTTTTCTCTTTTCTCTACAAGGACACATCAAAAACCCTAAGGTTTCTTTCCTTTCCTCAATCTCAATCTAAATCTTTTCTTTCTTCCCCATTTTTCCCTCTCTGCAACTCACTGAATGCAACCTAAGGTCCCTCATTCGAGTCTCTTGCCTCAGATTTTCGAAGAATGATTTGAACTCTAGTTCAAATCCCGTTTCCTAAAACTCTCCCTTATGAGAAGCTTTCTTCTTTTTCTCAGTTCACATAAGTCTACGAGCACCTCGCTTTCTAAATCTCTTTTTTCCTTTGTGAGCGGGTGCTTTCCTGGACCTCAGCTCTCACCTGCAACTCACCCTTTTGTGTGTGTGTGCGTGTTTTTTTTTTTTAATAATTTTTTTAGATCATATATGGAATGTGATGAGCATCGAATGGTTCTTCAAAAAAGAAGGCCAAAACAAGCCTCAGGGAAGTTACCTCGAATTCCGAAAATGCCCACGAACCAGATAAGTTTTCTTTTTATTGTGATTTTTATTTTGCGCTAAGTGGTTGTTTGTATGTGATGAATGTTGATTGTGGTTCGTGTGTCTATGGTACTGTTGTTTGGGGCTTGTATTGATGGTGAAGTGTAGGGATTCTTAGGTTAGGGTTTTGGGTAAGAGATGGGAGACGAAGACGGGTCAACTTGTCTTTGATCTAGTGAGTGGGTAACTGTTGACTTGTGTGAGCCAACTCAGCGAGTTGTGTGACCTCGGGTGATCCCGAGTGAATCTGTCTCAAGCTCTCTTGTTAAAATTGGATGGGCCTCCGGTCATTTTTTTGAAAGATGGGCTAGAGGTGTTTGAAAGCATATGGGCCTCGGGGTTTATTTCTGAAATGGGCTATGTTTTAAAAATTTAACCGGGCCTTGCGTTTAAAGTGAAATGGGCTTTGGCTAAATTTTCAAAATGAGATTGGGAAAGAATTTTAAAACAGATGGCCTTTGTGGATTTTCAAAATGGGCTGCTTTATATGTTTCCAAATGGGCTTAACCCGATTTGATTCTTAAAATAGAATGCGCTAGGGGTAAGTTATCAAATGGGCCTAAGAGATTTTAAAAACAAGTTAGGGAATTTTCAAAAGAGAGTTTGGGCCTGGGGTTTCAACAATGGGCTTGGGTGTTTTAAAATGGGAATTGGGCTTCTAAAAACCCAAGCCCGAGTCAAGTTTGAATTTGGGTCGAGGGTCTAGATCTAGCTGATGGGTCTTGGGTTCGAGTTCCGGTTCAAGAATCTGAGAGAGGGAAGGGAATACCTGCATTCAAAATTACATGCAATTATTCTATAAATTGAACTGAATGGGAGTGAGGGCTTTTGATTTCTTACCTTTCTTTCTTTCCTCCTCCGGTCTTCTTTTCTAGCTTCTGTATCGGTCGATGCTTTCCTGGTTTAGAGTTTGTGGGCTGGTATTTGGTTCTAACTGGTTCTACTTCTTCCTTTTTCTCTTTGTACTGCAGAGCCCCTTCTGTTTGCTCCTCAACTTCTTTTCTCCCCCTTCTCTTAATTTCAACGGAGTTCTTCCCTCTCTTTTTAATTCCTCTCCCTATCTCAATATTTCTACAAATTTTATCAGCTCTTTTTTTCTTTCTCTCTATTTTTTCTCTCCTAATTTATGCAAGGATTTTCTAATGCCTCTGCTTAATTGCCTCTCAAATTTTTCAGGGCTTTTCTAGCTCTCTCCCCCTTGTCCTTGCATGCAAGGTGAGCCTCCCTATTTATAGGGAGGCTTGGGGGCTATTTTGGTCCCAATTCCCCCCCTCAACAGAATTCCCTTCCACCTGGCAAGGAATATTTATTTCCTAACAAACTCTATTCTACACCCATGTGATTGCATTTCATTTTATTTTTTGAATTTCCCTTGCTTACTGACGTGTTAATTCTCTTTTATGCGTAGGTGAACTGGGGGGGGGGGGGTGGGGGTGGAGCTCTCAGATATGCCAGCTGGCATTCAAGGATTGGCTGCTTCAATTTTATTTTTCTTGTATTTATTTTTTTTTTTGTGTAATTTTTTGCATCTTTTCATGTATACTAATGTACCCCCACGTTTCCTGTACTGCAACCACTATCTGTATTATTCCCTATATGTTGTACATTTTATTTCCCTGTACTTTCTGTTTTGTGGTAACTCTTCATGTGCTTTGGACACGTGTACCTTTCCTTTCTAATAAAATGTTACCTCAAAATTCAATTTTGACAAAAATCCTACTTCAGAGTTGACTAACCTTGCCCAAAAGACATTTGGAAATAAAAAATGACTTTGAAACATAGTACCCGATTTCAAAATTAAAGACCCAATTAAAGGACTCGATTGAAGAAATTATTGAAAACTTCACTTAAGGTCTAAAAAACAATTCTAGTCTTAAAAACTGGAGTACTCCATTTTCAACCTAAAGTAGAAGGACTAAATTTTGAAAGTTAAAGAATTTAACTAAAAAAAGTTTAAATAAATTATTTTCAAGACTAAAATTAAGGACTCAATTTTTTTTTTTTTTTTTATTTCAAGACTTGGCACGATACCTAGCTTAACAAAGGTAATTACAGGGGCCTCAACTAAAGGAGATTAATTTTGCAACTAAAAGGATCTATGCTTAATTTTTGTGAAATGAAATTTTGAGGGACTTAACTAACTTAAATTAAAAGGACTAGAATATTTGAGAATTATAGGGGCCCAGGGTCTTAATTGTAAAACTCAGGGTTTTTTGGGACTCAAAGTCAAACTTTATTATGCCGGATCTTTTGGAAGCCCCTGGTAAAAATTAGGGTGTCTATAGTTGCCCCTCTTTATAGACACTGTTGCTTAAAAATAACAGTGGAGGTTGTCCCTTTATTATTTTTAGAGTAATATGGCTATAAAGATAAGAAAATGCCAATTTTAACCAGGTCAAGGTACATGTTTTCAAATAGGCTTTCGATTATTAGGATGAAACACCTTTCCTAGAACATGGTCATTTTTTCGGGAATGATCAATCGGGCGTTGGATCCCAAATTCCATGGTGTACTAGACTCATATTGGATTTGAGAATTCGAGTACTATAGCAATTGGGCATGACTCATACTAGGCATGGGAACCCGAGTACCATAGTAAATGGGGATAACTTTTACCAGACACGAGTACCCGAGTACCATAGCAAATGGGGATAACTTGTACCAGTCATGGTGACCCGAGTACCTTAGTAAATGGGGATAACTCGAATCGGGTATGGGTACCCGAGTACCATAGAAAATGGGGATAACTCATACCAGGCATTGTTGTGGACTTTATGAGTCCAATCCTATTTTAATAATGACAAATCACTTGGTATTTGACCTGTGCAATTGAGTTTGTGAATAGGATCATGATTTAGAATGCATGAATGGTAAACTTGTATGGAAGCCACGAGGAACCTAAAATACATATCACTTGGCTCAATCCATGGAACTAGAGGAATAAAAGGATGAAGAAGCAAGCTTCAACTTCAAGATCTTCAATGGGAATGGTTATTTAAAATTAAATGTATTTCCATATGTCATATGATAGATTTCGAAGCTCAAATATTCCCTAGACTGACCTTAGGACTCATGCATTTCATGAAATATTCTTTTTCATTAGTTATAGGTTGAATTAATTTTTAGAGGAAAATTTTAGAGGCCTCGTTGACAAATCCCATGGCCTCGTCGACGAACGCATGAAGGCCACTCGGTGATGAACAGTGTTGTCTCATTGACGAAAAAATACCGAGAGCCCAAAAAGTTCAGATAGTGCTCTCATCGACGGACTCATGGTCTCGTTGACGAATGAGTGCTGTACATTCATCGATGAACGTACCCATTCATCGTAGAAGGTAGCGGTGCAGAATGACGTTTTCAGCACAAATACGGACGGAAACCTTTATTTTTAAATGATCCAATGGTCAGGATTTAATCTGATGGCGAGAACACTATTTAAACATACCCTAAACCCTAGAGACACAAGAAGAACACTTGAGAGAGACTAATCTTGTTATCTTGTGCTAAGTGTGCCTCCACTCCAAAAGATTTTGCCAATACTCTACTACATTCATACTTTTTGGGCAAATCATCTCAGATTTTTAAACCCATGGTGATTGAGGTTTGATAATAAGTGATTTATTTGTGGATTCAATAGATATATCAAAGTTTTTCATCTCTCAAACTATTATATCTAATATTTTTATTGAGAAGAAAATCCTTGTTTTATAACTTGAAAAGTTTATTTTAGAAAGGTTTTTCTAAAATATGAATCTTTGCAGATATTCAAGCTCATATTTTACACAAAGGTTTCATCTTACAATATTGTTGCAAAAACTTTTTATAAGCAAATCCTAAGGATTTTAAAATACATAGCCTTGAAAAATCGTTCTAAAAAATATTGACGTGTGTTCAGATCTTTGAAGATATTTTATTTTATATATATCTATATACAAAGATCATATATTTGTTGACACGCAAATATCATTGAAAACATCTTACAAACTCATGAGCTTCATGTTTTATCATATGAGTATGTACTAGAATTTCTATTGTACTCACTAGTTTGGTTAGAAGCATTTTGAGTTTTACAGAAATTGTAATTTTTATATTGTATTCATGGTTCGGGTTGTGAACGGGAGTTGAGGAGAAAACTATGCCTCTCGTAAGCAGTAGGTTGTAAATGAAGCTGTGTCCTAGCTAAATGAGTGAATTTTTAGTGGAATCCTTGAGTGGGTTGTTCAAGGTGAGGACGTAGGCTGGGGTAGGCCGAACCTCGTAAAAATCGAGTTTGCATCTCTCTTCCCTTAAGTATTTTTAATTTTCACTTGCATTTAAATTATTTGCTTATTGTGTATGTATTGAACATTTGGTATGTTTGTGAGTAATTAGGAAAAAAATTATACATGATAAAGACACACAATAAATTGATTAATTGAGAAATAGTGAGTTAGTTGTTAAGTAGCTTGCAAGTTTGTAATTGATAGTTTTCAAAATTAGAACTTGAAGGACTTAATTTTAAAAATACGCAATTCACCCCCCTCTTAGGATAACATCGGAATTCACAATGGTGACTCGAGTACCATAGTAAATGGGGATAACTCGTACCGAGCATGGTGACCCGAGTACCATAGCAAATGGGGATAACTCGTACTGGGCATGGGGACCTGAGTACCATAGTAAATGGGGGTAACTCGTATCGAGCATGTGGGACCCAAGTACCATAGCAAATGGGGATAACTCGTACCGGGCACGGGGACCTGAGTACCATAGTAAATGACGATAACTCATACCGGGCATGGGGACCTGAGTACCATTGGAAATGGGGATAACTCGTACCAAACATGGGGACCCGAGTACCATAGCAAATGCAGATAACTCATACAAGACATGGTGACTTGAGTACCATAGTAAATGGGGATAACTTGTACCAGGCATGGTGACTCGAGTACCATAGAAAATGAGGATAACTCGTACCAGGCATGGGGACCCAAATACCATAGTAAATGGGGGTAACTCGTATCGGGCATGGGGACCCGAGTACCATAGTAAATGGGGATAACTCGTACCGGACATGGGGACCTGAGTACCATAGTAAATGAGGACGACTTGTATCGGGCATGGGGACCCTAGTACCATAGTAAATGGGGATGACTCGTACTGGGCGTGGATACCCTAGTACCATAGAAAATGGGGATGACTCGTACCAGGAATAGGGACCCTAGTATCATAGTAAATGGGGATGACTCATACCGAGCATGGGTACCCTAGTACCACAGTAAAGGAGGACAAGTCGTATAGGGCATGGGGACTCGAGTACTATAGCAAATGACAAGAACTTTAGAAAAGATCGTCATAATGTTGGAGACATATTTTTGGGATTTAATGACCTGTGCCCCAGTTTCAAAGTGGTTATTTTGTGCCTGGGGTTAGCTGCCCCAATTTCAAAGTATGTCATTTTGTGCCTGGGGTTAGTTGCCCCAATTTCAAAGTATGTCATTCGGTGTCTGGGGTCAACTGCCCTAGTTTCCAGGTATATCATTGTGTACCTGGGATCAGCTTCCCCAGTTTCCATAGATTAGCAAAACAAGAAGTGCTCAATCAAGTAGGCCAAGTGATTATTCGAAAGCTTGTCTAACAGGACTAGTATGAATGGTGCTTTGTTGCTATATGCATGTTGCTACTTGTGATACTAGAATGCAGTGATATGTTGCTATGTGTATGTGTGCATGTTACATGATGCATATGTATGTTGCATGAGATGACGTGCATGCAGTTTGTATTCTCTTTTCTATGCAATGTGAAAACTAAGATGTAGTCCCAAGAGGGGGGGGGGGTGAATTGGGTTATTAAAATTTTTCTTTTAAATCTTTTTAATTTATTCTTGAGTTCTTTGTTTGATTTAACAATCACACAAAAAACTTAGTTCTTTTTATATAATCCACAACACAATTAAACAATCAATCAACCTCACCAAACTTTAAAACCAATCAACCAAATTCAAAAAATATTCAATCAAAATGTTTAGTTATGTTGCAGCCCTATAGTGAATGAAATTTTGAATCAAGCCCTGTATTTATGAAATTTGTTTCTTAATTTGATATTTAATAAAACACCACACTCTTCTCAAAAATTCAGATTTCAAATAAACCTTAGTCAATAGGTTTTGGGGTGTTAACCAATCAACGTACTCCCTTACGGTTTCCGTAAAATATTTATTAACCAACGTACTTCCTTTTGGTTTCTACAATCCAAAAAACAAATTACACTTAAAGCTTTATTTGAAATCCAATTCACATAATTTTTAAGATTAATGAATTTAAAACATCTACGCAGTTTATATGTGCTGAAAATAAAGAAAGTAAGGGAAAGAGAGTGACACAGGGATTTTTACTAGGTTCGTCTTATCCCCAGCCTACCTCCTCGCCTTTGGTAAACTACCAAAGGATTCTACTAAACTAGTTCCTTTCCGGGCAGAACAACACCGTTACCAACAATACCCCTTGCTCAACACTCCTTCAATAGGCTAGAGTAGTCACATGTCCAAGCGATACCCCACGCTTGGTCCAACAACAATTCAATAACCTGAGCCATCTACAAAAAAAAAAAAAAAAAAAACAATATTCGGTGTACAAAGACATTCTCAAACAGAGCAAATTAGTACAACAATTCAGCACTATAATATACTTCAAAGTAAATAACAACATGGAATGAAATTGAAGCTCAATATACATCTATCATTGGTATAATCTTTGAATGATTGAAAGATTCAGACTTTAAAGCTAAATTTTGGTGTGAGAAGATCAGCAAAAACTTAGTTG
Organism: Malania oleifera; assembly: GCF_029873635.1. Taxonomy (NCBI): domain Eukaryota; kingdom Viridiplantae; phylum Streptophyta; class Magnoliopsida; order Santalales; family Ximeniaceae; genus Malania; species Malania oleifera. The sequence goes on from NC_080420.1 coordinate 44,202,726, forward strand.
AGAGAATGGCAAAGTGTGAGCAAGATAGCCTTTGAAAATTGAGAACACTTGAGAGTATTTAATTGCTGAATAATTTCTTGGTGTATTTGATCCTTGGGTTTAATCATGTATTTATAGAATTAAAAAGCATATCTTTGTGTTGCCCAAGTTGTTTGGAGTATCCCCCAAGTTTTCACAAAGTTTGGAGCCCTAGAAACCAATTTTAGAAACTTTTTTCGGTTGTTAAAATTTCAAATTTTTCACAGGTTAGCTACCTATCAAAAATGGTCAGGCTACTACCCAACTTTTTTAAAGGGGCCGTAGGGTGTCAGGTGCCTGTTAGAACACATACATGCTCCTCAGATTGCACCGTCAGGCTTCTGGGAGAACAAGGTCAGGCTGTTGTCAAGTTGTCAACTTCGAACACCTTTCAGTTTTTTTTTTTTCATAACCTTTTCTAAATAACTTTGAATTTGACGTTCTTGGTGTCAAAATAAAGTTAAGAGAAAATATCATAACTTTCATGTTGAAAACTTTTTAAAATAAGGAGTGTTTGATAGAGAAGAATGTACATCAATGCGGATGTAAAAGAAAATGACAGCAATTGGGAAATCCTCTTTTTGGTGCTTATCATTCCAAAAATAGTTTTAACCTTTTTGAAATAATTTTTGACCTTATAAAAATATTTTCCAACTATTTTAAAAGGTATCTAGGTCCAAGTAGTTAACCTAAGAGCTTCATGCATCCATATTGAAATTATTTGATGTACTTACATAAAATATCCTTAAAATTTTAAATCCTTCAACTCTTGAAGTCTTCATGTATGTCCTTTCTTTGAGTCCATCTTTTCTTCATGATTTCAATGTACTTTAGGCTTTTAGCGAGTTCACTTTAATATGCATGCTCTCCTAATCTTCAAGTTTTATTAAATCATATTTGAATCCATGTCTTAAGCTTCATATGATCATCCTTCTTTGAAGTATAAGCTTTCAATGGATCCTTGTGAATACTTGACCTTGCATTTTTATAGTTGAGTCCTAAAATGTCATCACTTAACCAAATATGTTAAGTTTCTCTTATTTGTTATCATCAAAATAAGATTTTAAATCTTGTTAGACCAATAATCTCTCAATTTTTTATGATGACAAATAAGGAACAAAAATTTGAGTGAGCATTAAAAAGACTCCCCCTTACAAGAAGCATCATCTCAACATATTTAACAACATCAAGATCCCATCTCAACATATTCAATAATATCAAGACCCCATTTTAAAAACTCTTTTACTGTCTTGCTCATTACATTATTCAAGTTCAAGATCATTCAATATCAAATACTTCTCCCCCTTTTGAATATCATGCTCAATTTTTGCTCAAAACTTCTCCCCCTTTTGACATCAATCAAAAAAGAGTAGGATATAAAAAATAAATCATATTTTGAGCATATGAATATCAAACATGCATATCAAGCATATGTACATACTCAATTCATTATTTTTCAATATGGCATGTATAGTGTGCTTTAATAGTCAAATAGTCATGATACCAATTGAAAATTTCATTAATTCACGATATCAATTTGAAAATATTGATTTAATCATAATATAATTCATAACACTCCCCCTAAATTTAACATTCAGATTTGATATTAATTATGCTTTTAAGTTTATCATCTTATGCTTCAAATATTAATTTATATCATGTATGTGCTCATGGATACTAATATCAATTACCATGTCAATATCATCAATATCTTCATGCTCATGAATACAATTATGCTTGTCATTCTCAAATACCAATTGTATATTTTAAATTTGTGAAATCAATTTAGCTTTTAAATTGTGATACCAATTAAAGTATTCATAGATACCAATATTATATTATATATAGCTCATGGATATCATATCAAAATTTCATGCTTCAAAATCAAGCTTAATAATTTCATGCCCAAGTTTTCAATATATAGTGAGCCATAAATTATCAATATAAGTCAAGTTATACACATGTAGCATATAGCATATCAGCACATCACATAAGCAGGGAGCATATCATTATCATTTGCATTGTACTACAATTTTGCTTAAGTTGTTTCTTATTCTCAAATATCTTTTCATAAAAAAAACTTATGCAATAAGCTCAAATTTTCTTTTGATTTCATATGGATTCTCAAAATTTATATTTCTTTTCAAGACTTAATACTTTCTATGATAATTCAAGTGTGATCCCAAGAGGGGGGTGAATTGAGTTTATTTAACTTCTTTAAGATTATTTACCACTTAATCCCTATTTATATATTTAAAAAATTAATTGCAGGGATTTGAAATTGATTCAAATTATTATCTCAATAAATTCGATTTTACCCAATTAATTATCAAGTGCATGTGGGGTTATTCAACATACACACATGCAAGATAGGTAATGAAATGCGTTGTGGAAATTAAAAGGAGTAAGGGAAGAGAGAAGGCAAACACAATTTTTACGAGGTTTAGCCAACCCGGCCTACGTCCTCGCCTTGAGCAACCCACTCAAAGATTCCACTAAATCCTTGCTCCTTTAACTGGGACGGAGCTTCCCTTACATACGCTACTTACAAGAGGCACAACTTTCTCCTCACCCAGTTCACAACCCGAACTATGATTACAATATAGAAGTTCAAATCTGCAAAACAACTGAATATTGCTTCTAATAAAGCTAGTGAGTACAATAGAAAACCTAACACATATCCATATGATAAAACTTGAAGCTTAGTATATATGTAATGATGTAATCGTTATATGAATCATATGCTTCACAAAATTTCCCTTTGATCAAATCTCCCAAAATAATTATATAAGTAAATGCTTTGGAGAACTTAGGGTTTTAGTTCAACTTACTGGATGCAAGAATACCGAATGTGATCTTATTAAAAATTAATCTTGAATATTATGAATATCTAAGTCCTTGCTATCAAATAATTTGTGAAGTTGAATCTTTGAATAAATAAAAGACTTTGAGTATTGCAAAGATTTAAACACTACTTGTCACAACAATATTTCTCACAAATGTATATTGAGAACCTTTATACTTTTCAATCAGGTAGATTTCATAATAACAAAGTTTTGAGTCTTTGAATGAAAATAAGAACTTGAAGATCACCAAATATTCGATGTTTAGAAAATCCTTTCACAAATAAATTTATATGTAACAACACAAGGATTTTTCTTTTTCAATAAGAGTAATAAACGTATAAGTATGAGATATGAAAAATCTTCAAGATATCTATATATTCAAAATGCAAACCAATGCCTTGTTTACCAAACCTCAATCACCAAATCTTGCTATCATGACATGTAAATGAAATCCCTTCGTTTTGCTTAGATGATTTGCCCAAACTTGATGAGTATAAGTTGGAGTGCAGGCAATCGTATTGCAATATGTTCAAGTCTCTTAATTCTATTCTAAAAGTTGGGGCACTAGGGTTTAGAGGTTGATTATATAGGTAAACTTGGCCTTAGGATAAGTCCTGACCATTGGATCAAATTGATCAAGTGTATAACCCGCGTGTTCTCTCGCTAAAGATTAAATTTTTAATCTTCTCGCAGGTTCAGATGACTGAAGTTCCTTAAAACTTCGAAAAATTGAACTGGACACAGGGTTAGACCTCTTGGTCACTTGATTCATTATCAGAACTACTTGTACTCAAATTATCCCAAGTAGTGGCTTTCATTGCCTTTTTCTTTTTCTTCTTAGAATCTTTCTCAAGTAGTGGACATTCCGATTTTATGTGTCCATCCTTTTTGCAATTGTAACATGTGGGGATTTTATTCTTTAAATTCTTTATATTGGTTTCTTCTTCATCTGATTCGGAGTTTTGGATTCTTTTTTTGAATTTGTTCTTCCTTCTTAGTATTCTTGCAAGTTTCTTAGAGATATAGGCTAGTTCATCTTCATCCATCTCTTTTTCACTACTAGAATTTTCTTTTGAAGCTTTGAAGGTTATAGATTCTTGGGCTTTGGTTTTACTACTCCTTTCATTTATTAACATTTCATATGTGAGAAGAGAACCTATAAGTTCATCTAAGGAGGTATTTTTCAAATTCCTTCCTTCGGTTATTGCAGTGACTTTTGGTTCCTATATGGGTGGAAGACTTCTAAGAATTTTTCTAATCATTTCATAAGTAGTGTATGTTTTTCCTAAGACATTGAATGAGTTAATTATGTGTGTGAACCTTGTGTATAGACTAGTGATTAATTCATCCAGATTCATTTTGAAAGCTTCGTATTCACTAGTTAGCATGTCAATTCTATTGTCTCTAACATCTACTATTCCTTCATAGGTTACCTCTCACTTATCCCAAATTTCTTTGACTATTTTGCAGGCTATGACTCTATTGAATTCATTAATATCTCGAGCATAATACAAAACATTGATAGCACTTGAATTAACTTGCAGCATTTTGTGATTTAAGTCAGTCATGTCCTTTTTCTCCTTAGGGACTTTTTTTCCTTCTACAAGTTTGGTAGGAATTAGATCACCATCCGTGACAACCTCCCAAACTTCCCAATTCATAGTTTGAAGATAAATTCTCATACGCTGTTTCCAAAAAGTATAGTTTGAGGATTGGCCCTCTCCAAAGGGAGCTATGCCCATGTGAGCCATTAAGATCTTTGTAGAACTACTAATTAAGATTTGCTATAACCCTGCTCTGATACCAAATGATAACTAAGGTGTAGTCCCAAGAGGGGGGTTGAATTTGGTTATTAAAAATTTTCTTTTAAATCTTTTTAATTAATTCTTGACTTCTTTGTTTGATTTAACAATCACACAAAAAACTTAATTTTTTTTATACAATCCACAACATAATTAAACAATCAATCAACCTCACCAAACTTTAAAACCAATCAACCAAATTCATAAAATATTCAATCAAAATGTTTAGTTATTTTGCAGCCCTATAGTGAATGAAATTTTGAATCAAACCCTGTATTTATGAAATTTGTTTCTCAATTTGATATTTAATAAAACATCCATACTCTTCCCAAAAATTCATATTTCAAATAAACCTTAGTCAATAGATTTTGGGGTGTTAACCAATTAACGTACTCCCTTATGGTTTCCATAAAATATTGATTAACCAACGTACTTCCTTTTGGTTTCCGAAATCCCAAAAACAAATTACACTTCAGCTTTATTTGAAATCCAATTCGTGTAGTTTTTAAGATTAATGAATTTAAAACATCCACGTAGTTTATATGTGTCGAAAATAAAGAGAGTAAGGGAAAGAGAGTGACACCAAGATTTTTACGAGGTTCAGCTTATCCCTAGCCTACATCCTCGCCTTTGGTAAACCACCAAAGGATTCCACTAAACCAGTTCCTTTTCGGGTGAAACAGCACCGTTACAAGCGATACCCCTCGCTCAACACTCCTTCAATAGGCTAGAGTAGTCACCTTTCCAAGCAATACCCCACGCTTGGTCCAACAACAATTCAAGAACCTGAACTGTCTGCTCATCAAAACAAAAACAATATTTGGTGTACAAAGACACTCTCAAATAGAGCAAACTAGTATGACAATTTAGCACTATAATATACTTCAAAGTAAATAAAAATATGGAATGAAATTGAAGCTCAATATAAATCTATCACTTGTATAGTATTTGAATGATTGAAAGAATCAGACTTTAAAGCTCAATTTTGGTGTGAGAAGATCAGCAAAAACTCAGTTGAGAGAATAGCAAAGTGTGAGCAAGATAGCCTTTGAGAATTGAGAGCACTTGAGAGTTTTTAATTGCTGAATAATTTCTTGGTGTATTTGATCCTTGGGTTTAATCATGTATTTATAGAATTAAAAAGCATATTTTAATGTTGCCCAAGTTTCTTGGAGTATCCTCCAAGTTTTCACAAAGTTTGGAACTCTAGAAACTAATTTTAGAAACTTTTTCCGACTGTTAAAATTTCAAAATTTTCGAAGGTCAGCCGCCTGTCAAAAATGGTCAGGCTACTGCCCAGTTTTTTTAAAGAGGCCGTAGGGTGTTAGGCACCTATTAGAACATAGATAGGCTCCTCAGATTGCACCGTCAGGCTTCTGGGAGAACAAGGTCAGGCTGTTGTCAAGTTGTCAACTTTGAGCACCTTTAAGTTTTTTTAGTCATAACGTCTTCTACATAACTCCAAATTTGAATTTCTTGGTGTTAAAAGAAAGCTAAGAGAAAATCCCACAACTTTCATGTTGAACACTTGTTAAAATAAGGAGTGTTTGATAGAGAATCAGATGTAGAAAAAAATGATAGCAATAGGGAAATCCTTTTTTTGGTGATTTTCATTCCAAAAATTATTCTAACCTTTTTGAAATAATTTTTGACCTTATAAAAATATTTTCCAAGTATTTAAAAAGGTGTCTAAGTCTAAGTAATTAACTTAAGAGTTTCATGCATCCATATTGAAATTATTTGAAGTACTTACATAAAACTTCCTTAAAATTCTAAATCCTTCAACTCTTGAAGTCTTCATGTATGTCCTTGCTTTTAGTCCATCTTTTCTTCAAACTTTCAATGTACTTTGGGCTTTTAGTAAGTTCACTTTAATATACATGCTCTCATAATCTTCAAGCTCTATTAAATCATCTTTGAATCCATGCCTTAAGCTTCATATGATCATCCTTCTTTGAAGTATAAGCTTTCAAAGGATCCTTGTAAATACTTTACCTTGCATTTTCATAGTTGAGTCCTGAAATGTCATCACTTAACATAATATGTTAAGTTCCTCTTATTTGTTATCATCAAAACAAGATTTTAAGTCTCGTAAGGCCAACACAATGCATGAAATGCCTGTTGATGCACGAACTTCCTTCTTCCAACATGCCCGTAATCGACAATCCCAACTCTGACCTTGGCCATTTTTCAAATTCCAATCCAATTTAAGGGTCCCTGAATTGATTTGTTAGAAATTCAACTTGTCTTTTGCCCCAATTATGTTTATTTTTCATTGATTGTGGCCATGCTTTCAACTTCTACTCTGATGTGCAGGCACTGGAACTAGCTATAATGACGCTCAACACGGAATTTGCCCTAGTTAAATGCATTTGTAACCACTCCTTGCCATGTTTTCGAATTCTACTATGATGTGAAGATACGAGGACTTGCTACAGTGAAGCTTAACCTGGAATTTGCTTCAGTTACACTTACTTGTAATTGCTTTTGGTCATATTTGTAAATTCTACTCTGGTGTGAAGGTTTCGATACTGACTACAATGAAGTTCAACCCTGAATTTGCCCTAAGTTACATTTACTTGTAATTACTCCTAGCCATATTTTCAAATTCCATTCTAGTAAGAAAATCTCTGAATTGGCTCCTAGAAAAGTAAATTGGTGAGCTTTGTGGGACACTTCTTTGACTATCCAATTGTATTTTGAAGCTTTTGAAGGATAAAGTGGGTTTTGAGGGTGAATGATCATGCATTTTTGACATCGATTTCAAAAATAAAAAGGTCACATGCACAAGAAAAGATGTTTCACCATGTTCACGCTATTTTGAAAGGAAAATATTATACCAGTATTCAAAAGTCATGTGACATTAATGTTAGTCTATCAGGCTGAATAACCGACTCTCTCCCTTTGTCGATTGCCCCAATTTTGTTGAAGGAAACATTTCCCCTTCTATCTTTTGCTGGGAAACCAATTTCGCTTTCTTGTTTTGGCTTTTTCCCATAGTTTAGTAAAGCTTTACCCCTATTTTGATCTTGAGATAGACTTTGGGACTCGGGACGAAATGTAAGCCTAAGGATGCGGGTTCTCAGAAAAATAAGGAAACAAAGGCTCAAAATTCCCTTCCCCAAAGGATATATTCTGCCCCAGTTTGTGGCAAAGTATTGACCGAACTTATCATTTAAACAAGTTGCCTACGTACCTTTTTAGAATTAGGTCATTACGTAGTTCAGACTTAACATTGAGTTTGACAAATCAATTGAGACAACAATACATACCCATCAGGTCAGGGCTTTCATTTGGACTGTAGTGTAGGCTAAGGGGATAAAGGTTGAAGAAGAAAAAGATATAATAAGGATCAAACTTTGTTGATGTTACCAAAGGTAATCATTGGTCAAGGATCACATATGATGTATGTCTCATATTTTTCTTTCTTTCTCTTTCTTTCTTTTTCTCTTTTTCGCATCTTCTTTTTTTTACTACACCTTTCATTATTTTTTATGGAGGAATATTAGCTTTATTTTAGTTTGAACTCCATTTGGGACCAAATCATTTTAAAATTGCCCAGTGTGGGGTGTGATCCTTTGATGGGTTAAATCAAGAATTGAATATTTTGAGCCCAACGGGGTTAGCAAGGAGTTTTTATCTCTTGGTTCTTTTTGTGGGAAAACTGATCGACCAAGGATGGCCATCTATTATTTGATCAAAACAAAAGTGACGAGTAGCATGAACTTATGGAACAAAAAACACCATTTCATGATTTCTAAGCAAAATGCTTCTTTGACGTGTGAAACCATAGAAAAAATTATTTCATCTTCTTTAACCTCCATCATTTCATTGATGGGAACGAAATTCTCAATGTGGAGACCTGAAGAATACTCGTAATTAATTAAATAAAAGAAAGGAGAGAAAAGGATTTTTCAAAAGGGAATTTGTAGGTTCTCGTCGATGAGCGCAGAGTGCTCGTCGACGAGGTGACGCGTCTTGTCGATGAGAATTACCGAGAGCATTATTCTCAGGGCCTAAAACTTGTTGATGAGGGTCGGTGCTCATCTATGAACCTCCTTCTTGGACTCGTTGATGAGGTGTCGTGGCTCATTGACGAGGCCACGTGGACAACACTCTATATAAGGCCGAAAATCACATTTTCTAGCGAGAAACCTGCATGCAACCTCACTCTCTCTCTCTCTCTCCCTCTCTCTCTCTTTCTCTCTCTCTCTTTCTCTCTCTCTCTCTCTCTCTCTCTCTATCTCTTTCTCTCTCTCTCTCTCTCTCTCTCTCTCTCTCTCTCTCTCTTTCTCTCTAAAATTCACCCCTTTGACTTCTCTCTAGGTTTTTGGCTTTGTTCTTCGCCAGTTCGACAATCGGAAGCCGCCACGCTACTCCTAGGAAGATTCTCTACAAGTATGCTGGAGTAGTTTGTTGGTTCAGCCAACTTGGGCACTATCCCAAAATTTGGGTAAGTTGGTTATTTTGAGTTTTATAAGGTATTTGGTGTTTCTAGATTGAGGAAAATGCTTTAAATAGAATAATACTAAAGTTTTATTGAGGAAAAATGTAATTTCAGGGTGTTGAGCTGGGCACACCACATGAGTAGGTTTGGTTATTTTTGTAGGCTTCTCAGTAAGTCAGGTAAGGGGATAAATTAAGTCAGAATTTTTCATGTAATTATTTATTATTATACATCATTTATTAGTAGGAAAATATGTATGTTATAGAACTATGTTTGGGAATACTGCTGTTGAATAGGGAAATGATTTTAACACATTTTATAAGAAAATATGATTTGAGAACAAATTATGAGTTTATGAGGCTACTTACATTTGTGTGACATGAGTATATTATTTCCATGAAAATTATGTTATATTGAAATATTATGATTTTTCCAAGATAGACATGTTATAGTAGTTTTCAAGAAAACCATAAAAACAGTGCAAAAACTATGGTTTTAAGAATTTCATGTACAAGTATGTCATGTTATGTTGGCGTCGGTGTCATGATTTTTACATTATGATATGACGACATAAATGCCGTAGTTATGCATGTTATGTCAAGATTGAAGAAAATATTATCATGTCATGTTTTACTCTGAAATATGAAGCTGCTATGTTCAATACCATGAAATGTATTATATGTTATCACAACCTGGATAGCTTAGTTTAGTTTCACGAAGTATGGTACCGTAGCTATATGTTCACATTTACGCTAGTACTACCAAACATCTTATGTAGAGTGTAGGAGATGGCAGTCGATGTGGCTTTATGGGAGTGTCGTAGTTCCCCTGGTAGTTTGGCACAGGTGGAACAGACCCATCGTACTTACGCACCTATGTTTGACTTAGCATGGTCAGCCAGCCATTGCTAGGTCCGCCTTCAAGCCGCACAACCATGTCATGCGGGGGGTAAGACATGACAACAGCTAACTATCTATCTATCCTGGGTAATAATTCAAGTATGATGTGGTTATATAAGATGTTTTTTCAATACATAAATTTCATACGTTAAATTATGTTATGTTAAATCATGTTTTACTTAGATATGATACAACTATTTATACTAGTTATGAATTATGTATTATTTATATGTATGTGATGAAAAATAATCATGTTGCCACACACTAATATTAGTTTATCTCCCTTACTGAGAGGTGTCTCACCCCAGCATTACAAACATTTTAGAAAATCCAGATAGGTAGGTGGACTTAGCTTTGTAGCAGTAGAGATTGACTGAACTACCTTGTCTGAAGGGTAAGTAGGTGAACTAGGGTCAGATTATTTTTAGGTTATGATCTTAGGTTGACTTTTTGGTCCTTTTGGGATGTTTGTACTTATATGACAGAATTAGTAAAAGTATGGTGTTGTGACTGGTTTGATGGTATGTATGTAATTTATGTTTTCCGCTGCTTAGGTATCTGAGATGTATGATAGGTATTTCCTCGGTATCCATGGGTCTAGGTTAATCATGATTATGACAGTTTAGTAGGATGTTAGAATTATTAATATTATTATTACGTGGAAAAAAATAAATATGGAAAAATAGGCAGGTCGTTACACTCCGAGAGAGAAATGTCACAGTATTACAAAAAGAAAATGAAAATAAAGAAATAAAGAAGACAAAAGCACCATATAAAGTGGATTGGATAATCAATAGTTTGTCAATTTTTTGTTTCCGCTCCTATTATAAAAATGTAAACCCATCCATTTAGGCCATTTGAGGAGCTTCCTGGATCCATGGCTAACATACTCTTTTTGCCTGGCTTCAGCTCCTTCTAACATGTTAATCACTTCCTTCCCCAGGATTGGGTAGAGGATCATTCTGAATTCCCAACTGTTTGTCATCGAAGGACAACTAACCCGCATCCCCTCAGTGTTTGTACCTTATGTTTGAATGCTCAGCAATGCTTGATGGTATATCTTGGGGAATCAACATGATATGCACACTGGGCATCTGGGTCATACCAATGAGGGAAAGGAGGTATGATAAGAGTCCCTCGAATGGTTGAAACCATGTTTTGTTCCACTAATTGAGAGAATAAGTTCGAATATGTCATTGGAATGGGGTTTATTTTTCATATATTCCTCTAGACGCCCCTTTCTTGTGTTCGGTTAATCGGCTAAGCAGGCATAGGCCCGGGAGGAACCATTTGAGGCCTTATCCTTGCATGTGCTATCTGATTAATGGTGGGCCCGAAAATTTTTTTTTTCTTAGGCTATTGATTTCTACCTCCCTGATGATAACGCCCCTGAACCATCTGAGCTTCCTCGTCTTTCTTCCTACCCGTCCATTTCTTGTTTGATCCCAAGTATGAATCCGCACCTTTGGCTTTGCCTGTCTCGATGGCTGTCTCAATCCTCTTTCAGGTGGATGCAACATCCATGAAATTATGGGGGGCTACTCTTAGAAGGTGCCCAAAGTAGGATTCTTTTAATGTGTTCACAAATAGGGAGATTGCCTCCCTATCCTCCACCGATGGGTTCACCTGGATGGCCATATCCCTCCATCTGTATGCGTATTCTTGAAATGTTTCAATGGGCTTCTTTTCCATCGTTTGAAGGGTCATTCTGTCTGACGCCATTTCAGTCACATGATGGTATTGGGCTAGGAAGGCATTAGCCAGATCTCTTCAGGTGTGAATCCGTGCTCTTTTTTGCTGAATGTACCAACGGATGGCTGAACTAGTCAAACTGTTCTGAAAATAGTGTATCATCAATTTTTCATCGTCTGAGTATGTTGCCATTGCCTGACAGTATAACTTTTGGTGGGTTCAAGGACACTAGGTTCCATCGAATTTCTCAATGTTCGGGATCTTAAATTTTGGCGGCAGATTAATCTTCGGCACTAGGCAGAGGTCCGCTGGATCAACAGAACCAAATGCATTAGTCCCTTCAATAGGTCACAAGCGCTCTTCAAGTACATCAGAACGATGCTCAATTTTAGATTTGTTTACTCCTACCTTTGTTACCACCATCGGAGGAATTCTAACCGCTGGAAATCCTGGCACCGACACAATTGGTATAGATGGAGGGACGTTCTATAATGGGTTCTCTATGGCGACCGAAGGTTGTACCGAGGTTTGCTCATGGACTGGGGTGAAACCTAGTGCGTGGGAAGAATATACATCTACCTTGTCACCTTGTTCTTGTACAACCTTTCCTTTATTCAGTAGCAGCTCCAATATTCTGTTCATCTTATCACTTAATTCTTCTTGCCCCTGATCTATGCCCAAGACCCTACTTTTCAGCTATTTTTCCATAATCCTCACCTTTCTTCTGGTGTTGTAAGGGTGGGTAGAGGTGGGCCCAATGTTGGAATTCCAAATTTTGGTTCTGCCTAGTTTTACAGGAAATTGGGAAGTGATTACTTGGCTTGTCGGAGATGAAATCTCATGCATGGATTATGTGTGAATTTATGCATGGATGCATGTAATGTAACCTAAATAATTAATTGACCAGAGTTCCAAGAAAAACCCTATCCATTAATGTTCTTGGGAATGATCCAATTTCCCCTTGGTAGGATTCTTTGGAAGACAAAATTTGACTTTTTCATAAATGAATCAGGCTTTTTTGAAATATTGGTGAAGTGATATGGATGCCTAAGTGGATGCAGAACATACAACACAACGTGAAGCATTTGCACAATGAAACAGATTAATATGCGGAGAAAGATGTGGCTTCTGTCCCAACCCTAGTAGATAGGTCTGTATATGTGTGGGGTTCTCTAAGGCTCTATCCTAGGCAAGGGATTTTAGATAATCATGTGTGGTTAAGCGCTAATCCATACTCATAATAGGTTGTCAGATTGAATTTCAATCCTTCCCTATAGGGGTCCAAACAAAGCTCGCACTGAGTAGAGTAGTTTGTGGGTCCCATCAAACTCTGCCACGAAGGGACTGACGCTATTACACTCCCATCTAATCCTAGCAGGGAAAGCCCGGGTATAGAGCGTGCGCAAGTGTTTGAGTTTCTCCAATTTTAACCTAATCCCTCTACCCCACATTCATCCACATGTTTATTCAAACAAAATATTCATAACTAATCATATGCTTAATAGTATGTACAACTAACCACATGCTTGTCAAATTATTCACAATCAATCACTTGCTTGACAAGGTATTCACAATTAATCACGTGCTTAACCATGGAAATAAAGCATTCTTAGCTAATCACATGCTTATTCAAATACTACAGTAGGCAAAACATTTACAGTTAATCAAAAGTATTCCTACCCTACACAATCATTCACATATGTGCAATCAGATTATCAATTTGTACAAAAATCAAAGGGAGTACTCACAAAGGCTTATCAAATTTATTTTAGGATAATTTTCAACTAATTACTCACTCGACTCTCAGACATCCCCAGTGGAGTCGCCAAGCTGTCGCGACATTCCCGAACGCGAACTGGACGAGAGTGTAAAAAATGGTTTTGAAAATGATATTTTTGTGGAAAACAAGGTGTAATGGAGTCGCCACTAACCTTTTAGTATGGTTAGAACACTTGATTACTACCCAATTAAGGGTAGAATCATCTTGCGTTACCAAAGTCGGGCTCGGGAGTTTGATTACACTAGGGGAAGGTGTTAGCACCCCTTACGCGCCCGTTCTTACGAACGGTACCTAATTAATTAGAAAATTATCCCACCAATTATATTTAATAAGCATGTAAAATTACTTCCTTTCAAAAATTTGTGAAGAAATGCGTAAAATAAATACTATATAAGTATTCCCTCAGAACCAGGGCATATCGTACTCCGAAGAGCTCATGCCTCCCTTTTGAAATCATTTGGATGGGAAAATTGAGAAAATACTTTACAAAAATACACTCCCAACATTTTAAAACTTTATATGATTTTTCTTAGTATGAAAACATTATGTTGGGAGGTTTCCGAACTCATTTGGGATAGACAAGAGTGTCAACAATGATTTTTAAATCTCAAAATAATTTTCTTGATTTCACTCTATTTGTTTTTGAATTTTTGTAGCTTTTCCATGTTTTTCTCAAATTTTGAAATAACGAAAGGATAGTTAAAGAAACGTAATGAAAATCAAGTCCAAAAATAAATTTTTTTTTAGAATTTCCTCCCGATTTTTCTAAAATTTTCGTGATTTTTCTAAGTTCAAAAACAATTTTTAATTTAAAAAATATTTTTGTGAAAATTTGTATTTTTTAAATTTTTTTTTTTTTTTGTGATTTTTAACATAAGAATTATTTTAAGAAGGAAAAAGCAATGAGAACTAGCTTAGAAATATTTGTAGAATTTTTCCCATTTTTCCTAACTTTTTTCTATTATTTCTAAATTTTTATAAACTATTCTGAATTTTCTATGAATTATTTAAATTTTAAATAATAATAGGTTGAATTGATTTCCCACCGATTCAGAAGACCAGATTGGTTTGGAGAAGAACCGGTCAAAAGAGGGGCTGGTCAACCGTTTTAGGCCCAATCAAAGCCATTACACGTGGCTGTGCTCGATTGGGCAATGCACGCGGGCAACGTGGCTTGATCCAAGCCGTTTCTAGGGAAGCAATGATTGAATGGACGTCAGCAGATCATGTCTCACTCTCCATGTGCGGAGGATATTATGTCCGCGTGTCGTATGGCGGGTGAAGGGGAAGGCTGATGCTGTTCAATGACGTGGCTTGAATTTGAACTATTGTAGGGAGATGAAGATCCGACGGTGGTGAAGTTGCCACACACGGATTGATGACGTGGAGGAATCCTCATCGCCCACAAAAAACACACATCTGATAGCAACTGCATAAGCATGCATAACCGTGTGATCATGCCATGTGTCATGATCTGACGGCTTTGGAGTCAGACATATTTAAACCAAAAAATTTATTTTCTCTCATTTTCACTCCTTCTTTCTCGTAGCAATCCTTTCTCCTTCTCCCTTCTTCCCTTCTCGTCTCCTTCTCGGTGAACCCTAGAGTCAGAACCCTAGCCCTTCTTCCATTTGCAACCTTCTCTCTTTAACTCTCTATAATCCTAAATCCCTAAAAAGAAACTAATCTTCTTTTATCAAACTCTACATCCCTTTCACTCTTTATAGAGTCCCTTTCAGTTTTCTCTCCTCTCTGCAAGGCCATATAAGAAACCCTAAGGTTTCTTTCCCTTCCTCAATCTCAATCTCTTCTTTCTTCCCCATTTCTCCCTCTCTGCAACTCACCAAACACAACCTAAGGTCCCTAATTCAAGTTTCCTGCCTCAGATCTTCGGAGAATGATTTGAACTCTAGTTCAAATCCCTTTTCCTAAAACTCTCCCTTTTGAGAAGCTTTCTTCTTTTTCTCAGTTCACACAAATCTGCAAGCACCTCACTTTCTAAATATCTTTTTTCCTCTATGAGCGGGTGCTTTCCTAGAACCTCAGTTCTCACCTGCAACTCGTCCTTCTCTCTATGATTTTTTTTTTAAAATTTTTTTAGAGTACATATGGCATGTGATGTGCATCCAATGGTTCTTCGAAAGAGAAGGCCGAAACAAGCCTCAAGGAAGTTACCTTGACTTCCGAAAATTCCCACAAACTAGATAAGTTTTCTTTTTATTGTAATTTTTTTTTTCTATGAGTGGTTGTTTGTATGTAATGAATTCTAATTATGGTTTTTGTGTTGATGGTACTGTTTTTTGGTGCTTGTGTTGATTGTGAAGTGTGGGGATTCTTAGGTTAGGGTTTCGGGTAGGAGATGGGAGACGAAGATGAGTCAACTCGTCTTCAATCTAGTGAGTGGGTAATTGTTGACTCATGTGAGCCAACTTAGCGAGTTGTTTGAACTCAGGTGATCTCGAGTGAATCTGGCACATGAGATCATACTTGTGCAGGTCTCAGGCACCCTTGTTAAGATTTGATGGGCTTCAGGTCAATTTTTGAAAGATTGGCTAGAGGTATTTGAAAGCATATGGGCTTGGGGGCTTATTTCTGAAATGGGCTTTGTTTTAAAGGTTTGACCGGGCCTCGGGTTTAAAGTGAAATGGGTTTTGGCTAAAATTTTCAAAATGGGGTTGGGATAGAATTTTTAAAATAGATGGGCTTTGTTGATTTTCAAAATGGGCTGGTTTATAAGTTTCCAGATGGGCTCAGCCTGGTTTGATTCTTAAAACGAAATGGGCTAGGGGTAAGTTATCGAATGGGCCTAAGAGATTTTTAAAATAGGTTAGGGAATTTTCAAAAGTTAGTTTGGGCCTGGGGATTTTAAAATGGGAGCTGGGCCTCAGAAAACTCGAGCCCGTGTCGAGTTTGAATTTGGGTCGAGGGTCTGGATCTGGCTAATGGGTCTCGGGTTTAAGCTCAGGTTCAAGAACTTGAGAGAGGGAACGGAATACCTGCATTCAAAATTACATGTAGTTATTCTGTAAATTGAACTGAACGGGAGTAAAGGCTTTTGATTTCTTACCTTCGCTTTTTTCCTCCTTTGGTCTTCTTTTTCGGCTTCTATATCTGTCGGTGCTTGCCTGGTTAAGAGTTTGGGGACTGGTCTTTGGTTCTAACTAGTTCCGCTTCTACTTTTTGCTCTCTGTACTATAGAACTCCTTTTGTTTGCTCCTTAACTTCTTTTCTCCCCTTTCTCTTAATTTCAACAGAGTTCTTCTCTCTCTTTCTAATTCCTCTCCTTATCTCAATATTTCTACAGATTTTCTCAGCTATTTTTTCTTTTTCTCTGTTTTTTCTCTCCTAATTTCTGCATGGGTTTTCTAATGCCCTCTGCATAATTGCCTCTCAAATTTTGCAGGGATTTTCTAGCTCTCTCCCCCTTACCCTTGTTGGTGGGTGAGCCTCCCTATTTATAAGGAGGCTTAGGGGTTATTTTGGCACCAATTCCCCCCCTCAATTGAATTCCCTTCTACCTGGTAGGGAATATTTCTTTCCTAACAAACTCTATTCTACACCCATGTGATTGTATTTCATTTTCTTTTCTGAATTTCCCTTGCTCACTGACGTGTTAATTCTCTTTTGTGGGCAAGTGAACTGGGGGGGGGGGGGGAGGGGAGCTTTCAGATATGCCAGCTGGCATTCAAGGATTGGCTGCTTCAATTTTATTTTTCTTGTATTTATTATTTTTTGTGTAATTTTCTGCATCTTTTCATGTATACTGATGTACCCCCACGTTTCCTATACTATAACCACTATCTGTATCATTCCCTATATATTGTACATTTTATTTCCCCGTACTTTCTTTTCTGTGGTAACTCTTCATGTTCTTTGGACATGGGTACCCTCCCTTTCTAATAAAATGTTACCTCAAAATTCAATTTTGATCAAAATCCTATTTCAGAGTTGACCAACCCTGCCTAAAAGACATTTGGTAATAAAAAATGACTTTGAAACGGAGTACCCGATTTCAAAGACCCGATTAAAGGACTCGATTGAAGAAATTTTTGAAAAGCTTAACTTAAGGTCTAAAAAACAATTCTAGTCTTAAAAACTAGAGTACTCCATTTTCAACCTAAAGTAGAAGGACTAAATTTTGAAAGTTAAAGAATTTAACTAACAAAAGTTTAAAGAAATTATTTTCAATACTAAAATTAAGGACTCAAATTTTTTGGATTTCAAGACTTAACATGATACCTAGCCTAACAAAGGTAATTACGGGGGCCTCAACTAAAGGAGATTAATTTTGCAACTAAAAGGATCTATGCTTAATTTTTCTAAAATGAAATTTTGAGGGACTCGACTAACTCAAATTAAAAGGAGTCAAATATTGAAAATTATGGGACCCAGGGTCTTAATTTTAAAACTCAGGATTTTTTGGGACTCAAATTCAAACTTTATTACACTTGGTCTTTTGGGAGCCCCTAGTAAAAATTAGGGTGTCTACATACCTACAGTCATGCATGTGCATATATACTCATAAGTGCACTTATTCACACCTTCCAACACATATGCAAGCACTAATGCACACATCTTTGGATAAGAGTAAAAAGGGGGTTAGTGGGAGTTGTCAAGGTAGAGGAGAGAGAGCTACCATGGCAATTGGTCAAGAGGGTTTTTGGAAGGGTTATTTCACAAAGAAGGGGTCTCCTTGAAGGGAGTTAAGGGGAAGAATATGATTGATTAATAGAGTAGGAAGGTAGCCAATGGATTTAGAAGAGTACAAGGGGTGGGTCACCAAAAAATAGAGTAAGTAAGTTTTCAAAAAAAGGAGGATGGTGATTGGATGGAGATTGCGTGTTTTGGTGATTAGGGAAGGGACCAAAAATGTTGCTTTGGCCTTTCTTCAATTTTATTTTTCATGCCTTCAACCAAAATAGTTGCCTAGATCTCTATATATTTTCTACAGTAGAATATAGTGAATAGTAACTTCTTAATATTTTTTGTGGTAAATATATTAAGAGGACTAGCTTGCTTCATTGTTTCAGGGGTTTCTATTCTATGCATACACCTACAGGAAACACATGTAGGCATGTGCATCCTTATGCCAATTTTCGCCAAAACACATGTAGGCATGTGACCTAGACCAGATTCGGTCGACCCGGGCAGAATGAACTGCCAAGGTCAGTCGACCGAAAGTGCACAAAGTGTGCATTTCGGTCCTATTTTGAATCACAAACACCCTAATCAAGTGCCTAACATTTATGAGTGGAAAGGTGAGTGTTCTAGGGTCATTTCTGTGTCCTTTTGAAGACACCGAAAAAATCAGTGTCGGTCGACCGAAGGGTAAACCCTAAGGTCATTTGTATTATGAGCTTAAGTATTTGACCATGCATGTGATTATTACATACAAAAAGCCCTAATTACTATTACAAACCCTTTACATGAATGAATTATAATACAACATGAGAAATAGGGTCTTCAATAGAAATTTGGTCTTTAAGCTTCACTCTCTCCATGTGCGTTATAATTTGTCAATTTAAGTTCTTGCACAAAACTTCAACCACTCATTAGATACAATGAGTATTTTTCATAATCAAAATCGAGCATGACCTATAAGGTTAACAGTTAAGTCACTTTAATATAGAGCTTTTGCTCTTATTCCAATTTTGGTCTTAAGTGGCAACCTAAAAGAGGGACGACTAGAATTAATTTTAAATACTAAAACACCAAATTTAAAGTCACACAAGCAAACTAATTAAATGCAAAAAGATATACGAGAAAGAGAGTAAGAAATGCCCAAAGTCTTATAGTGGTTCATCTTCTTCAAATCTATGTATGCTCCCTTAAGGTGCTAATTTCTCTGAGCTTCCACTAAATCTAGCCCTTTTTATGACCCCTTGCTTCACTTGGCAGCAAGGAAACCAAATACAAGAGTTTTTTGCAAATGAAAATGATAGCCTCTAAGGGTATATTTACAATATAGGAGCTATAAACGAAAAACTCAAATACGAATAGTCAAGACAACGACACAAAAGTTCTTAAGATTCTCTTAAAATTAGCAAGATTGAGAGAAATGAGGATAATAGAATAATGCTTAAGCTATGAGCAAAATGAGGATGATTGAACTTGAATAATTTAGTTACTGTTTATTGGTCTTTAAAGGGGATATATATATATATATATATATATGTATGTATGTATGTATAGAATTCTTGGTCAAAAGACCTAAATTTTCTTGTTAGAAACTATCTTTTAGTGTGATCAATCGGCCTACTCCAAAGGTTGGTCAACTTATTAATATCCATTGTAGTTCTAAGCATATTGGTAGAGCTTTTAAAAAACAAGATTGTCAACCAATCCTTTGGATTGACCAATGTTTAATTCTTAGGTTGGGCTTATCGATTGATAGAGGGTGACTCGCTCAACTGTCAAACTTTCTGTTTGTAGTTGACTAGTTGTTCTAGGTCGAGAGCTTTGAGCAATCTTCTATATATATATATATATATATATATATATATATATATATGTCAAACTTTCTGTTTGTAGTTGACTAGTTGTTCTAGGTCGAGAGCTTTGAGCAATCTTCTATATATATATTTGAATTTTTAAGTTCGATCCCTATTTTGATGCTGACAAAATACAAATATCTTATGTGTGTTTTTAAGTGTTTTAGCAGGTTTATATTTCAACACACACATAAGGTAAGAGAAATGGAAGCTAGGGGGAACTTAAAGCTTATTCACTTGGCATATTCCATGAAAAATCAGAAGAGCAAAAGCAAAAGAAGAAAGAAGACATAAATTTTAATTTGTAAATGCATTTAGGTTTCTGGTCTATAATAACGCATGCTTTGCATGATGTGGTTAATTGCTTAGAACGACCGTAGATTGACTTTAGGGACCAACACTTTCGTGGAAAACCTTTTTCATAAAATACTAAACTTACACAAAGGTTTTAAAATGTTTTTAAAAACAAACCAGTGCCAAAAAATATTTTTAAATAGAGCCCGGCCGACTAACCACCTCACGTTTTAAAGCTTAGTCGCCTGACCATGCCTTGAGAGCCAAAATTGTAATTTAATCCAAGCTTAGTCGACCGGCCCAAAAATGAACTACAATGCCCAATCGACTGACCCTAACTCTCAACCAACCTTATAGCTTGGCCAACCGACCTTCTTATGCTTTAATAGCCTAGCTGACCGACCTTCGTATATAGCCTATTCTCAATGCCTCGGTCGACTGACCATTTTAGAACAGAAAAGCCCCAGCTGACTGGCACTGTTCACTTGGCCGACAGAATCTTATGTCCACCAAACCTATGAAGGGTGAAAAATCTCCTTTGGTTAGCTGACCGGTGCCTTCCACACAGTCGATCGACGTTATCCAGAAATTTAAATTTTTAGCAAAGGTCAGCCGACCGACGAAGTCATCAGTCGACCGACCCTCTCGGGTTTGGCTATTTTTCAGCACTTAAACATAATTAATTTTTGTTTAAACATTTTTAGAAATACCCTCTGTGTCCCTAACGGTCATATTTCAAGAGAAGTCTATAAATAATCCTTCATTACTCATTTTTTTCAACTAATTCTTAGATTTTAATTCCTCCCAAAATAGTTTTGTGCGTTAATTCGTACTCTCATTTTTCTTCCTTTGACAAATTTGTTTCTAAGTGAGCTTTAATCTTTCCTTTCACTTCTTTCATTTGCATATTGATTGCATTTGAGAGTTGATTGAAAACAATATTCATTTAGGCATTCATTTATTGATTTTAACGGTTTTACTCTCACATAAGCTTATATTTTTGAAAATGCCTTTGAGAGTAATCCTTGAGTTTCTCCCATATTATTTTTTTGATAAATATTTTTGGAGAAACTTCTTATTGCTTGTGGAACCTTTGCATATTCATTGCAAGATTCCAAAAACTAATTGTGTTTATTTGCAAAAATCTTTTTGAGCTAAAAACCCTAGCTTCCCTTGAACTATTTTTTTGTAATATCATTAGTTGGGAAATTGATTGAGGTTTTATACTCTATTGTATTGTGTACTCTATTTTTCAAAATCAAAGATCATATATTTTCATTTGTGCAAAAATCCCTTTGAAAGCAAACCCTAAGTTCTCCTATACTTTTTATTGAATTATATTTTAGGAGAAATATTTACTTGGGTTTAAATCTTTGAAGTTTTTATCATACACATCATTTTCAAAGATTGAAAAATTATAATGAGAAAAAAACCTACTCTACTAAGCTTAAAGTCATATCATACGAGAGTGCATTTTAGAGCTTCATATTGTACATCTCTGTTTTTGTAGAACCACTTTTGTTGGTACACAAAATTATTATTTTTGTATTCCAAGCGTGGCCTGAAGAGAAATACACCATCATGTAACGTGTACCGGTTTGGCTCTAGCGTGGTTAGGTGAGCTGAGGAGACTCCGCCTTATAAGGAGAAATCATTTTGGCTCAGCTTGGTGAATTAAGCTGAGGTGACTCCACTTTGTAAGGAGAACTGGTTGTGGCTCAGCCCCGTAATTGATCTTCGGTGACTCTGCCTTGTAAGGAAATATAGTTGTGGCTCAGCCTCGTAATTGAGATGAGGTGACTTCGCCTCGTAAGGAGAACTAGTTGTGGCTCAACCCCGTAATCTTTGCCTAGTTAAGTGAGCAAATAGTGAAATCCTTGAGCTGCGGCTTGAGGCAGAAACGTAGGCAGGATTGGCCGAACACCGATAACAAATATTGTGTCTCTTTCTTTCCCTACACTATTTAATTTTTCAGTGCGTATGTTTGATTATTTATTGTGATTAATTGTTTTACATGCATGTTTTGATTATTTGGGAATTTGAGTTTGTGTGGAAAAGACCCTAGGTTGTGAAATGCTGATTGTGGATCTTAAAATAGAGATAAATTGACCTAGGAAGTTTTTAAATTTCTAATTCACCCCATTTTTGGGAATACACCATTCACATAAATTTGTATCAGAGCCTCGGTTCAAAAAGCTTAACCGCTTATGCTAAAGATTGCAATGGCTCATACTGGTGTATCCCCATTTGGTGAGGGACAGTCATGTGTCAGACCTCCATTATTTTATGGTGTCGATTATATAACCTAGAAACAAAGAATCAGAATATTTTTAAAATCAATGGACTGGAGGGCCTGGCAGGTGATTGATAGAGGAATTTGTACGCAAATGAATGAAAATGATATAAGTTTAATGCATGCAAATTCACTTGCCATGGATTTACTGTATTGCGTTTTAGATTATAATATTTTTATTGAAATCATGGCATGTAAATGTGTGAGAGAAATATAGGAAGAGCTCGACAGGAAATATGGAGGATTCAAAGAAAAGGAGATCAGTACTCCAGTTGGTTCGACTACAAATGATCAAGAGAAAGCAACTTGTTGCTTAACTACATTAGTCAATGAGGAGGTACATGTATCTCAATCTTCGTTATTTTATGCTTCACATGATGATTCATGGGTTTAGCTCTGTGATTCATCATGTAATGAATCATCTGATATATCTTATGATATTTTTGTTAATAACTCATGCACTGATTCATGCTTTAATTCTTGTAATAAATCTTGTATTGAATCATTTGATGAAGTTGATGATGGAAGCATGTTTTTGAATGAAGAACTAGAAAAAAGCATTATTTAAGATGCAAAAGTTTCTAGTTAGGATGTCTAAAGAAATTTTTTTTGAAAAATGAAAATAAAAGGTTGGCAAAGCAATTAGAAGAATTGAAAGAATATCATGCCACCTTAGAAAAGAAAAAGATTGTGAAGGTTTTGGAAATCATTTTCTTACAATGAAAAATTGAAGATTATCCTGAAATGATTTTCAAATTCACAAGTAAAAAGAATATATCAAGGAAACCCTTAGGAGTTAAAAGAATTAAATCTTTCAAAAAGGGTTCATCTTATAAATCCTATAGTCATTCGTATGCCTCATCCAGTAAAAATAAAGGAAATAAGCATAATGCTACACATGAACACAAAACATACTTATTTTATAAAAGAAAAGGGGCACATACAATATAAGTGTAAATTTATAGGCGTAAGAGGCAAAGATAAGAGAATGATGTGGGCAGTAAGAAAGGCAAACCCCTGTGAACCAAAGGAAGAATGGACTCCAACAGGAGTTACATAATCATTTTAAATTCTTCCTTAGCTCCTAGGTTTAGGGGCAGTGATGATCAAAAGGTTTGGGAAGTGGTCTGTGCTTAAAATGTCAAATCTTAGTATATGCATTCACTATACAATATTGTTATTCTAAGATTGCTAGCTTTACTGTGATCCCAAGAGGGGGTGTTAGCCTTACAAGGCTTAATTGTAGTGACCTGAAGAATAATAGTATTTAAAATAATAAAGAGGGAGGAAAATGGAAACAGGAACAGAAGGAGGCAGTATACTTCTGCGTTCGTCAATTACATTGCACTTTGGAGATAATAATAATAATAATTTCAAGGAATTGCCAGGACTCGTTGAAGAATACAGGGGTTCGTGGACGAGCGCATAAGGAAACTCGTCGACAAATATAGGGGTTCGTCGATGAGCGCATAAGGAAATTTGTCGACAAAGCTACGTCTCGTAGATGAGAAAATATCGAGCGAAGGTTTTGGGCTGCTCTGAATTTCGTCAACGAATACAGGGGTTCGTCGACGAAATTTACCGAAGGACTCGTCGACAAATCTGGCCCTATAAATAGTGAAAAATCGTATTTTTTTATCACATTTCAGCGCCCCTCTCTCTCTCTTACGCCCTCTCTCCCTTCTCTCTTCGATTTCGGCCCCTCCAATTGTCGGATCGACGATCCGAAGCCACCACGACACTCCTGGAAAAGTTCTCTGCAAGTCTGCCAGAGCGGATCATTGGTGAAACGAAGTTGGATTTCATCCCAAATTCAGGATAAGACCTTTTAGTCCATTTTTGGCCTTATGACAATTATAGGAAATGATGTAGGCAAAGAAAAACTGATATTGTGTTATGACAAACATTGTTTTCAGGGTGTTATGTAGGAGGCCTTACGGGTGTTAGGCCAGTATACCATAGGAGCTTTTCAGTAGTCAGGTAAGGGAAATATGTTATGCTAGGTATTTTTAAAATATTATACAGTTTATTAAATTATGAAAATTATGTATTAATGTATGGTGTGGCTTGAGAATATAAATATAGTACGGAGATATGTTTACGAATTTTAGTACCATGATTTTATGAATTTCAATACCATGATTTTATGAATTTCAGTACCATGATTATATGAATCTCAATACCATGATTATACGAATTTCAGTATTATGAATATGCAGTTATCAGTGTTATGATTATATAGTTCTCAGTATTATGGTGTATGAATTACAGTTACAGTTTATGCAGCATCATGGTTATTACGGTTATTTCAGAATCATGGTAAATCAGATAGTTGTATATATAGAGATATATTATATAGTATCAGACCCTGTTGGACTATGCAGTTACAGGGCACGGTACCGTTGCTACAGATATTATGTTATGTTATGAGTGCAACCACTTATTTAGATAATACGTGGTAGTAGGTCGATCACCTAGGCCCTTGACGTGGACAGGCTCCCCATCAGATATGGGTTGAGGTGGGCAGATCATACTGATGGAGTATAGTGATTTACCCTGGTCGGCCAGCCAGTGTAGATCCCACCTATGGGCTGCACAACCCTGTCATGAGGGGTTAAATCATGACACACAGTTATCCACAGGAAAAGTTTTCAGTTAATATTACGTATGTATAGATTTACAGAAACAGGGAACATACTTATGTATAATAGAAGTATTTTGAATAGTAACCTACAATACTGTTATGTTAAGTAACATGGAAAGGGGGTGAATTTTATTACCTATACCGTATTTACATATTCAATTATTCATGATGATATGAAAACATATTTTCATAATATTGTAGCTCATTTGCCACACACTAGTAATAACATATTTCGTCTTACTGAGCGTTGGTTCATCCCAGTATTGAATCATTTTTAAGGTGATCCAGGTAGGCGAGCAGACTAGGCTCGCAGATAGAGGGGCCACAGTACTGCCCTGTCAGTAGAGAGTGAGTATATTCTAGGATTGTTCTTATATAACCCTAGCCAGTTGAGAGTGTTTTGGGAAAACAAATATATTTGTATATTTTGGGAAACCTGTTAGCACTCTGGTATTGTATATAATTATGTATGAATATGTTTATTTGATTTATGCTTCTTTCTACTTAGGTCAATGATTAGATTTACCCCTAGTATGGTATCAGAGCATGTAGAATGTTATAGTAAAAAAAAAAAAAAAAAAACCCCCAGTTTATTAAGCAGGTCATTACATTAATACCCTATTTTGATGCTAACAAACAAGTAAGACTTAACATGCTTCGGTTGAGTGTTGTATTTCTCAGGAATCAAAGTTGAAAGTACTTAGGTAGCATGGACCAAAGTCTAATAGCATGGATCAAAGTCTGAAGACCATAAGAGCATGATGATTAAAGAAGATCAACATGAGAGCTCAAAGTCTGAATCAATGACAAAATGTCAAAAGGATTTAAAGAGATGAAAGCTCAGAGAATTCTGAAAGATCAGATACTAGCAACAAAGAAAGTTCAGAGCAAAGAATAATTTTTAAGTATTTAGGACAATTCTTTGTAAGTACTTTAAGTTTATTCAAATATGAAGTTTTCATTTTGAAGCTCATTAGGCAAAGAGACTTAGAGACCTTAAGATAAAAACTTGGAACATGTTTTTAAAGTAAAAACAAATCTATATTCCAAGCAACAATGAAAGAGAAATCAAAAATTGACTAGAAAAGAAAAATAGTCAGTGGATAGACGACTATCTGTTAATAGACACACGACTAGCTAAATTAACAAGGCTTAAAACTTTAACACAGAAGCCTGACAAACAACTGTTAAGGCTCTGCCAGTGTAAAGTGAGAAGACTGTGAACATTTCACCAGACGACTGTCCACCTGTTGTATTGAAAAACTTAAAATTACTCATGGACAGACGACCGTCACCATATGGATAGACGACTGCCAGAACTTCACTGTCGTCTGCGTCGTGGCATTTTTTTGATTTCCAACGGATATAATTTTTGAAATTCAAATGTTTGGTAACTCAAATAAGTTTAATATATGGAAACGACTCTGAGTATTCTTTGGGAACAAGTAAGAAAGTTTTCTACATCTATAAATACCCCAAGATACATTGATTTTAATACACCAAGATCATTGAGAAATCATATTCTGCTTTCATACTCTCTCATTCAGAAATTCTGAAAGTACTTCAATTGCTCTCATCTTTGCTCAAAGTTAAGAGAAGTTTTGCTGAATCTCTCACTATGTTTGAGCGTCGAGTTGTTGATTCTTTCATTTATTGAAAGATACATACGGTGATAAGTTTCTAAGAGCTTCATTCTGAAATTCATATTCTGAATTTACTGAAGAGCATAAGTGTTTCAAATTTGTACTAATTAGCTCTTTGAGGAGCAAGTTCTTGTACATCTTGTTTTCTATCTTTGTAACGGGATTAGTTGACAGTTCGAGTATTGAATCATCGGACCAAATAAGGGGATATTTTTTGGAGAAGGTGGGCTGTAGCGTTACCCAAGGAGTGCTTGTAACTGGTGTTGTTTCGGCTCATAAAGGAACGGTGATAGTGAAACCTTTGGTGGTTTTGCCAAGGGCGAGGACGTAGGCTGTGTTAAAGCTGAACCTCCTAAAAATCCATGTGTTCTTCGTTCTCTACTTTACTCTTTATTTTTATTTTTACAAAAGATATAATCTGCGTGGTTGCATTAAATTTTAAATTCTGAATGTTTGGTTGTTAAATAGACCGGAAGGTAATTTGTATTGGATAAATCAGCATTGATTGCGAAAACCGAAAGGGACTACGTTGGTTGATTATCCTTGACCTATTAATCTAAAAGTTTATTTAAAAACTGAACATTAGGAAGAATAGTAATTGTGATACAAGGCTTATACTGAGTTCAAAAAATTTTCACTTATATATATACAGGTTTATTGTTACATAAATTAAGTGTTTGATCTTACTATGTTGATTGTGATTGTTTCTAAGTTTTACAACTTAAAAGAGCTAATCCTAAAGGGACTAAATTTTTTAAAAATCGAATTCACTCCCCCCCCCCCTTTTGGGAAGCTATTCCAATTTCAATTGGTATCAGAGACTAGTTATAGTAATTCCTAACAAGAAACTATAAGAAGATCAAATGACAAATATAGGAGTAGCACCCTTTGGTGAAGGCCAATCCTCAATCCATCCACCAATTTTTTGTGGACATAATTATACGTTTTGGAAAAAGGGAATGCAAATTTATCTCCAACACATGGATTGGAAAGCATGAGAAGTTGTTATGGATGGAGACCTTATTCCTACGAGAATAGTTGATGGAAAACAAATTCCAAAAGAAAAAAAGGGATATGACCGATTCAAACTATAAAATGCTTCAAATCAATTCAAGCGCTATAAATGCTTTATATTGTGCCTTAGATGCTAACGAATTTAATAGCGTTATGGCATGCAAAATGGTTAAAGAAATATGGGACAAATTAGAAGTGACATATGAAGGAACTATTGATGTTAGAGACAATAAGATAGACACGTTAACAAACGAATATGAAGCATTCAAGATGAATTCTGATGAAACAATATCAATTATGTACACCAGATTTACCCACATAATAAATTCCTTAAGTGCCTTAGGGAAAACTTATACTACCTACGAAATGATCAGAAAAATCCTAAGAGGCCTTCCCTCAATATGGGAACCAAAGGCTACAACTATCACTAATGGTAGAAACCTTAAGATTAGCTCTTTCGATGAACTCATAGGATCACTTCTTACCCATGAAATGACCTTAAGAGAAAGGAATCCTGAACCAAAGCATAAAAGATCCATTGCACTAAAAGCGTCTAGCCACAGTTCTAGTGAAGAGGAAAGTGAGACAAGTGACTTAGATCAAGATGAATTAGCATTCATCACTAAGAGACTAGATAAGTTCTATAAAAGAAATAAGAGATTTCCTAGTAAGTTCAATAAAAAGAAACTTGAAAAAGGAGAGACAAGTAGGAAAGAAAATAAAAGTAAGAATGAACCTCCAATATGTTATCACTGCAGGAAACCGGGGCATATCAAACCAGACTGTCCATTGCTCAAGAAAGACAAGAAGAAAAAGAAGGAAGCTATGAAAGTTATGTGGGATAATTCAAGCTCTAGCGAGACAGAAAATGAATCAAGTGGACAAGAGATGGAAAATATATGCTTCATGGCGAATGAAGAAAAGGTAAACTCCTACTATTCCTCTACAGAATCTTACAATGAGTAGTGTGATGAGTCATGTGACAGCATGCCTTCTTATAAGGAATTGCAAGCTGAGTTGTTTTCGTTGCATAAGAGATTTATAAAAATTTCCAAGAGAAATATAACTTTGAAAGATCAAAATAAAGAACTATTAAAGCAACTTGAATCATTCAAAATTATTGAAAAAGAAAAAAGACACTTGTATTGAGAAGTTAGAAGAGGAAGTAAATAAAGTAACTCAAGAATTAAGCAAAACTCATAAAGATAGTTTGAATAAGAAGGATTTAGAAGTAAATGAACTTATGATATTAGTAGAGGATAAAAAGAAAATTATATATAACTTTACCAAAGGTAAAGATAATTTTGAAAAGATGATTGGACAACAAAGGCTACATGGAAATAAAGAAGGGATAGGTTATAATGGTAAGACAATTAAAAAGAATAAGAAATTATACATGGGATACTTCGTCAAGGAAGCCAAGAACTATGCTAGCACTTCCTCAAACAACAAACATAAACACACCACTTGCTATATGTGCAAGACTAAAGGTCATGTAATGTTTGACTGCCCACTAAAGAGAAAGTATGTTAAAGTGTAAGTGGAATGGAAAGACAATAATGAACTAACAACAAAATAAAGAAAATTAAAAGAATTTGGGTTCCAAAGACTAACACAAAAAAATCCTCCATTGTAGGTATGCTTTAGGACAACACCATCAACGGATAAGTGGTACTTGGACAGTGGATGTTCAAGGCACATGACTGGTGATAAGACCAAGTTTACCTCTCTAAGACAAAAGGATGGAGGATATGTCACCTTCGACGACAATGCCAAGGGCAAAATTATTGGCATTGGAAAAATAGGTAAAGAACCTTCTCTCACTATTAACAATGTGCTCTTAGTAGAAGGATTGAAACACAACCTCTTAAGCATTAGCCAATTAAGTGACAAAGGGTTTGAAATAACCTTTAAGAAAGAAAAATGTGTTATTCAAAATCCTAAGAACAATGAAATTTTGTTTATAGCTCATAGGATAAACAATGTCTATTGTATAAATTTTGAGAACTTAGTAAATTAGAATGTCACTTGTTTGGCAGCAATGAATGAAATAAGTTGGTTATGGCATAGGAAAAAAGGACATGCTAGCATGGACCTATTATCCAAATTATCAAAGAAAGATTTTGTCAAAGGACTACCTAATACAAAATTCATAAAATACAAGATATGTGATGCATGCCAAAAGGGAAAGCAAGTTAAAACAAGTTTCAAAAAGAAAAAAATACATATCTACAAAAAGATCCCCAGAATAGCTGCACCTAGACTTATTTGGTCCAACTAGAACCTTAAGCCTAGGAGGTAAACAATATACTTTTGTAATAGTGGATGATTATTCAAGATTCACTTGGGTATCATTCCTAGAAAACAAAGATGAAGCCTGTGACTCGTTCTGAGTTGTGCTTCCAAGTGCAGAAGTGTCAAGTTATATCAAAGATGAGTCCAGGATCATATTCCACAGGGACCACTGAGTATCAAAGTATTTATGCAAGTTTAGTGAAATCCTGTTGCTGAAAAATAGGATTTGAAAATCTTTTTGGTCTTTTACGATTTTGAAAACAGTAAACAAAGTGAGAGAAGCTTGAGTAAACTATCAAAATGAAACTGAAATTTTATCAATTTTCCAAAAATGCAAATCTAATAACGCAACCAAAACTAAATAGATTAACTAGAACAATTTTACCAAACACTCGGATTACGGGTTCAACGTCTGTTTGCTTCCACCGTTTACTAATTCCCTAGGCCTTACTCCTCTTCTTGTTAATCCAATCAAGGCATTAATAAGATGAAATTTTATTACTAAGCTCGAGTAAATTTGCCACATCCAAACGGAAGAAAATATAAACTCTTATTAAGCATCAACCGAATTTATGTAAAAATAAGTTGATTAAAATCCTAGATTAAATCAAGGTTTTGATGTGCCTAACGTCAACAACAAAACAAGAAGCAAGAGCTAGCGATTTATCAACGATTCCTTCAATTTTCGGTTTTAACCAAATAAAAGTTTAACAATGATATCATAGGATAACTAATAAACCATGGAATGCAAACGACATCGACCCACAACCCGAGTTACCGAACTTAGCCACTCATGTTTGCAATAAAAAAAAAAGGTATGGAAATCCTACGTCTAATCAAGCAAGTATCAAAACACACGTTAACTAAAGACAATAACTTTGAACACAAAATTAAAACACGCACCAATAAAAACTCAATCAAACACATACGTAGACAATAAAAACCAAACCTTTAACAAAATTATGAATAAAAAAAATAATTAAATTAATACGAATAAAATTTATTACTAAAATTACTTGAGAATTCAAATACTTAATTAAAATAAAATGCAACTAAAACAGTTTTTTTTAAAAATCCAATCTTTCAATTAATAACTAAAACAATATAAACAGTCTTAATAAAAAAAGAAGAAAAAGAAAAAGAAAAGAAAAGAAAAGAAAAGAAAGAGAGAGAGAGAGTAGCTGCAGCAGCAAAGGAGCTGCTGTTGGCCGTGAAGGTTCTGCTGCTTGGGAGCTGCTTTGGCCTGCTGTTGCGGTGGCGGCTTGTAGCTCTGCTGGCTGGCTGTGGAGGCTGTTGGAGGAGATGCTGGAGATTCAACTGCTGCAGGGGCTGGGTGCTCGGGTGGTTCTGTGAAGAGTTGGTTGTGCTCGGGTGGCTGTCTGGTGTGGAACAGAGGAGAATCTGGAGGATGGGCTGGAGAGTGGCAGTTGGGGGCCGTGAGGATCTACTGCCGGTTGGAGAACCTGCTGGTAGAGAAGGGGGCTGGTGGTTTGAATAGAGACCCAAGGGGAAAGTTAGAAGAGAATAGAGGGCAGAGAAGAGAGGCAAGAAAAAAGGAAAACTGAAGTAGGAGAAGAAGAAGAGAATGAAGAAGAAGAAGAAGATGAAGAAGAAGAAGATGGAGAGCAGCCCGCATGGCTGTCTGCTGTTATTTTGCTCGGGGCAGAGGATGCTGTTCGTTGGAGCATGGAACGAGGACTTGGCTGGCTGGTGCGTTGCAGGAATAGAAGTAGGAAGCTAAATCTGTGGAGTTGCTTTGCTGTAGGCAGTGGAGAGTTGCAGGGTGGCCGAAGTTGTGCAACAAGGAAGAGGAGAGGCTGGGGCTGGTGTTGCTGGAGGTGCAACAGCAAGGGGACAAGGGAAAATAGAGCTGAAACGAGAGAGAGAGCAGAGGGCAGGGGAAAGAAGCGAAGAGGAGAGAAGCAAGAAGAAGAAGAAGAAGAAGGAGAAGAGGAAGAGAAGGATGCGGCTGGGGCAGCGCCCAACAGGGAAGAGAAAGGAAAAAAAAAAAGAATAAAAAGGGGAGAGGGGAAACACAGCCCTAATACCCAATCGCCAGACCCGACCCGGCTGCATGGCCGGGTCAAATCAAAGCCCATTTAATATATATTCTTTCTTTTTTTCTTTTTCATTTTTTTGTTCTCTGTTCACCACAAATCTGACTCTTCTGGAGCCCGTTTCTCACAAAATTCAAAACACAAAAGTTGTAGATAATCCTTTCCTCTTTCTCTAGAAATTTGAATAATCTCAATCGGAGCTCGGATAGAAATGTCATGCATGAAATACGAATAGGTGTCGGTTTTGGTTTATGAGATTTTCCTGCGACAAAAAATTACCAAAACTTCATAAATAATGCAATAAAATTCAAGAATGATGATTTTGACACTTTATTAAAATATTGGACAATTTTGGGTATTTAATTAAAAATATAAATCGTAAAGCTCGAGTTAAGATGCCCATTACGCAATTTTGACACGTAATCACACCCCCCAACTAACGTTTTGCTAGTCTCTAGAAAATGACGTGAATGAATCTCAGGGTGGTGTCTACAACTACATACTCCGGTGATCATGAAATCAATGCACATGCGACATAATTTTACCACTTCACATACAAGAACATAACTGAATTTCATACAAGCTCGTTCATATTCAATACACACGACTCCAAAGCACGTCACTCACGCAAGTTTCATCGTTTATATGTGATTTGAGAGCAGTATACTAACATGAAGTTAATTAGTGGCACATTCAGAGTTAATGCAATCATATAACTCTCGAGGTGTGTGTGATGTGTGTGACTTAGTACACCTAGGATACTAGTGGACACCTACAGAACGGTCGCTTTGACTCGGCCTAACTGGTATACCCTCAAGAACACTCAAAGAAAATGGGTTCACTCATCATATGTGAGGAGGAGTGTCGCGATCAAACATCCTACATATTAAAAGGAACAACGCTAAGTATATGGAGTGGACTAGTCTGGAAAGGATCTAGCCTATCTATGAGGTGTCGGGTTTTTCACCCTAACATCTTCTCACCTACTCGCCATATCCAACTGAAACCACCCTAGATCAACTCATTCACAAACTTGTCGTGAATACATCTGAGGCATTAACCGGTTGAATAATCTTCATACGTGGAAAATATGTGTCGTGTCCTTGTGATATGTATTTGGACTGGAATTGACTTTTCATTTCATGCGCATGTGTATTGCTTATTCTTTTTTTCTGCTCATTCTTTATTTTTCTGCCTTTTCTTGAACAATTAAGACAATCATCACACTTCGTTTGTTATCTTCATACCATCAACGGGAATTGAGTTCGAATAGTGGTCCATGAACTAAGTCTGTCTCTAGGGGTGGCTCAACCTTCACATCTTGAGTAGGCTACAAGACCTAGGTTTCTATCTCCCCACTAGAAGTCACCTCTAGGCTAGCAAATAAAAAACAAAGACTAGTGTACAAGGAATCATCCAGAAAAAAAAGAATTGAGTTCCATGAACTCTGATTTGATATTAACGCTCAAAAGGACAATACATAGCTCAAGGATATCTCGCAAGGTGTCATAGTCGCCACGGGTGTTCTCTCAATACTCACAGGAAACCCTAAGTGCAATGAATCACGTGAGTGTTTATTCAACCTCGTGAGATATCATGTAAATACAGAAAATTATATAACCAAATTAATACTAATGTATTATCAACCAATAATTCATGGAGTCATAAAATCATATAAAGAGAAACTATGCATAAATGACTCAAGTGTGTAGTTCTTAGGTTATATGCAGGTATGTGAAGGGTACGAGTTAATGTTAAGCATAGCATAATTCAATGT
This sequence comes from Malania oleifera, assembly GCF_029873635.1. Lineage (NCBI taxonomy): Eukaryota > Viridiplantae > Streptophyta > Magnoliopsida > Santalales > Ximeniaceae > Malania > Malania oleifera. Next base: position 44,236,718 of record NC_080420.1, read on the forward strand.
AATTCCTCACTACTCTTCCTTTCTTTCTTTCCTTCTTTTTCATTTTTGATGATTTTTTTTTTGTTTTTGTTTTTCTTTTTAAAATATAAAACCCAGTACGTATATGTGCATAGTGTCACATGCAAATGCTCACCCCCCCCAACTAAAATGGAACATTGTCCTCAATGTGAAAGCATAGGGGAAATAGAAAAACTGTGCACGAGAAAAGTGGGGCGTACCTGGATGAAGAAATAATGGAAAAGGAAAACTGAACTAAAGGAAATTGTACCTATCAATAAACTAAAAATAAGACATAATGAAACAAAATGAAAATAAAGGAAAGCAAAACATCATAGTGTGTCTGGAGGAGGCTCAGGAGGAATTTCGTCCAGTGGGTGCAGATTTATAAATTGAACTGGCGGGTCTCCAAATTTAAGCACCACAATGGGTCAGTTTTGTTATCTGCATAGAAGTGATCTCTTAATAATCAATGCTTTCCACAATATCAAACAACACATTTTAAAATTGTCTTTCTTGTTTTAACAAGAAAGGATCCTTATCCAGTATAGTTTCCAGGAAATATACTTCTTTAAGAACCGGTTTTTGAGGAAAAGTTTTCGGAATAGTTACCTTTGGTTCTTCAGAAGCATCAACGTTAAAATTTGTACCTGGTTCCTTGAAGGTTAAACGCTCATCATTCTGCTCAACTTCTTCATCTAGTGCACCAGTCACCTTACCATAGCTGAGATTTGTTTCGGCATTGCAATCATTAACATTTGCTTCAATATAGGATGACGGTTCCATGATTGCAATATGTACTTGAGTATCTAGCTGGGCTTGAAATTGGGATTCATCTATCTCCAAAGCATTCAATAATGTGTTCAGCCTAGTCAATTCGGTGCTTATCTTGTTGATGGCTTGAGAAGTTTTAGAATTGATCACATTTTGGCTTGCCATGAACTGTTGCACGCTAATAGTTAGCTACAGTATGGAATCTTCCATTTCCCTTCTTTGCATTGGAGGAGGCTGATTTGCAAAGTAAGAGGGTCCCGAGTCTTGGCCAGATGCTGCATAAGGAATGTATTGACTTTGTCCCTGGGGAGATGGCTCCACTTGGTCATTCGTCCAACTGAAATTTGAATGACTTCTACAACCTGCATTGTAAGTATCAGAATAAGGTTCACAAGAAATCTCAGAAACCATATACACCGGGTTAGACTGATTAAGAAAAACTTCCTTAAGAGCAGGAATAGTTGGACATGCATCAGTCGCATGCCTTGGATCCTCACATATGCTACATTTTTTAGAAGATGATGGTAAAACATGCATTTCATTTACCTCCTTAAGCTCAATGGAATCTAACCTTTTGGACATCAATGCAAGCCTAGCATTCAAATCATCAACTTCTTCCAATTGATACTTACCACCCCCATTAATACATTTTTGCTTTTTAGATCTATCATACACATCAGAGACAACCCAAGATTGGGCGTTTTCATCCAAATAATCAAAATAGTCAAAAGCTTCTTCAGGCTCTTTATTGAAAAACTCACCATTACACATTGTTTCCACAAATTGCCTCATCTTTGGTTGCAACCCCTTATAGAAAAAACTGATGACCCTCCAATTCTCATACCCATGGTGAGGACATGCATTTAAGAGGTCTTTGAAATGTTCCCAACACTGATAAAATGTTTCCACATCATTTTGGAAAAAATTCATGATTTGTCTTTTCAAAGCATTAGTTCTTTGCATAGGAAAAAATTTCTTTAAAAACTCAGTTTGCATTTCTTGCCAAGTCCCAATGGATCTTGGCCTTAAGGAATAAAACCAGGTTTTTGCCTTGTTTTTTAAAGAAAATGGAAACAATTTCAGTCTTATTACCTTTTTAGTGCATGTTCTATCCATGAATGTGGCACAAACTTCTTCAAACTCTTTAATATGCAAATATGGGTTTTCAGATTCAATGCCATGAAAATGAGGTAATAATGGAATCATCCCAGGTTTAAAATTGAAAGCATTTGCATTCAAAGGTAGAATAATGCAGGATGGGGTACTGGTCCTAACAGGTTGCAAATATTATCTGAGTGTCCTATTGGGATTCTCCATATCATAAGGTTCATTCTCAACCATGAAGCTACGTGTATCAGATGGTGATTCAAGTGATTCAAGTGAAACAGGTTCACTCGATGATGAGATGGATGAGTTTGTCCTGACTAGTCTAAATGTGTTATCTCTAGCCCAACCAGTCATACAAAATTAGTATAAATGTAATAAAAGCAAACAGGTCAAAGGAGAGGAAGTAGATATCACCCAGGCTGTGAAGACATTCACAGCTCTAAAACACCTCCCTGAAATCTGAGAAACACCTCGATGACACCAATTAGTCCCCAGCAACAGCGCCAAAAACTTGACTCGTTCTGAGTTGTGCTTCCAAGTGCAGAAGTGTCAAGTTGTATTAAAGATGAGTCCAGGATCATATTCCACAGGGACCACTGAGTATCAAAGTATTTATGCAAGTTTAGTGAAATCCTGTTGCTGAAAAATAGGGTTTGAAAATCTTTTTGGTCTTTTACGATTTTGAAAACAGTAAACAAAGTGAGAGAAGCTTGAGTAAACTATCAAAATGAAACTGAAATTTTATCAATTTTCCAAAAATGCAAATCTAATAACGCAACCAAAACTAAACAGATTAACTGGAACAATTTTACCAAACACTCTGATTACGGGTTCAACGTTTGTTTGCTTCCACCGTTTACTAATTCCCTAGGCCTTACGCCTCTTCTTGTTAATCCAATCAAGGCATTAATAAGATGAAATTTTATTACTAAGCTCGAGTAAATTTGCCACATCCAAACGGAAGAAAATATAAACTCTTATTAAGCATCAACCGAATTTTATGTAAAAATAAGTTGATTAAAATCCTAGATTAAATCAAGGTTTTGATGTGCCTAACGTCAACAACAAAACAAGAAGCAAGAGCTAGCGATTTATCAACGATTCCTTCAATTTTCGGTTTTAACCAAATAAAAGTTTAACAATGATATCATAGGATAACTAATAAACCATGGAACGCAAACGACATCGACCCACAACCCGAGTTACTGAACTTAGCCACTCATGCTTGCAATAAAAAAAAAAGGTATGGAAATCCTACGTCTAATCAAGCAAGTATCAAAACACACGTTAACTAAAGACAATAACTTTGAACACGAAATTAAAACACGCACCAATAAAAACTCAATCAAACACATACGTAGACAATAAAAACCAAACCTTTAACAAAATTATGAATAAAAAAAATAATTAAATTAATGCGAATAAAATTTATTACTAAAATTACTTGAGAATTCAAATACTTAATTAAAATAAAATGCAACTAAAACAGTTTTAAAAAAAAATCCAATCTTTCAATTAATAACTAAAACAATAAAAATAAACAATCTTAATAAAAAAGGAGAAAAAGAAAAAGAAAAGAAAAGAAAAGAGAGAGAGAGAGAGAGAGAGAGAGAGAGAGAGAGAGAGAGAGAGAGAGAGAGAGAGAGAGTAGCTGCAGTAGCAGAGGAGCTGTTGCTGGCCGTGAAGGTTCTGCTGCTTGGGAGCTGCTTTGGCCTGCTGTTGCGGTGGCGGTTGTAGCTCTGCTGGATGGCTATGGAGGCTTCTGGAGGAGATGCTGGATATTCAACTACTGCAGGGGCTGGGTGCTCGGGTGGTTCTGTGAAGAGTTGGTTGTGCTCGGGTGGCTGTCTGGTGTGGAACAGAGGAGAATCTGGAGGATGGGCTGGAGAGTGGCAGCTGGGGGCCATGAGGATCTGTTGCTGGTTGGAGAACCTGCTGGTAGAGAAGGGGGCTGGTGGTTTGAACAGAGACCCAAGGGGAAAGATAGAAGAGAATAGAGGGCAAAGAAGAGAGGCAAGAAAAAAGGAAAACTGAAGTAGGAGAAGAAGAAGAGAATGAAGAAGAAGAAGAAGAAGAAGAAGAAGAAGATGGAGAGCAGCCCGCAGGGCTGTCTGCTGTTATGTTGCTTGGGGCAGAGGTTGCTGTTCGTGGAGCATGGAACGAGGACTTGGCTGGCTAGTGCGTTGCAGGAACAGAAGTAGGAAGCTAAATCTGTGGAGTTGCTTTGCTGAAGGCAATGGAGTGTCGCAGGGTGGCCAGAGCTGTGCAACAGGGAAGAGGAGAGGCTGGGGCTGGTGTTGCTGGAGGTGCAACAGCAAAGGGACAAGGGAAAATAGAACTGAAACGAGAGAGAGAGCAGAGGGCAGGGGAAAGAAGCGAAGAGTAGAGAAGTAAGAAGAAGAAGAAGAAGAATGAGAAGAGGAAGAGAAGGATGCGGCTGGGGTAGCACCCAATAGGGAAGAGAAAGGAAAAAAAAAGAATAAAAAGGGGAGAGGGGAAACACAGCCCTAAGATTCAATCGCCAGACCCGACCTGGCTGCATGGCCAGGTCAAATCAAAGCCCATTTAATATATATTCTTTCTTTTTTTCTTTTTCATTTTTTTGTTCTCTGTTCACCACAAATCTGAATCTTTTAGAGCCCTTTTCTCGAAAAACTCAAAACACAAAAGTTGTAGATAATTCTTTCCTCTTTCTCCAGAAATTTGAATAATCTCAATTAGAGCTCGGATGGAAAAGTCATGCATGAAATACGAATAGGTGTCGGTTTTGGTTTATTAGATTTTTCCTGCGACAAAAAATTACCAAAACTTCATAAATAATGCAATAAAATTCAAGAATGATGATTTTGGCACTTTATTAAAATATTGGACAATTTTGGGCATTTAATTAACAATATAAACCGTAAAACCCAGGTTAAGATGCCCAATTACGCAGTTTTGATGCGTAATCTTCCTGTGACATGCTTATCACATTATGTAAGAAATTACAAAATGAAAAGGGCTATAATATAAAAAACTTTAGGAGTGATCGAGGTAGGGAATTTAAAAACCAAAATGTTGAAAAATTATGTTAGGAATATGGAATAAACCATAATTTTACTGCATCTAAGACTCCTCAACAAAATGGGGCTGTTGAAAGAAAAAATAGAACCCGACAAGAAATGGCAAGAACCATGCTAAACGAAAATGATTTACCTAAGTATTTTTGGGCAGAAGTAGTAAATACAGTCTGTTACATAATAAATAGAGTATTCGTACGATCTAGTATAGACAAAACACCATATGAATTATGGAAAGGAAGAAAACCCAATATCTCTTACTTTCATGTTTTCGGTTGTAAATGCTTTATCCTTAATACTAAATATGATCTAGGAAAATTCGATGCAAAATATAATGAAGGAACTTTCTTAGGTTACTCATCAAATAGTAAAGCTTATAGGGTTTACAATAAAAGAACTCTTACAATTATTAAGTCAATACACATAACATTTGATGAATCAAATGATCATGTTAACAAAATTAAAATTGATGAAAAAGAAAATATTTCACATAAAGAAGAAGATATTGAAATGAAAGAAGAAAATAATAATGAAGCCTCAAAAGAAAACACAATTGAAAATCTAGAACTACCTAAAGAATGGAGATATGCTAAAAGTCACCCAAAAGATCAAATTCTTGGAGAACCATCAAAAGGAATAACCACTAGAGCCTCATTAAAAAACATTTGTAATCATTATGCTTTCTTGTCTCAAGATGAACCCAAGAATATATAAGAAGCCTTAAAAGATGACTCTTTGATCATAGCTATGTAAGAGGAACTAAATCAATTTGAAAGAAGTCAAGTATGGAAACTTATACCTAAACCCAAAGATAAGTCAATCATAGGAACAAAATGGGTGTTTAGAAATAAAAAGGATGAAACTGGGGTAGTTGTAAGAAATAAAATTAGGCTTGTAGCACAAGGTTACAATCAAGAAGAAGGCATCGATTATGAAGAAACCTTTGCTGCTGTAGCAAGAATGGAAGCAATAAGGATGCTTCTTGCCTATGCAGCCTATAAAGACTTCAAATTATACCAAATGGATGTAAAAAGTGCATTCCTAAATGGCTATATTAATGAAGAAGTTTATGTTAGACAACCTCTAGGTTTTGAAGACTCTAAAAATTCAAATCATGTATTTAAGCTAACGAAAGCCCTATATGGATTGAAACAAGCTCCTAGAGCTTGGTATGATAGGCTAAGCAAATTTCTACTCCAAAATAATTTTTCAAGAGGAAAGATAGATAGTACTTTATTTCTAAAGACCAAAGATAATAATATGCTTATAGTACAAATTTATGTTGATGATATTATATTTGGAGCAACTCAGGAAGACTTGTGTAATGAATTTGCTATAACTATGCAGAGAGAGTTTGAAATGAGCATGATGGGAGAATTAAATTACTTTTTAGGATTGCAAATCAAACAAGATAAAAATGTAACTTTCAAAAATCAAACTAAGTATATTAAAGACATGTTAAAGAAGTTTGATATGGAAGAAAGTAAACCTATAGGAACTCCCATGAGCACCTCAACTAGTTTATACAAGGATGAAAAAGGGAAACAAGTTGATACCAAGCATTACCGAGGCATGATAGGAAGCTTACTTTACTTAATAGCAAGTAGACCAGATATAATGTTAAGTGTGCGTATGTGTGCTAGGTTCCAATCGGCTCCTAAGGAATCACATCAAATAGTAGTGAAACAGATCCGTATCTATTTACTAGGCACACTAGATTTAGGGTTATGATATCCAAAAGGTACTGATTTCGAAATGATGAGTTATTCAGATGCAGACTATGCAGGATGCAAAATAGATAGAAAAAACACTAGTATGACTTGCCACTTCTTAGGACACTCACTAGTTTCATGGTTTTCAAAGAAACAAAATTCTGTAGCATTATCTATAGCTGAAGCAGAATACATAGCAGCTAGAAGATGCTGTGCTCAAATTTTGTATATGAAACGACAATTAAGGACTTCAAAATTCAATACCAAACAATTCCCATAAAATGTGATAATACAAGCGCGTTAAATATCCCAAAAAGTCCGGTATCACATTTAAGAACTAAACATATTGATATACGTCATCATTTTTTAAGGGATAATGTAGACAAGAAAGAAATAGTTCTTGAATTCTTTAATACTCATGTGATATTAGTTGATATATTTACCAAACCATTAGCTGAGGATCAATTTGTATTTATTCAATGAGAATTAGGCATGTTACATATAAGAGAAGTTAACTAAAAAAGGAAGAAGTTCAGTTGGTCAGGGCAAACAACTGCCAGTTAGCTAACAGGTGACTGGTAGGCTACTGTTTGTGCAGACGACTGCCAGTGAGCTAGTAGACGACTGATAGGCTACTGTCTGAGTAAAGGACGGTGGACAGACGACTGTCCAATTAGTAATAGACGACTGTCTTGCGGCGGTTGGTGTTCCTTTCATTTAAAAACACAATTTTTAAATCCCACAAACGTCTGCCCATTCGTTTCCCTTCTTTAAAACATTCTCTCTTCATTTTATTCAATGTTCTTTCTCTCCCAAGCTATTCCCAACAATCATCCATCACAAACCTACTCCATACACATCTAGGGTTTCTGCACTTCAACTGGTTCATCAAGATGGTTTGTACCAAAATAGTGGGAAAGAAGGACAAAGCCTCCTCGTCTTCTTCAAATCCCATAAGAAACAATGACATAGAAATTGGTTGGTCTCTTCACATGTGAAATCATTGTATCAGAATCACATATTTGCAATCGAACCAATGTTCTGTAAGATTTTAGACGTCACTTTCTTTGAAGAGAATTTTCCTGAAATTATTGCAATGTTCAAAACTATAGAATGGGACAAGTTCATTCTTCATCAAGTAAAAGGGTATTACCCAGATCAGATTAAGATTTTTTATTCCAACTTGGTAAAGATGGAAGTTGGAATTACTACTGAGATTTATGGTCAAAAGATTACTCTTACCCCACACTCATTAAGGAAAATTCTTCATATCAAGCATGGAAATTTTGAGTGTGCTCCAGTTGAAAAGCAATGGACTATGGAACAAGGATTTTCACCACAAGAATTTCTGCCTCTTGTGATGAATGATGCATCTGTTTATTTTGGACATCCTCCACCATATAAGCAACTCAATCTTTAGGCACAAATCTTGCATAAGATCATTGCATACAATATAATTCCGAGGTCTGGATCCTTTGATCATCTATCATTTTTTGATTGTTTTATTATGTGGTGCTTACTAAAAGGGAAGAAATTAGACTTATCCAGCATTATACCGAAGTGGATGGTGATGAAGCTTGAATCTCTTAGAATTGAGCTTCCATATGGCAGTATTCTTTCCTTAATCTTTGCCCATTTTTAGGTCCTCTCTCCAGCTTCAAAAAAAGTAAAACGAACCTACTACCAAGTTTTCTCATCTACTACATTGAAACGAATGGGTTACAAAAAGTATACCGAGGGTTGGATGTTTCGGGGCAATAGATCGGCAAGACCTGCACAAGAAGAAAGGAGTCCAGCTCCTGAAGAAGCTGATATGCCACCTTGGTTTGTTCCATTTTATCTGAATTATACTAGCTTTAGTTCTGAAATGCGAGAAAACTTTGCTTCTCTTCAAGATAAACTCTCAAGCATTGATGACAAGTATACCTTGTTAAACAATCATATTGCTAAGATAGAGCATCATGTCATTAAATATGACATTGATTCAGATAATGAGGGTAGTGAAAATTCTGATGAGGGAGAAGCTGAAGATGAAGAAGGTGAAGGAGAAGAAGAAGAAAAAGAAGAAGAAGAAAATGCAGGAGATGATGAAGAAGCCACTGAAGAAGAAGAAGGAGAAGAAGAAGAAGAAGAAGGCTCACAGCAATCCAAAGGAAAAGGAATTGCTGACGATAGTGACACTAACTCTGATACATAGACTTTTGATGGTATTTTTGCTATTTTGTATGCTACACATGCTTAAATTCTGAATGTATTTTGCCTTTTTGTTGCTGTAAAAAGGGGGAGTATGTGTAAGCAAAGACTATGAGTCTTTTTATGTCTTTCTAGCTCTGAAACCCTGAACTTTTGAAATGCTTTGTTATCAGTTTGATGTATTATAAGTTCTAATGTTAATGATAACTCTAAAAACTTTCCAACTTCTGACCTTATGACTCACACGAAATTATTGAGTATGTTGATTGACAGGGGGAGTATTATGATTTATCACTTAAGAATAATCCTTAATTAATTTATGTTAATACATTAACATTGATATCACATATACTAAAAATGATATTTGCCCATGATCATTATATTTTTTGATTGATGTCAAAGGGGGAGAAGTGTTTAGAAAAAATTGAGCTTGAACTTGAGCTTGAACTTGAAATGAGCATGAATGATGTATGATTTTGAAATAAAGAAATAAGCATGATTGATGAAATTAATATTGATTCTATTAAGATGAAGTTTATTGAAAGGGGGAGTCTTTTTTAAGGCTGACTCAAAATTTTTGCTTCTTGTTTGTCATCATCAAAAAGGGGGAGATTGTTGGCCTTACAAGGCTTAATACCCTATTTTGATGCTAACAAACAAGTAGAACTTAACATGGTTCAGTTGAGTGTTATATTTCTCAGGATTCAAAGTTGAAAGTACTTATGTAGTATGGATCAAAGTCTGAAGACCATAAGAGCATGATGATTAAAGAAGATCAACATGAAAGCTCAAAGTCTAAATCAATGATGAAATATCAAAAGGATTTAAAGAGATGAAAGCTCAGAGAATTCTGAAAGATCAGAGACTAGCAACAAAGAAAGTTCAAAGCAAAGAAGAATTTTTAAGTATTTAGGACAAGTCTTTGTAAGTACTTTAAGTTTATTCAAATATGAAGTTTTCATTTTGAAGCTCATTAGGCAAAGAGACTTAGAGACCTTAAGATAAAAACTTGGAACATGTTTTTAAAGTTAAAACAAATCTATATTCCAAGCAACAATGAGAGAGAAATAAAAAATTGACTAGAAAATAAAAATAGTTAAAGGACAGACGACTGTCTGTTAATAGATAGATGACTGGCTAAATTAACAAGGCTTAAAACTTAAACATAGAAGCCTGACAGATGACTGTCAAGGTTTGACAGACGACTGCCAATGTAAAGTGAGAAGACTATGAACATTTCACCAGACGACTGTCCACCTGTTGTATTGAAAAATTTAAAATTACTCATGGACAGACGACCGTCACCATATGGACAGATGATGGCCACCTCATATTCTGGTGATAGACGACTGCCACTCAAGGGACAGACGACTGCTACCTTTCTGCCTATGTTTTTACAGTTATATTAAATGGACAGATGACTGCCAGGACTTCACTGTCGTCTACCTCACGACATTTTTATGATTTCCAACGGATATAATTTTTGAAATTCAAATATTTGGAAACTCAAATAAGTTTAATATATGGAAACAACTCTGAGAATTCTTTGGGAACAAGTAAGAAAGTTTTCTACATCTATAAATACCCCAAGATACATTGATTTTAATACACCAAGATCATTAAGAAATCATATTCTACTGTTATACTCTCTCATTCTGAAATTATGAAAGTGCTTTAATTGCTTTCATCCTTGCTCAAAGTTAAGAGAAGTTTTTCCGAATCTCTCACTGTGTTTGAGCATCTAGTTTTTAATTCTTTCATTTATTGAAAGATACATACGATGATAAGTTTCTAAGAGCTTCATTCTGAAATTCATATTCTGAATTTACTAAAGTGCATAAATGTTTCAAATTTGTACTAATAAGCTCTTTAAAGAGCAAGTTCTTGTACATCTTGTTTTCTATCTTTGTAATAGGATTAGTTGATAGTTCAAGTATTGAATCGTTGGACCAAACAAGGGGATATTTTTTGGAGAAGGCAGGCTCTAGCCTTACCCAAGGAGTGCTTGTAACTGGTGTTTTTGCGGCTGATAAAGGGACGGTGATAGTGAAACCTTTGGTGGTTTTGCCAAAGGTGAGGACGTAGGCTGTGTTGAAGCTGAACCTCATAAAAATCCCTGTGTTCTTCTTTCTCTACTCTACTCCTTATTTTTCTTTTTACGAAAGATATAATTTGTGTGGTTGCTTTAAATTTAAATTCTGAATGTTTGGTTGTTAGATAGACCGGAAGGTAATTCGTTTTGGATAAATCAACATTGATTGTGGAAACCAAAAGGGACTACGTTGGTTGATTATCCTTGACCTATTAATCTGAAAGTTTATTTAAAAACTAAACATTAGGAAAAAGAATAATTGTGATACAGGGCTTATAATGAGTTCAACAAATTTTCACTTATATATATACAGGTTTATTGTTACATAAATTGAGTGTTTGATCTTGTTGTGTTGATTGTGATTGTTTCTAAGTTTTATAACTTAAAAGAAATAATCCTAAAGGGGCTAAACTTTTTAAAAATCCAATTCACCCCCCCCCCTCTTGGGAAGCTATTCCAATTTCAGGGGGAGGGGGTGAACTGGTATTTTTAAACTTTAAGCCCTAGGTTAATCTCCTAATACCAGTATATTCACAACCCTATGAACAATCTAGTGCAAGCAATGTAAACGTATACCAGAAAGTAAATAAATCAATTTAATCAATCACACATGCACTAGAAAGCAGTAAAGTAAGAGTGACACATAAAAATGTTATTGAGGTTTGTCTAATTGCCTGCGTCCCTGCCTTGGCTAACAAGCACAAGGATTACCACTATAACTTGCTTACTTAAACAGGTGGAGCGGCACTTATACAAACCAGGTTAATTAGCACAAGACTGACCTCAACCTTTACACCAATCCTTACCATACTGGATTACCGCCCCCTCAGGCCACGCATGGAATCACTCAGATTTACAATCAAATGGTACAAATAAAAGTGCTTTCAAGTAAAGCAGATATGTACCCTAATGCGTTCAATCACATACACCACAAATGATTTAATACGTAAGCTTAGTGTGGTCCAATAATTCAACTCTCAAATGTATTTTCTATCAGTGTAGCGAGTATGTGAGAGTGTTAACAACAATATGTGTATCTCAAAATGTTCAATCAAACGTGTTCACACAGAATATTAAGTGAGTCTCAAGTATGTATCAGTAGGATGTATCAATCATGAATATAGTGTATATGCTCGGTTTGCAAATATTTTTTCACAAATATATCAATATAGAGCCAACAAGATATTTGAATAAGTTTGAAAATATTTTTGCAAGCCAAAAACAAATACAAGCTTCCTAAGATATTGCAATACAAATGCAATACTCAGAAACTTAGGAAAGTCTTCTTAGGATAGGCTTATGAGAAAAGCCCCCTAAGAACACTTAGGTTTAGCTCTCAATAAAAATCAATTCGAACACACAACAATGAGAGAGCAAACCTTTTAACATCAACACTCAATACACTTATAGATGATATATAGAATTGAAGAAGGTAAGTTTGAGTGGTTTTAGAGAAAGAGTATGAGCAGTAGGAAGATTTTTGGCTTGAGAGAAATTTCTCACTTTGTTTTGCTAATCTTATTGCTAATTTTCCCAAATGAAGGGGTATATATAGACACCCCAAGAATTATTAGAAAAGATTAATGATGTTTTCATTATTTTAACCCTATTTTAAAAAATTAACCACGGTAAAAAATTCAGGGCAACCCGAAAGACCCTATCGACCAGAACACTTTTGGTTGACCGAAGTTCATATGGCTCGGTTGATCGGGACATTTTTGAACTAGGGACTCGGTCGACCGGATGTATATGTCCAAGGTGATTTTTCCATTTTATCGAGGTTCGGTCTACCAGGACGATTTGCACTGGGTGATTCGGTCGGCCAGACAGTTGCAATGCAATTTGGGCTCAGTCGACCAGGTGGTCAAAATGTTGACCTTAGGAGGTTTCGATCGACTGAGGGTATTTGAACTATAATGGTTCGGTCGACCGGGCTGAGGTCAAATTGTTGACCTGTGCCTAACATATATGAGTGCAAGGGTGAGTGTCTGAAGGTCTCTTTAGGTCCAATTTGAAGACACCAAAAGAATTCGGTGTTGGTCGACCTAATCCCCAAGGTCTTCTTAAAGTAATTTTCATTTCGAGCTTATGTATTTAACCATGCATGTGATGTGTGTGATTAATACATACAGAAAAGCCGTAATTACTATTACAGACCCTTTACATGAATGAATTATAATACAACATGAAAAATTGTGTCTTCAATAGAAATTTAGTCTTCAAGCTTCACTCTGTCCATGTGCATTATGATCCGTCAATTTAAGTTCCTGCACAAAGCCTCAAACACCCATTAGACACAATGAGTATTTGTCATAATCAAAATCGGGCGTGACCTATAAGGTCAACAAAGATTCATTAGAGAATTAAGACAATATGCAAATTCAAGTAATATATCCAATCTAATCACTTAATGTATATATATATTAGATAAAATGTGAATATATGGGCTACAACATCATATTCAGACATACTGTATTGACATTAATCTTATACTCTTGTCACATGAATGAGTTCTACTTTACATTATACTATAACTTGCTACAAAACCTGTTTTCTCTATTCAAAACTAGTATTCCCAAAACTACGTCAATTCATAAATAAATTTCCAACAATACTTGACTTAATCTATTCCCTTACCTGTTTCCTGTTAAGCTTGTTGAAACTCTAAATCTACGCCCCACGATGTTCAAAGCTCAAATCCCTGAAATTATATTTTTTTCAAATTAATCAACTCAATCACCAAAATATTATCATTTAATATCCCCTAGGCCCAAATAATCCATTTTAACTATTAGAACCAATATTTAACACCCTTACCTCAATTTTTGAGTGGTGCCCTGGAACCCCTAACTGAAATTCTGCTCCAATAAACTTGTAGAGAATCTTTCCAGGAACCTCGTGGTGGTTCCTAATCGTCAAAATGGGGTTTAATGGAGTGAAAATCGAAGGAGGAAGGGTGTTGGGCCATAGGGCTTAAGAGAGGAAGAGAAAGAGAGTTTATTTTGTTTAATGAAAATGAAGCTCATGAGTTTTCTTTATAATCAGCATTGCAAAGAAAACCGTCAACAGTTTTCTCTGGCTCTTAAAAAATCGTTGTCAATTTTCTATTAACCGGCTCCAAATTACTGTTTACCTGTTACCATCCGGTCGTAAAATCCCATTACCGTCGACGATTTTCTTTTCACTTTAGAAAACTGTCATCGGTTTTCTCCTCTCTCAACCAAAAATCCATTTTTTTTTTCCAATTTCTTTTATTATAATATTTTTCGGGTCTCTACAAAGTAGCATTCGAATTGCTTCCATTCTACCTATGGGAGCAAAGGTCTCATCATAGTCAATACCTTCTTCTTGATTATAAGCTTGAGCTACTAATCTAGCCTTGTTATAGACTACTGTTAATTTAGGTGTACGCCTAAGAGGGGGGTGAATTGGGTATTTAAATATTGCTTAAGATTATCTTATCACTTAATTCCCAATTTAAGATTTAACAAAATAATCACAAGTTAAGGAATACTTAGATTTCAATTTATTACGCTATCTAATAAAATTAATTAAAATTAATATCTTAAAAAACTCCGTGATACCCAATTAATCCTAAAATGCATGTAATATTTAGCAACATACACACATATAAGATTGACAATTGAATGCAAGTAGAAATTAAAAGGAGATAAGGGAAGAGAGATGCAAACACAGATTTTTACGAGGTTCGACCTACCCCGGCCTACATTCTTGCCTTAAGCAACCCACTCAAGGATTCCACTAATCTGCTCCTTTAATTGGGATGGAACTTCCCTTTACAGTCCGCTAATTACAAGAGTCGTAGCTTCTTCCTCACCCTAGTTCACAACTCGAACCGTCATTACAATATATGATTACAATTCTTTGCAAACTCAAATGCTGCTCACAAGCTAATAAGTACAATAAAATCCTAATACATACTCAAATGATATAACTTGAAGCTCAGTTGAGTGTATGTAATAAGTTCAATGAAGTCTTTTGCAATAAACAATGAATAATCGTTGTGTAAAAATATGTATGAAAAATATGCTCCAAAGATCTAATCAAATGTATGATCTTTATAAAAATATTTGAACGACACGTTTACTTCAAAGATCTAATCAAATATTTGATCTTTATAAAAATATTTGAATGATGAAATCTGTGAATAAAGAATAGAAATGATAATTTTCAAAGATTCAAAACTTTAGCAAATCCTTTTTTCAAAGAATATCTTCACATAACATATATATATATATATATATAAGAACTCAAGATCTGGCACTCAAATAATATTTAACAATAATTTTGTGAAAGACTAAAAGCTTTGAGAATAAGATTGAATATCAAAACACAATACTTTGTTTACCAAACCTCCAAGAACACGATCTTGATTGCAACAATATGAATGAATTCCCTTTGATCTCTAAAATGAACGTAGATAATGCCCCAAAAGAGTTTGAATCTGATAGAGTGTAGGCAAGAGTGTTCAAGAGTTGTTTCTCTAGGGTTTAAGGTTTGGTATATATAAGAACTTTCAGCCTTTGATTATATTTTAACCATTGGATCATTTAATTAAGAAGTTCTCATCCGTTTCTGTGCTGAAGCGCTGTTCTCCGCCACTAATTCGTCGATGAGTTGGACACATTCATCGATGAGTGTTCAACACTCATTCAGCGACAAAACTAGGGATTTATTGACGGGTGGACTATCTAAGATTTTTTAGCTCTCGGTATTTTCTCGTCGATGAGATCAAAGAGTTCAATGATGAGTAGCCTTCAGTCAGTCATCGACAAGACTAGGAGGTTCGTCGATGAGGCCTCTAATTTTCAGAGTTATTTTGCCTCTAACGTGTCCATCCAACCTATAATTGATGTAAATAAATTTTTCATGAAATGCATGAGTCCTAAGGTCAGTGTAAGGTTCTTTGAGCTTCCAACTACATCATATGAGATATGTAAATACAAGCAATACTAAATACCCATTACACTTGAAAACTTTGAGCTTCTTCATTCTTTTGCTCTTCTAATTTCATGGAGTGTGTCAGGTTGTATATTGACTCACTCTAAAAATGAGTAGCTCGGAAGTTATCCCAAGTATTGGAGTACAGTCGTGTAATAATTAGCCCAAGGGCCAGATCATCTTCTCAGGGAATGCAGTTTAATTCCAAATTTTGTGTAATCCAAAAAAAAAAAAATGAAAAGTTTACTGAACACAATTCAGATTCAGTTCCTAGGATGTTTGAGATTTTTTTGATGAAATTAAAACAACATGAAATTTAATTTATGAATCCTAGCACGCAATAAATTAACAACGAGAAACGGGAAACAAGCACAATGAAATAGATGATGACAAAATTAAATACCAAACACAATCCTATGTTTAATCATTCAAGCAAGAAATAAATCCCACGTTTGAAACTTCGGACAAAAACCTAAAGATAAAAACTTTATTAATTAACTTAAGCATTCCGCCTTAAAATCTTCAATCAACCACTAACGCAACCAAAATTAAAATTTTAACACAATCAAGAACTTAACAAAACATAAATTTAAAACTGAACTTTAATAATGACCAAATAGAAATTAAAAATTCCAACACTTAAATCAAAACACAACTTAAATAAGCAAGATTAACTTAAACAATTATTTAAAGGAAAAGAGAGAATGAAAGAGAGAGAAAAGAAGAGAGATGGAGCAAAAAATTATCTAATAAAAATATTCTTAAATTAAAGAACTAACTTAAACAAAAATTTAATCCCAACTTAGAATTGAAATAAACTAAATTCTTAACAAAATTAATTTCACACTATTGAATTCAAAGAGAGAGAGAGAGAGAGAGAGAGAGAGAGAGAGAGAGAGAGAGAGAGAGAGAGAGAGAGCCATGAAATTGGAGAACAAGCGCCCAACAAAGTGAACACTTAAAAAAAAGCTAAAAGAAAACTTAAAGAAACCCTACAAAGAAGCTGCCCTCAAAACCACTTTAATTCCCATTAAGAGCCCAACAAAGTGAAGACCCACAAGCCCACACACCCACAGATGCATGGCCGGGTCACATCAAAACCCGGCCCACTCTATTTTTATTTATTTATTTTCTTTTCTCATTTCTTCTTTTTTTATTTTTTCTTGTTTTCCAACGCACAAGCCCAATTTTGACTATCCTAGAGCTTGTATCTCTTAAAGACCGAAACACAAAATTTGTAGAGCACTTCCTTAGCTTTCCCCATAATTTTGAATCGTCTCGATTGGAGCTCGGACAAGAAAGTTACACCTAGAATACGAAATAGTGTGGCTTTTAGCTTCCAATAATTGCCTTGCGGTAAAAAAAAAAACCAAAAATTCAAAAATTAGTCAATGAAACCTAAATATTATAAATAGGACACAATGTTAAATTATTGAAAGTAATTAGAAATTTAATTTAAAATATATGCCTCAATACATGAATTAAAACACCTAATTACACAATTTAAGTGCGTAATCACGCCCCCCAACTAACGTTTTGCTAGCCTCTAGCAAATAACATGAATGCAATCAAACCAGGAGAGTAGCAACTAAAATTCCAGTACTCATGAGAACCACATGCCATAATGTTTTACTAGTACTTGAGCAAGCCAAAAGCTAAGAAAACTACCAAACCCTACCTACCTCCTCTTTCACGGGAAACACAATTGCATTTACCATATGCAACAAGACTTTAAACCTCTAGGTCGATCCTAGTGGACGAGTTGTAGTCTCGTGAGGGTTTCCAAGGTGACACCCACAAACACCAATTCCAATGAATGTTCAATGAATGCACATGCAACACAAATATACCATTTCACATATAGGAATATCACCAGATTACACACAACCTCATACAATTCACGCAATTTTGAAGCAAGTCATTCATGCAAGTTTCATCATTATATAGTCATTAGGAACATGATACTTATATATAGTTAACCAGCAATACAATTTAGAGTTAATGTAGTCATATAAATCTGAGTATAAATAGGCGAGATCTCGAGGTATGTGTAATGTGTATGACTCATTACACCCAGGATATCCATGGATACCCACAGAACAGTCCTTTTGACTCGGCCTAACTGGTATACCCTTAAAAACACTTAAAAAGGATACATTCACTCATCATATGTGAGGAGGAGTGTTGCAATCAAACATTCCACATATTGCAAGGAACAAACACTAAATGTATGGAGTGGACTAGTCTGAAAAGGATCCAGCCTATTTGTGAGGTGTCAGGTCCTTCACCCTAGCATCTTCTCACCTACTCGCCATATCCAACCAAGACCACCCTACTTATTCACAAACTAGGCGTGAATACATCTAAGGCATTAAGCGGTTGAAGTGTCTTCATATGTGGAGAACATGTGTCGTGTCCCTGAATTTTTATGGTATTTCTGTGGAGCAAGTACTAACCTTTCATTTCGTGTGCATTTCTATTTTTCCTTTTGTTTTTTCTTTCTTCTACTCATTCTTCAATTTCTATCTTTTCTTGGTAAATTAGGACAATCATTACACTACTCTTGTTTTCGTACCACCTATGTGAATTAAGTTCAAATAGCAATTCATGAACTAAGTCTATTTTTAGGGGTGGTTCGGCCTTCACATCTTGAGTAGGCTACAAGACCTAGGTTTCTATCTCCCCACTAGATGTCACCTTTAGACTAGCAAGTCAAAAATCGAGACTAGTGTACCAAGAGTATCCAGAAAAGAAGGGAAATTTAAGTTTCATGATCTTTGAGCTGACATCAAAAACTCAAAAGAATGATAAATGGCTCAACAATACCTCACAAGGTGTCATAATCACCATAGGTGCTCTTTCAGTGCTCACAAGGAACCCTAAATGCTACAAGTCACGTGAACGTGTATTTTCAGCCTTATGAGATACCATGTAAATACAAGAGCTTATATAGCCAGATTAACACGAATAAACTACCAGTCAACCTTCATGGACTTGCAATTCCTAAATAAACCATATAAAGAGAAACTACACATAAATAACCCATTATACAACTTAAGTGTGTAATTCCTAGGTTAAATTTTTTTTTTTCAATGTAATTTCTCATCCCCCCCCCCCCCCGCCCAACTAAAGTGGAACATTGTCCTCGATGTGAAAGCATAAGGAAAGTTGAGCGTACTTGGGTGGAGAAGTAAGGGAAAAGAAAAACAGAAAGTAAGGAAAAATGTACATGAAAATTAACTAAAAATAAAATAAAGTGAAACAAAATGAAAAGGAAAGAAAAACATCACAATCTGTCTGGTGGAGGCTCTAGAGGAATTTTATCTGGTGGGCGCAGGTCTATAAATTGAATTGGCGAGTCTCCAAATTTGAGTCACTACAATGAATCAATCTTGTTACCTACACAAGAGTTAGTCTCAAATAAATCAATAAGTTCTAAGGTACCAGACAAAACATGTGCAGACTTCCTTCCTTGTTTTAACAAGAAGAGATCTTTATTCAGTATATTTTCCAAGAAATTCACTTCTTTAAAAACTAGTATTTGAGGCAAAGTTGTTAGAGCAGTTACCTTTGGTTCTTTAGAGGCATCAACATTAAAAATTTTACCTGGTTCCTTGAAAGTTAAATTCTCACCAGTCTACTCACCCTCTTTATCAGGTTTACCCATCACCTTACCACTGCAGGGATTTGCTTCAGCATCGTACTCCTTGACATTTACTTTAGAAGGGAGTGATGGTTCCATGGTTATCAATCTTTGAGGGTATGGTACCACAGGTTGGTACCCCTTACTAGTCTCAGTATCCACGTTAATTGACCTTTTCAATTCTAGGCTCGCTTCCTCTGATTTTTCTTTGACCTCATCTATCTCAATTGTAATTTCAGGTGTTGAGACAACTGTTGGTCTGTTAGTGGGTATCTTAGGTTGGGAAACTTATTTTCCACTTCTCGAAGTAATAATGACCTCCACTTTCTCAAGAGAAACATTATGTATTTGTTGTTGTTGGTACTGGTATTCTTAAGGATTAGGCTGAGGTTCTACCGGAAATTCCTTTTTTTTTTCTAAGATATTCAACTGCATGCTTATCGCATTAATGGTGTCCTGTAATTCATTTATGGCCTGAGTGTACTGATTGTTAGTTGTGACTTGAATTTGCATGAACTGCTAAAAGACATCCTTAAGAGACTTCTCCAGTGGAGCAGGTGCTGCATTAGATTGAAATCCTAAAGGTGCATAGCTCTAAGAGATCTATTATGGCTGATACTGATGTTGAAAGGAAGCCTGATGATATGACGACTGATAAGGGGGGTGCAGAGGACTAGGAAGGTTGATTTCAAAGTTGCTCTGCACTATTCTCCTCTTCCATCTCCATAGCCTCCACTCTTCTGGTGAGTTCAGTCAGATATGCCTTAACACAAAAATCATCTTTTAGTTCATACCACTTTCCACCATGTACTGCTCTCAATGGTTGAGCTAAAATTGGTCTTCTGTCAATCCTAGTGTTCTATTGCTGAGCATAGTCAGCTAAGTCATCCAGAAAATCCAATGCCTTATCAAACTCCTTGTCGAAGAAATATCTTGAACACATAGTATGAATGAATTGTTTCGATTTAGGAGTCAAAGCAGCGTAGAAATAATTAATCAGGTGCCATGATTCAAATCCATGGTGAGGACACATGCTAACTAGACCTCTAAATCTCTCCTAGATTTCATGAAATGTCTCATCAACTCCTTGCATGAATCAACTGAATTGTTCTTGCAAAAATTGAGTTCTCTGTAAAGGAAAAAAATTATGTAGAAGTTCGTTTTGCATATCAGCCCAACTAGAGATAGAATTAGGCCTAAGAGAATTAAACCACGTCTTAGCCTTGTCTTTCAATGAAAAAGGAAATAGATGCGATCTAATTGCCTGACTAGTAGTAGCCTCATCTATGAATGTAACACATGCAAGCTCAAAATCAATTAAATGTTGATATGAATTTTCACACTTCGTCCCATAAAATTGAGGTATCACATATATCATTTCAAACTTAATGTTAAAGTTATGTGCATTCTTAGACAATATGATGCAAGATGGTTGTTAGCTTTGGTGTATTCCCAAGAGGGGGGGGGGGTGCAATGGAATTTTAAAATGTATTCCTAGGTTTAGCTAATCTAATAGTAGTATATTCGCAATGTAGGGTCTATCTATATAGTTCCAAATGCACAAATAAATATAACGTGCAAAAATTAAAATCATGCACAACATTCACCAACTATAACATACATGTGTAGAAATGTAAATTGAAAAAAGATAAACAGTACACACAAGATATGTTATCGGGGTTCGGCCAACTATGCCTACAACCCCGCCTTTAGCTTGCAAGCTTGAGGATTCCACTAATGTTCACTTAATAGGTGGAGCGACGCCAAATACAGCCAGGTCAAATAGTACAGGACTGACCTCGACCTTTACAAATTCTCCTTATAGGCGGAGAATGCCCTAGGTCAAATTCACAGGGCTGACCCCAACCTTTACATAATCCTTACCGGTCTGGATTACCGCCCCCTCAAGCCACGCCTGGATTACAACAGATTTACAATATAAATTTCGTGTAATTTTAGTGTTTCTCCAACAAGTAGATTTGTACCAATACGCACAGTCACTAAACAATGCACATCAACACAATAGGAACTATAAGCTCAGTGATGTGAATGTGTGCAATTTACACTCACTACAATGTGTGTTCTCAAATAAGCACAATAGTGTATACTAGAACTATCTTTGAAACTATATATCAATATATCTCAATCATAAGTCTAGGGTTTCAAGTCTATCAAGAGTATTCTAAATATCTCAAAACAATATTTTCTCAATATTCAAGCACAAAGAGATATTCAAAAAATAAGTTTGTAAAATATTTTTGCACATTAAAATATAAGCCCAAATGAGACTTGCAATAATAATGCAAAGACCCACTTAGCTATAAGATTTTTCCCACACAAAGATTTATCAAATTAAATTAGTGGAAAAAATCTTTGTTTAACTCTCAATATGAAAATCAAATATCAACAAATGTAATGAGAGTTATAGCTTTGTAGGATCTCTCAAGATAAACTTACTCAAAAAGATTTGGCAAGTGAATGATAAAAGAATGAGTATATGGGATGTGTATGAAGAAAGGGCACTCGAAAATTTAGAGAAAATTCTTCTTAATCAAACTCCCTAATCTTGTCTTAATTTTTGCAAATGAGGGCCTATATTAATAGGAAAAATTATAGTCATTAGGAAATGTAGGGTATTATTAATATTGTTTTAAACCATTTTAACCCTAACTAACCCCATTTAAATATTTTAACCACGGTAAAAATAATGGGGCAACCCCAGAGCACCGGTTGATTGAAGGGAGGTTCAGTTGATGAGCTATGCGAGTTCGGTCGACCGGGTAAGAAATGAACTACAAGTTTGGTCGACTGGACATGGTCTCCTAAGGGCGATTTTCCTTTTTAGCGTGGTTCAGTCAATTGGGAGCTTTTGAAATGGGTAGTTTGATCGACCAAACCGTTGAATTCCACACATGGAAACTCGATCGACCAAGGCGTTGGCATGCAATCTGGGCACAGTCAACCGTAAGGTCAAACAGTTGACTCCTAGGGAGTTCGGTCGACCGGGTAAGAATGAACTGAGTAAGTTTGGTCAATCGGGAAGTGGTCAAAGAGTTAACCTGGTCTTGGTTCGGTCAATCAGGAGGAATTCTACTTGAGAGTACGGTCGAACGAACATGTATTTTTCATACATTTCGATTCTTTTTAATTATGCAATCACCATATTCATTTAGCCATACATATGTAAGTGTCCTAGGGTCATTCTAGGTATTCTTTAGGACATCGAAAAAATTCGGCGTCGGTTGACCAAAGGGTGTTTCCTAAGGTCCATCTATGGTCTTTGAAATTAGGAATAGCTTCCCAAGAGGGGGGTGACTTGGCTTTTAAAAATTTCTTTTAATTCATTTTTTAAATTCTTAAACTTATTTTATTTCTTTTAACCAAATTGTGACTTGTTTGTTTAATTTCTTAAGCACCCAAGAACTTAGTTTCTTTATTTAATCCTTAACCATACAAACATCCAATCATTCAACCAAACCAATCAACTATAATTAGAAAGCAAACAACCAAGTCAATACACAACACTTGTGTAATATAAAAACTCAAAATGGTTGTTTGTTGATAATAGCCAAATTTGAACCAAGCCCTGTATAAATGAATTTGCTTCTTCAATATGATGTGCAATATAAAATATAATCATTCTTTCCAAATATTTAGAATTCAGATAAACTCTTAGTTAATTTCTTTTTGGGATGTTTAACCAAATAATGTACTCTCATATGGTTTCCGCAAGATATAGTTTAACCAATGTACTCCCTTTCGGTTTCTGCAACCCAAATCAAAATAAAACTTTAAGTTTACTTGATTTCCAAATATGCGTAGTATATTTGATTTTCAATTTAAACCATCCACGCAATTTAAATATGTACTGAAAATAAAGAATAAGGAAAGAGAGAGTGAGATGGAGATTTTTACGAGGTTCGGCTTATACTTAGCCTACGTCCTCGCCCTTGGCAAACCACCAAAAGATTTACTAAACCTGTTCCGTTGATGGGTGGAACAAAACCTTTACAAGCGATACCCCATGCTCAAACACTCCTTCACTAGGCTAGAGCCCACCTCTCCAAACGATGTCCCCTCGTTTGGTCACTCCTTTAGGCTAGAGCCCGCCTCTCTAAACAATGTCCCCTTGCTTAGCCAACGGTCCAAACAATCCTTGGAATATCAAAGAACTACAAGAAGCACAAGATAAGATCTACGGACAAGTATACTCTCTCAAAGAGCAAGTTAGTACAATTTCAGCACTATATACTTCAATGTAAAATATCAATATGAAATATAATGAAGCTTAAGTGTAGAATTCACCAATATCCTTCTTAGATGAGGATTAGCAGTAGGAATTCAGAGAAGGAAGGATTAGCACTTCAGAAGATCTCAGCAAAAGAAATTTGCAATAAGTGAGCAAGAGAACCTTGTTTGCTGAAAATTTCTTTGTGTCTCAAATTTTTGAAGTTTGGGGCTATTTATAGATGTTTAAATGTAATTCATTATCCCCAAAGTTTCCTTGAAGTAGTTTCCAAGTTTTTCAAAATAATAGTGTCCGAAAACTTCATTTATAAAATCTTCCCATTGAGAGTTTTTAAGCCAACGTTCGAGTGGTAGTCGCCTACCACTACTTGACAGTCACCTGTCATAGAACAAACTCACAACACAGAACACTAGCAGTCGCCTGTCATAGAACAAACTCACAACACAGAACACTGGCAGTCGCCTGCCAGAACCAAGGCAGTCGCCTGGCATGACCACTCAGGCGCCTGGCATGTTCAAGCAGTCACCTGTCATGCTACTGTCTCTTTGAAAAACCTTCATTTAATTTGGCAATCGCTTGCCTCAATAGGATAGTCGCCTAACCCTTCTGTTTTTCAAAAACTTTTCTTTTTCAAAACCCTTTCTTTTCATTGTTTATAAAAGTTTTCTTTAGGGTTTACTCAAAAATATATTTTTGAATTTCTTGAGAGCTTCAAAAATATTTCAAACGATATTTTAAACATTAAAGCACTTACATGAGACTTCTAAGACATTAACATTCTAGGTTCTTGAGTCTTCATGCTTTGTCCTTGGATTGAGTCTATCTTTTCTTCAAACTTCCATATTCTTTGAGCTTTCTCACTTTTCTTTTCTTTGACTCTTTTGACTTTAATATTACTTGGCTTTCAACAACTTATTAATGTCCTCATAATCTTCAAGGTTTAATATATCATCTTTAAATCCACGCTTTGACTCATTTAAGCTTCATTTGATCCTTGTGAGCACCTTCACCTTACTTTCTCATATGTGAGCCCTGAAATAACATTACTCACACAAATATGTTAAATTCCACTTGTTTGTTAGCATAAAACAAGATAAGAAGATTTTAAGCCTTGTAAGGCCAACAATTTTGATTTTGTGTAGGGACATAGAGTCGTTCTAAGGTCTCTGAGCTTTGTAGTTCCTACATGCATAATATGCATTAAATATTATAGACATTTTCCCTATTTACTATTACAGACCCGAATTAAAATTAATATTACAAAAATGAATATTCAACTAGGGTCTTCATTTTCCTCCGAGTCTCCAAGTGTCATCATATGATATTGCCAAGATAAACCTACACATCAACTTGGCAGATATTAAATACCCGAGTATTTGTCATAATCAAAACAAGGTGTGACCTATAAGGTCAACAATGGTTGTGTGGATCATATGGGCTATAAAAAATCCATAAGCGTGCGTGGTACAGGTGCAGCCATATTTTTTAAAAAAAAAAAAATTATTTTTTTTATTTTTTTTCTTTTTTTTTTTTCATGATAAAAATTAAAATAACTAAAAAAACACTAGTTTGAAACTAAAACTGACATTTCCCGACAACGGCTTCAAAAACATGACTCACTCTAAGAATGAGCAGTTTGGAAGCTATCCCAAGTATAGAAGTTCAGTCGTGTAATAATTAGCCCAAGGGCCAAATCGCCTCTTCAAGGAATGCAGTTTAATTCCAAATTTTGTGTAATCCAAAAAAAGAAAGAAAAGAAAACGTTTATTGAACACAGTTTAGATTCAGATCCTTGGATGTTTGAGATTTTTTTTGAAGAAATTAAAACAACATAAAATTTAATTTATGAATCCTAGCACGCACTAAATTAACAACGAGAAACGGGAAACAAGCACAATGAAATAAATGATGACAAAATTAAATACCAAACACAATCCTATGTTTAATCATTCAGGCAAGAAATAAATCCCACGTTTGAAACTTTGGACAAAAATCTAAAAATAAAAACTTTATTAATTAACTTAAGCATTTCGCCTTAAAATCTTCAATCAACCACTAACGCAACCAAAATTAAAATTTTAACACAATCAAGAACTTAACAAAACATAAATTTAAAACTTAATGTTAATAATGACCAAATAGAAATTAAAAATTCCAACACTTAAATTAAAACACAACTTAAATAAGCACGATTAACTTAAACAATTAATTAAAGGAAAAGAGAGAATGAAAGAGAGAGAAAAGAAGAGAGATGGAGCAAAAAATTATCTAATAAAAATATTCTTAAATTAAAGAACTAACTTAAACAAAAATTTTATCCCAACCTAAAATTTAAATAGACTAAATTCTTAACAAAAAATAATTCTACACTATTGAATTCAGAGAGAGAGAGAGAGAGAGAGAGCCATGTAATTGGAGAAGAATGAAGAAAAGGAGGCTGAATGTGATGTCGCTGCTGCGGCCTCCATATCTCTTGCCAAGCCTACCTAAAAAAAGCTAAAGAAAACTTAAAGAAACCCTACAAAGAAGCTACCCTCAAAACCCCTTTAATTCCCATAAAATGCCCAGCAAAGTGAAGATCAGAAGCCCACACAAGCACACTTGCATGGCCAGGTCACATCAAGACCTGGCCCACTTTATATTTTTTTTTATTTTATTTTCTTGTTTCTTCTCTTTTTTTTTTCTGTTTTTTTTTCTTTT
Organism: Malania oleifera; assembly: GCF_029873635.1. Taxonomy (NCBI): domain Eukaryota; kingdom Viridiplantae; phylum Streptophyta; class Magnoliopsida; order Santalales; family Ximeniaceae; genus Malania; species Malania oleifera. The sequence goes on from NC_080420.1 coordinate 44,263,206, forward strand.
TATGTTTCCTAACACACAAGCCCTATTTTGACTATCCTAAAGTCTATATCTCTCAAAGCTCGAAGCACAAAAGTTGTAGAACACTTCCTTAGCTTTCCTTAGAATTTTTAATCGTATCGATCAGAACTCGAACGAGAAAGTTACGCTTAGAATATGAAATAGTGTCACTTTTAGCTTCCAATAATTATCCATGCGATAAAAAAATACCAAAAATTCATAAATTACTCAGTAAAATCCAAATATTATAAATAGGACACAATGTTAAATTATTGAGAGTAATTAGATATTTAATTAAAAATATTTGCCTCAATGCATGAATTAAAATGTCTAATTACGCAATTTAAGCGTGTAATAATATACGCTTTAAGTTTCTCATGGCTTCCATGACATCCTTACCATCATTACATGCTAAGTAATGATCATGTTCACAATCTCAATGCTAAGGTAAGATACTATGTGATTTGTCATTATCGAAACTAGATTAGACTCATAGAGTCAACAATCTCCTTTTTTTTATGATGACAAATATACGAGCAAAAATAAGTTTAGTCTAATAATATTGCAATGTAATCCAGAAAATATTACAAAAAAAATTTTGCTCTAATAAATATCCTCTCCCCCTTTTAACATCAATCAAAAAGGTATGCAAAAATAAACAAAGTTAAATATTTCTCCCCTTTGTTAAAAGAAAATTTATCTCTTCCCCTGTGTTAAACAATTTATCTCTCCCCCTTGCTAAAGATAAAGTTGTTTTGTGAAATCAAATTTCATGTTTAACATACAACAACATTTCAATCGACATTGATATAGGTAAGCAATTCAGTTTAGTATAGTCCAAAGATCATGCACGTATGAACATGTATCATATATCCATAAAATATTTAACATGTAATCATCATTCCCAAATTTTAATTTAAGTTGCTTAAGAGTTGTTCAAGAGTTTTTTTTTTCTAGGGTTTAGGGTTTGGTATATATAAGTACTTTTGGCCTTTGATTAGATGTCAACCGTTGGATCATTTAATTAATAAGTTCTCGTGCGTTTCTGACCTGAAGCGCTGTTCTCCACCATGGATTCGTCGATGAGTCTTTAACACTTAGAAGATGTAGAGTGTAGGTAAGAGTGTTCAAGAGTTGTTTTTCTAGGGTTTAGGGTTTGGTATATATAAGTACTTTCTGATGTTTATTAGATTTCAACTGTTGGATCATTTAATTAAGAAGTTCTCTTGCGTTTCTGTGCTGAAGCGCTGTTCTCTGCCACGGATTCATTGACGAGTGTTCAACACTCATTTGGCGACCAAACTAAGGGATTTGTCAATGGGTGGACTGTCTGAGATTTTTGAGCTCTCGGTATTTTCTAGTTGACGAGAGCAAAGTGCTGGACGACTAGTAGCCTTTAATCATTCATCGACGAGACTAGGAGGTTCATCGATGAGGCCTCTAATTTTCCGAGTTATTTTTCCTTTAACGTATCCATCCAACCTAAAACTGATGTAAATAAATTTTTCATGAAATGCATGAGTCCTAAGGTCAATCTAGGGTCTTTTGAGCTTCCAACTACATCATATGAGATATATAAATACAAGCAATACTAAATATCCATTACAATTGAAAACTTTGAGCTTCTTTATCCTTTTGCTCTTCTAATTCCATGGAGTGTGCCAAGTTGTATATGCTTTAAGTTCCTCATGACTTCCATGACAACCTTACCATTCGTGCATGCTAAGTAATAATCTTGTTCACAATAGGTAAGATACTATGTGATTTGTCATTATCAAAACGGGATTAGACTCATAGAGTCAACCGCTACAATGTTGTTTTCATCCTTCTTATTCCTATAGACCCATTTAGTGCCAATTACTGAATGATTAGTAGGTCTATGAACTAACTTCCAAACTTTATTCCTTTCAAATTGATTCAAATCCGCTTGCATGGCTACTATCCATGAATCATCATTGATTGCTTCATTTATATTCTTAGATTCCTTTTGAGATAGGAACACACAATGATTACATAGGATCTGTGAAGCAAAAATTAAGCATAATTGAGCATGAACATAATATCTATTCAAAAGAAGTATTTAAGTATTTAATATTGATTGAAAAAGCTTGTAAAACCAAAAGAAAGTGATGAGCATGATTTATGAAATTAATATTGATCTTATTAAGATGAAGCTTATTGAAAGGGGGAGCCTTTTTAAGGCTTACTCAAATTTTTGCTCCTTATTTGTCATCATCAAAAGGGGGGAGATTGTTGGCCTTACAAGGCATAAAATCTTGTTATCTTGTTTTGATGCTAACAAACAAGTGGAATTTAACATATTTGCGTGAGTAATGTTATTTCAGGGCTCACATATGAGAAAGTAAGGTCGAAGTGTGGGTCATCAAGGAAGATAAACTAACAAATGATCCAAAGAGAAACTAAGGCATTTGCAGATAAAGCTAGCTCAAGCAAATATCCAAAGAACTTCAAAAGCAAAGAATGATAATGATCTCAAGCATGGCATATAAAGTCTTAGGAAACATAATGTAAGTATTTCAAAACTAAATATCATTTGAAATATGTTTTGAAGCTTTTCCAAGACACTATGAGGACCAAAAGACCTATTTAGGATTATTGAAACAAGTTTTGTAAAAATCAGAATAAGAGAACAAATCATTTTTAATGGAAAATATTTTTTAAAAATAGCTTTTTGTCTATTTAGATGACTAAACTCACTATTCAGATGTCTGAAAAATTACTTCAGACATATGAAGAATAAGCTCAAATGTCTAAAGATTTTCTAGAATAAAACTGAAACAGGCAGTAGCTGTTCAAACGTCTGAACTCGACATTTTAGACGTCTGAACCCACTCTTCAGTCATCTGACCCTGTGTCTAGTTCATTTTTTAAAGGGTTTCAGGAACTTCAGATGACTGAACTCGACTCTTCAGTCATCTGAACGCTGTTCAATGGGCAAATTTTTTAAAATCTAATATTTTAAATAATAACTATTTGAGCTCCAAATTTTTTAACAACTTGGGAAACTCTTTAAGGAAACTTTTGCAACAAGGAAACTTGTTTGAAAGCCTATAAATACATGGTTTCACAAATCAAAAACATACCAAGCATTAAAAATATCTCATAAGTTCTCTTGCTCTCAAAGCCTCATCTTGATCATCTCTTGCAAACTAAAAGTGCTGTGATTCTGAGATTCTAGCTCATCAAATCCTAAAGTTAGATTACTGATTTCTCATCTGGAGAAAAGGAATTTGGTGAAATCATTGTTAAGCTTCAAAAGTGCATTTCTTTCTTGATATTTATCCTTTGAATTACATAGTTTCAGATTGTACTAACTTGCTCTTTGTGTGAGCATCTTTTGTACACCAGTTTCTTGTTATTTCTCTTATAGATTTTGGACAATTCCAGGCTGTTGGATCGTTGACCAAACGAGGGTATATTGTTTGGAGAAGGCAAGCTTTAGCCTTAGCAAAGGAATGATTGTAAATAGGTGTTGTTCCGTCCGGTAAAGGAACTGCTATAGTGGAACCCTAAGGTATTTTGCCAAGGGCGAGGACATAGGCTGTGTTGAAGCCGAACCTCGTAAAAACCTTATGTCTTTCTTTCTTATTTACTTCCTATTTTCTGTACAAGATGTTGTTGTGTGATTTAAAGTGTAGGTTGTAGGTTCTAAAGTTAGAAATAAAGAAAGACTCTTGATATTTAGAAAGTACGTTTTGATTGACCATTTTGCAGAAACCCAAAAGGGAGTACGTTGGTTAATCTGCGGAAATCTTGATCAAGAGAAGTGCATACGAAGAGGTTATCTAAAGAAGGTTGTGAACATCTACAGGGAAATTGATAAAAGTACTAAGATTCTTGCTTGAGTGGTTGAATTGTTTAAGTTAAATTGATTGGCTTGTGAATTTTAAATTTCAATATTTTTAAGTGTGATTATTAGTTATTTATTGTGTTTGTCTTGGTGCCATAAGTAAAGCTCAAAAAATATTAAAATTAAAAAGAATCCAATTCACCCCCCCTCGTAGGAAGCTATTCCTAATTTCAATTGGTATCAGATTTAGTTGAGGAGCTTTCTTCTTTATCCCATACCATAAAGCACATGTAAGCAACCCCTTGGTCACTTATTTCATTCTCCGAACTACTTGTACTATCCTGAGTAGTGGCTTTCATGGCCTTCTTGTTTTTCTTTTTAGACTCTTTCTTTAATAGTGGACATTCTAGTTTTAAATGTCCAACTTTATTGCAATTATAGCATTCAGGTGTTTTATTCCTTGATTTATTTTTGCTAACATTTTCTTCTTCTGATTCGGAGTCTTGGTTTCTTCTTTTAAATTTGTTTCTTCTTCTAAGGATTTTTGCTAGCTTTTTAGATATAAATGCTGCTTCATCTTCATCCATCTCTTCACTATTGGAGTTTTCTTTTTAGGCTTTGAAGGCTATTGTTTCTTGGGCTTTGGTTTTCCCGCTCATTTCATTCATTGTCATTTCGTATCTGAGGAGAGAACCTATAAGCACATCTAAGGATGTGTTCTTTAGATTTCTACCTTCCGTGATAACAGTAGCCTTTGGTTCCCACGTGGAGGGAAGACCTTTTAGAACTTTTCTTATCATCTCATGAGTAGTGTAAATTTTTCCTAAGGCATTTAGGGAATTGATTATGTGGGTAAACCTGGTATACATGCTAGATATGGATTCATCCGGTTTTCATTCTAAATGCTTCATATTCACTTGTAAGCATATAAACCCTATTATCCCTAACATCCGTTGTTCCTTCATATGTTACTTCTAATTTGTCCCAAATTTCCTTATCTGTTTTGCAAGCCATGACTCTGTTAAATTCATTAGCATCTAATGCACAATATAACGCATTTATAGTGCTTGCATTTATTTGAAGCATTTTATAATCTAAGTCGGTCATATCTTTCTTTTCTTTTAGAATGTGTTTTCCATCAACTATCTTAGTGGGAATAAGGTTTCCATCCACAGCAATTTCCCATGCTTTCCAATCCATGTGTTGGAGATATATTTCCATTCTCTTTTTCCAAAAGGTATAATTGTGTCCACAAAAGATTGGTGGATGGGTTGAGGATTGGCCTTCACCGAAGGGTGCTACTCCAATGTTTGCCATTTGATCTTTTTATAGTTTCTTGTTAGGAATTTCTATAACTTAGCTCTGATACCAATTGAAATTAGGAATAGCTTCCCAAGAGGGGGGGGGGTGAATTGGATTCTTTTTAATTTTAATATTTTTTGAGCTTTGCTTATGACACCAAGACAAACACAATAAATAACTAATAATCACACTTAAAAAATACTAAAATTTAAAATTCACAAGCCAATCAATTAAACTTAAACAATTCAACCACTCAAGCAAGAATCTTAGTACTTTTATCAATTTCCCTGTAGATGTTCACAACCTTCTTTAGATAACCTTTTCGTATGCACTTCTCTTGATCAAGATTTTCACAGATTAACCAACGTACTCCCTTTTGGGTTTCTACAAACGGTCAATCAAAACGTACTTTCTAAATATCAAGAGTCTTTCTTTATTTCTAACTTTAGAACCTACAACCTGCACTTTAAATCACACAACAACAGCTTGTACAGAAAATAGGAAGTAAAGAAGAAAGAAAGACACAAGGTTTTTATGAGGTTCGGCTTTAACACAGCCTACGTCCTCGCCCTTGGCAAAATACCGAAGGGTTCCACTATAGCAGTTCTTTTACCGGGTGGAACAATACCTGTTTACAATCACTCCTTTGCTAAGGCTAGAGCCTGCCTTCTCCAAACAATATACCTTTGTTTGGTTAACGATTCAACAACCTGGAATCGTCCAAAATCTACAAGAGAGATAACAAGAAGCTGGTGTACAAAAGATGCTCACACGAAGAGCAAGTTAGTACAATTTGAAACTATGTACTTCAAAAGATAAATATTAAGAAAGAAATACACTTTTGAAACTTAACAATGATTTCACCAAGTTCCTTTTTTCCAGATGAGAAATCAGTAATCTAACTTCAGTGATTGATGAGCTAGAATCTCAGAATCACGGCACTTTCAGTTTGTAAGAGATGATCAAGATGGGGCTTTGAGAGCAAGAGAGCTTATGAGAGATTTTCAATACTTGATATACTTTTAATTTGAAAAACCATGTATTTTGTAGGCTTTCAAACAAGTTTCCTTGTTGCAAAAGTTTCCTTAGAGAGTTTCCTAAGTTGTTAGAAAATTTGGAGCTCAAACAGCTATTATCTAAAATATTAGATTTTAAAAAATTTGCCCATTGAACAGTGTTTAGATGACTGAAGAGTCGAGTTTAGTCATATGAAGTTCCTAAAACCCTTTAAAAAAATGAATTGGACACAGGGTATGATGACTGAAGAGTGGGTTCAGACGTCTGAAGTGTTGAGTTCAGATGTCTGAAGTGTCGAGTTCAAACATCTAAACAGCTACTGCCTGTTTCAGTTTTGTTCTAGAAAATCTTCAGACATCTGAGCTTATTCTTTAGACATTTGAACAGACAAAAAGTTGTTTTTAAAAAATATTTTCCATTAAAAATGATTTGCTCTCTTATTCTGATTTTTACAAAACTTGTTTCAATAATCCTAGATAGGTATTTAGGTCCTCATAATCTCTTGGAAAAGCTTCAAAACATATTTCAAACGATATTTAGCTTTGAAATACTTACAATATGTTTCCTAAGACTTTATATGTCATGCTTGAGATCATTCTCATTCTTTGCTTTTGAAGTTCTTTGGATATTTGCTTGAGCTAGCTTTATCTGCAAATGCCTTAGTTTCTCTTTGGATCATTTGTTAGAGTATCTTCCTTGATGACCCACACTTTGACCTTACTTTCTCATATGTGAGCCTTGAAATAACATTACTCGCACAAATATGTTAAATTCCACTTGTTTGTTAGCATCAAAACAAGATAACAAGATTTTATGCCTTGTAAGGCCAACAGGTTCTTTAATGAGGATCTAGTGGACACCCCTCGTGATGGTTCACCTATGATTTGACCCTTAGGGTGATTCTTCACAAATTTCCTTTCCTTAGGCAATTCAGATTGTTCAAGAGAGTCATCATTGGATGGTATATTGGTTTTGTTGCTCTCATCCTTGATTTCATGAATTTCTTGGTCTTCTAAACTTTTTCTTATTTCTAGATCATCAACATCAATAGGTTTAAAAGAGAATGGGTCAGCTTCATCAAATTCTACATGTATGGATTCTACGACAGAAAGGGTTCTTTTATTGTAGACTCTAAAAGCCTTACTGTTTACTGCATATCTAAGGAATACTCCTTCATATGATTTAGCATCAAATTTTCTTAGGTTCCCTTTATTATTTAAGAAAAAACATTTACATCCAAATACATGGAAGTAAGAGATGTCTAGTCTTTTACCTTTCCAAAGTTCATATGGGGTTTTATATAGGTTAGTTCTAATGGATACTCTGTTCTGTTGAGGTGTGCATGGTGTTAAAAAGTTGTGAGAAATTCCATGTTCGTCACAAAAGCTTTCAACATCTCTATTTTTGAATTCTCCTCCTCTCTCACTTCTAATGTGTAGTACACCATACTCTTTTTCATTTTGAAGCTTCTTACACAGGTTGATTAGCATTTTACACACTTCATCCTTGGAGGATAAGAACAATTTTCAAGTAAACTTGAAATAGTCATTAACAATTAAAAAAGCGTATTACTTTCCTCCTAGGCTTTGTTTTTAATGAGACCAAACAAGTCTAGGTGAATTAGGTCTAGTCGCCTTTCAGTGGAGATATCTTGCTTCTTCTTAAAGCTAGTCTTGGTTTGCTTCCCAAGTTGGAAAGCATCACAGACCTTGTCTTTTATGAACTTTGTGCTAGATAAACCCTTGACTAAGTTCTTTTTAGCTAACTTGGACTGCAAGTCCATGCTAGTCTTATGCCATAGCCAAGTAGCTTCATTTAAGGTAGTAAAGCATTTAACCTCTTGAGCTACCAGGATTTCAAAATTTACACATTATACATTTTCAACCCAATTTGTAATAAACGAGATTTCATGCTTTTCAGTATGTTCAACTATACATTTTTCCTTTTTAAATGTTACGTCAAAACCCTTATCACTTAGTTGACTAATGCTAAGTCGATTATACTTTAACCCTTCTACCAATAGTACATTATCAATTCTCAAGGAGGGTTCCTTACCAACTTTGCCAATGCCGATAATTCTACTTTTAGCATTATCTCCGAAAGTGACATGTCCCCCATCCTTTAGTGTCAATGATGTGAACTTGGACTTATCTCCAGTCATATGCCTTAAGTATCCACTATCCAAGTACCATTTGACTTTTGATGGGGTGGACCTAAAATATACCTAAAAAAAGGATTTAAGATGTTAATTTCGGTACCCAAATCTTTTTAGGTCATTTTGAGTTTGTTTTAGGTGTATGTTTTACTCTCCACACCTTTCTAGTTTTAACATTTTTTTATCTTAAATGGACATTCAAATTTTATGTGTCCCTTCTCTTTACATAGGAAACATGTGGTGTGTTCATATGCATTAGTTGAGGATGTGCTAGCATAGTATTTAGAAGCTTTTACAAAGTACCCCATATAGAGGTTCTTTTTCTTCTTATTTTCAACTCCATTAAATCCTATGCCTTCTTTATCTAAATATTTTCTTTGCGATCCAGCCAGTTTATCAAAGTTTTCCTTTCCTCTTGCGAAATTGTAAATGATTTTAGATTGATCCTCTATTTTACTTTTAAGACTAAGAATTCTTGAATCTTTTATATCTTTACAATTTTCTTGTAACGTTACTAGTTCTTTGGCCATCTAATTGATTTTACTTTCAAGTTCATCAATAATCAAATCATTTTATTTTTCAGTTGATTTAGATGACTCTAGTTGGTTCATAAGCATTTCATTTTGTTATTTTAATGTAATGTTTCTCTTGGACACCTTAATGAATCTCCCGTGTTGTGAAAATAATTTTGTTTGTATTTCATTATTAGAAGACATGCTTTCACATGAGTCATTACAGGATTCATCACTAGATTCTATAAGTGAGTTTGAATAAGAATGTACCTCGTCATCTCTCTCCATGAAGCAAAGGTTGACTACTTATTAATCACTTGAGTCGCTTTCCGAGCTGCTTGAGCTAGAGTCATCATAAGTAGTGGCTTTCATTGCTTTTTTCTTTTTCTTCTTACTATCTTTCTTAAGTTGTGGATAGTCAAGTTTTATATGGCATACCTTTTTACAGTCATAACAAGTTGGGGGTTCCGCCTTAGTTTTTTCTTACTTGATTCACCTTTGTCCATTTTTGTTCCTTTAAATTTTCTAGCAAATCTTTTATTCTTTTAAAATAATTTGCCTAGTCGTCTAGTGAACAATGATAATTCATCATCATCCAACTTATTATCTTCTTCGTCACTCGAGCTTTCTTTTGAAGCTTTAAGTGCTATGGACTTCTTTTGTTTTCTAACTTAAGTTGTCCTTTCATTTATAACAATCTCACATGTGAGAAGAGACCCTATGAGTTCTTCTAGTGAAGCGTTCTCCAAGTTTCTACCTTCAGTTATGGCAGTGGCCTTGGGTTCCCAAATAGGAGGAAGTCCTCTAAGGATTTTCCTAATCATTTCATATGTAGAGTAGTTCTTCCCTAGTACATTCAGGGAGTTAATTATGTGGGTGAACCTAGTGTACATACTAGTTATGGACTCCTTTGAGTTCATCCTAGAGGCCTTATACTCACTGGTGAGCATGTCGATTCTACTATCCCTAACTTCTACAGTTCCCTCATAGGTTACTTATAATTTGTCCCAAATTTCCTTTTCATATTTGCATCCCATTATCCTGTTAAAATTATTGGCATCTAGCGCACAATATAAGGCATTCAATGCACTTTAGTTTATTTGCAGTTGTTTCATATCATTTTCACTTAATTCAATTTCATCTTTGGGAACTTCCCTGTTATCTACAGTATTAGAAGGCACATAGTTGCATTGGGTTACTACTTTCCAAACTTTCCAATCCATGGTTTGTAAAAATATTCTCATACGTTGTTTCCAGAAGGTGTAGTTTACACCGCAAAAAATAGGAGGTCTAGATGAGGATTGCCCTTCACCGAAAGGGGATACACCTATGCTTGACATTAAGATATTTGTGTAACTACTTATTAAGATTTGCTACAATCTAAGCTCTGATACCAATTGAAATTAAAAAATACTATCTAAATTTTACCTTCAGCAATTTCAATAATCAATCCTGAATTCCAGCAAACAACCAAGTACTTTCTTAAGACAAATATTCAGTAATATAAATCCGGTAAGTTTGCTACTTATGCTTTGAATAATTAACCAACCACAATAGCTTTACCTCAGCCAACCACAACTAAGTTCAAGTATTAGTACTCGTCTGAATTTTTAGCCAAAAACATAAACCATACAAATCACCAAATAATCAACTTAATTACTTGATGCAAACTCAATCAATATCTTAGCGTTCAACAAATCTTCCCAAAAAAATTTAGAACATACACAACAGATTATAAAGTACAAAGTTTAAAGAGATAGGGAAAGAAGATTGAACACTGTATTTTTTTATAAGGTTTGGCTTACTGCCTACGTCCTTGCCACAAGCAACTTTTTGTGAGGATTTCCTTTACCCACTCCATTAAATAGGTATAGTATGCCTCTCTTCATTGGCAAGTGGAGACCCCTCTTTAACGAGAGCACCCTATCGCTAGGCAACAATTCAAAATCTGAACCATCAAATTGCAAAACCAACAATACAAATTATTTTTACAAGAAAAATACTCTCAGCAGAGCAGAATTTGTACAAATTAAAGCATTATATACTTCAAGAAATCAATATTGAATTGAAATATATAGATTTCCAAGGTATATAGATTGTAAGATTAAGGATTTAGAAAATCAGAATCAGAATTCGTCTAGGGCTTTCAGTAAAAACTCATAGTAGTTTTTTAGAGTATGTATTAAGAGTATGGCAAAGATTTGAATTGTATGTGTGAGTATTCGATGCCTTAATTCGTAAATAAACATCTTTATATAGTGTATGAAAAATTCTTACCATTTTCCGCAAGTTTGGAAACCAAATCATTCGAATTTGGAAAGAAATCAGCACTCTTAGAAAGTTTAAAACATAGACTTCAGTCACTTGAACCATGAGGTTAGTCACCTGAATTAATTAAAAAATAGTGCTCTAGAATAGGTAGTAGCAGTTCAGTAGTCTAGCGCTGAGAGTTCAGTTATCTGACCCTGTTCTATTTTCTTACTTACACTGGCAGTAGTATATCAGTCGCCTGAGTGTTAATCCTAAGTCGCCTGACCACTATGCAACTTAGTGATTTTTTTATTTTGATTACAAAACTTATTTTTATTAACTTTGAAAGGTATTTTGGACCTTATAAAAATATTTTCCATGTTCTAAATCAGGTCTCTAAGTCCAGAGTTAAATCCTAAGAGCTTCAATCTCAATATTGAAATTAGAAGTACTTATATGAGACTCTAAAAGGATGAATACAATTAAATTCCTAAGTCTTCATGTCATTATCCAAGCTTGATAAATAATTCAATACTCTCATATTCTTCAGGACTTGTAGTTTTAAGTGCAAGCTTCATTCAACCTTTTACAAGTAGAACCATTTTACTTTGTAAAACACTTGATTCCTGAAACTTAACTTGAAAGCCCAATTAGTAACCTTATTTTGTTATCATCAAAACGATATTAAGCCTTGTTAGGCCAACACTATCAAATGTTTGTTTGTCAAAGCCTTTTATAACAAGGGAAACCCACCCAATTTTCAAACAAGTTGTTTTCAAAAGCCTTTTTTCTTTCAAAATTGACTGATGATGAAGCCCAAGATCTCCAAACTCCAATTTTCTTACTTTTCTAGTTATAATTTCAAATTGGTACACAAAACTTGTACTTTTCAAATATGCTTTTGTAGTCAACACCACTTACTTTATTTTGTTAGGGTATTTGAGGTTGATATACCCCAAATATATCACCTACCTAGAAGAGACTAGAGCGTAGCATTATGAGGGCAATTACTGCTTAAGTCAACTTCCCTATCGGAGCAATTGACGCTCGCCTTATAATAAGCAGAGCGATTCATGCTAATGAGGTAAGAACCAGAGCGATTCACGCCCGCACCGCAACTCACCAATAAATGGCATTACACCCTTGGGTCAACCTCCATCACTATAAATAGGGATTTGGAGAAGAGGCTAAGGGATCTCATCCTAACACCCTTTACTATCGCATAAAAACCTCTCAAGTCCATCCCTTACTTAGGAATCAAAGAGGTCCCCCGGAGTACACCCCGGGTCCTCCAAGCCACTATTATTTGTATTTTTTCAGGTGGTTGTGATCAAGGATCGATTCATGAAAATTGTTTAATTTTCGGCTGCAATAGTTGGTGCCCTCTGTGGGAAATTCTTGAGAGGTTTTCTCTTTCAATCCTTGATCATGACTACATCAAATAATTGAAGGTCGATGCATTGGCTCGATTGAAATTGTCCAAAATGACGTCATCTGACACTTAGATGTACTCGACGCCATCCGATCCATCGCCAATTGGGACCCTACCCAGCACAAACTCTTCATTTGTGGCCTTGGATGGGACACTACCATCAAGAACCTTCACAATCTCTTCTCCACCTACTGTGACCTCGAAGAAGCCATTGTAATCCTTGGCAAGGTCACCAGGAAAAGTAAAGGGTACGGGTTTATTATGTTCAAGCACGTCAATGGTGCTTTGCTCACGTTGAAGAAGTCAAGTAAGAAAATTAACAGACGAATAACTAGGACCTAGCTTGCGATATTTAGAAATTCCGAATCTAATGCAAATCCGACTACAATTGATGTTTCTATGCGCAAGATTTATGTAGCCAACGTGCCTATTCTCAAGGTATGATTTTTTTCTCCATCATACAATAATAATTCTATAAAAAAAAAAAAAAAACAAATAGATGCCACCGTTTCAACACTTGAAGAGCTCTGCCTTAATGACTAATAATAATTAATAGGATGTTCAAGTTATTTAATTTATTGAACAATGACCTATGCACCAAATACATAGCGGGGTCATGACAGTTGCACTGCCAGACAAAGAAATAAAGCCAAGCTTTGAAATTCCAATGGGTTGGCCAATTGTACCATGGGGTCGACAATAATGACTCTTGCATATTCATGTGCGCTGAACATTGCTCTGAACAGTGAATTTGAAATTGCAATTGGAAATTTGAGTTGAAATTGCAACGCACACTAAAATTGCACAATTGTAGGAACTACAATCGGCAAAACCCCAAATAGCAAAACTGAGCTCCTTAGTGATATTACGTTGAGCACCTAGAGTCTAATTAGCTAAACAATCCACACCATAATCAAAACAAATAGTAACAAAATCACCGTCATCAATGGTAGACATCTCGTAGATCTCAATCTCAAACTTCAATATGCCACTGCACTCACCCCATGTCCAAAAAATCTAACATATGACTTATGGATCAACTAGGATATAATCGAATAATCTGAGTTTATAGACCCCACAAATGACATAGATGACACGAAAATAGTCTGCGAAATCTATAACATTGCACGCTCACCTAAAGTTTCCTTTACCGCAGATGAACGAACACTTGCTCCATACACATCCAAACCCTTTGAAACAAATCCATCCCAAACAGATTTTGAATTTTAACTGATATTGAAAATACCAGAACTCACATCTTTAACCCCAATGAAATCAAAATTTCAAGAACCTGTCAAATTGAACAACCATCCCAGCATTATAAATTACCAAAATGCTACTGAAGATATAACCCGAAAGATGAGCAACTCTCATTAGGCAAAGAAGAATCGGCCGAACTGATGAGCAATGCTCATGAGGCGGCCAGAAGACTGCCCAAAAAATAAGCAAAACTCATTAGACAAGAAAGAATCGGCCCAACTAATGTGCAACTCTCATGAGTCCAGAAGATTGCCCAAAAAAGGAGCACAGCTCATTAGGCAAAGAAGAATTGGCCCAAATGATGAGCAACGCTTGTGAGGCTAGGAGACTGCCCAAAAAATGAGCATAGCTCATTAGGCAAAGAAGAATCAACCCAACTGACGAGCAATGTTCGTGAGGCCAGAAGACTGCCCAAAAAAGGAGCACAACTCATTAGGCAAAGAAGAATCGGCCCAACTGACGAGCAACACTCGTGAGGCTAGAAGACTGTCCAAAAAATGAGCACAACTCATTAGGTAAAGAAGAATCAACCCAACTAATGAGCAACGCTTGTGAGGCATAGAAATTGCCCAAAATATGAGCACAACTTATTAGGCCAAAAATGGAAAAAAAGAAGAGCACGACTCATTAAGCCACAAGAAGCCCAAAATGCCTCAAGAAAAGCTGCTAGACCAAAAAAAAACAACAGCAACAACTTTCGAACTTTGGAAGCCAGCTTCAAAAATTTGAACCTAAGGGGAGGCAACTGATATACCCCAAATATATCACCTACCTAGAAGAGACGAAAGCGCAGCATTATGAGGGCAGTTACCACCCAATCAGAGCAATTGATGCATGCCTTATAATAAGCAGAGCGATTCACGCTAACGAGGTAAGAACCAGAGCGATTCATGCCTGCACCATAACTCAACAATAAATGGCATTATACCCTTGGATCAACCTCTGTCACTATAAATAGGGATTTGGAGAAAAGGCTAAGGGATCTCATCCTAACACACTTTACTGTTGCATAAAAACCTCTCAAGCCCATCCTTTACTTAGGCATCAGAGAGGTCCCCCGGAGTACAACCTGGGTCCTCAAAGTCACATTTATTTGTTTCTTTTTAGGTGGTCGTAATCAAGCATCGATTCATGAATATTGTTCAATTTTTGGCTGCAACAGAGACTAAACCTACTTGTAAAGATTAATATCAAGGTCTCTAGTCATGCTTGAGTGATCTTTGGTAATAAGTGTCATAACATGTTTCGCTTTCTATTTTCGTTCTTTCTATTTATCATTTTATTTTGGAAGCACGCAAAGGTAGTGAGCATGTTTGCCAGATGGCTAGTTATTCTTGTAATGACTGGTGACCCGCTTTTTTAACAAAAATTTTATGCCAAAATCATTCTATATTTTCCTAGACTTTTTAAGACTTTTCTTTGTTTTCATTTTAAAAACTAATTTGGCGACTTTGCTTCCTATTTCGTTTTCCTTTGTATTAATGCTTTCATTAGTTTTCTTGCTTGGAGGCGCCATGCAAACCCTTTATTGACCTCCAAACAAAGTCCAATGTAAACATGTAGGTGATTTTACTGAGGATAATTGATATTCAATCCACTTTTTGTGTGTGTTTCCTTTGTAGTTATTTTCTGTTTCTTTTTTTTTTTTTTTTCTAATTGTTCTAGTTTTTAGGGGTCTAGGTCGATATTTCTTTATGTTTGTTGTCAGCTTTATTCTTTCCTAAATATTCTCTAGGTTCATTATGCAACATGGTGGCTTTTCCTTATAGGTCATAGTATTTTTTTCTTATGTGATTTGTGTAAAGACCTGCCTATTTTACCATATTTATTTATTTTTACATAATAACATACGCAATATCCAGCTAAACAGTCATAATCATAGTCAACCTGGACCCATGGGTACCAAGCATACATCTATCATAAAACTCTAATACCTAAGCAGCGGAAAACAAAAAATCATATACATGTCATACACACCAGAAACCATACCAGAGTTCTACTAAGTCAGTCATATACATATACATACAGCCATCCACCAAAAAGACAGTAAAGTACTCCTAGGGTCTCCACCCAAAAATCCATTTGATCCTAACCCATCAACTTACCCTATAGAAAGGGTAGCTCAAACCACTTCTACTGCTGCGGGGCTCTATCCGCCCTCCTACTTGGATTTCTTGAAATATTTGTAACGCTAGGGTGAGACACCTCTCAGTAAGGAAGAAAAATTAATATCAGTGTGTGGCAACATGAGTATTTTTCATGATATACATATAAACAATACATAATTCATAAATGATATAACGGTTGTATCATATCTGAATAAAACATGGTTAATCATAACATAGCGTATCATACTAAATTTATGTACTGAGAAATCATCTTTTATAATCATATCAACGTAACTTATTACCCAGGATAGATAATTAGTTAGTTGTCGTCATGTCTTACCCTGCCCATGACAGGGTTGTGCGGCTCGAAGGTGGGACCTAGCAATGGTTGGCTGACCATGTTAAGACAAACATAAGTTTGTAAGTATGATGGGCCTGTTCCACCTATGCTGGTCTACCAGGGGAACTACAACACTCCCATAAAGCCACATCGACTACCATCTCCCACACTCTACATAAGATGTGTGGTAGCACTAACATATTCATAATCATAAACATATAGCTACGGTACCGTTCTTCATAAAAATGAACTAAGCTATTCGAGTTCTGATAGCATATAATACATTTCATATTTAAACATAACTATTTCGTAATTCAAAGTAATAGCTGACATAAACATATTTCATAACTTCTTGCATATCATACGTAATCACGACATCAACGTCGACATAATTCACAAAATTAATATTCATGGCATTTGCACTGGCATAACTCATAACATAAGAATCACGACATTTACCCCGACATAATTCATAACATAATATTCACCAAATTTACACCGGCATAACTCATAACATAAGAATCACGACATTTACCCCGACATAATTCATAACATAATATTCACAAAATTTACAACGGCTTATTTCATAACATAATAAACATAATTTCTTATACTTTTCAACATACTTTTAAAACCATAGTTTTTGTACTATTTTTAGGGTTTTCCTGAAAACTACTATAACATACTCATTTGGAAAAAAATCGTAATATTTCAACATAGCATAATTTTCATGAAAATACTGTACTCATGCCACACAGATGTACATAACCTTGTAAACTCGTAATTAATTTTGAAATCATATTTCCATGATAAACATATTAAAATAATTTCCCTGTTCAACAACAATATTCCCTAAATATAATTCTATATCATATATATTTTCCTGAAAATAAATGCTCTTTAATTCATAATAATTACATGGAAAATACTAACTTAATTTATCCCCTTACCTGACTTACTGAGCAGCCCACTAAATACCCCAAAACTACACCTGTGATGTTCCCAGTTCAACCTTGAAATTTACATTTCCCCAAACAAAACTTTAGTATATTCCAGCTACTACACTTTCCTCGGTCCAGAAATATCAAATATTATATAAAATATTAAAATAATCAACTTACCCAGATTTTGAAATGGTGCCCAAGTTGGCCTAACTAGCGAACTATTCCAATAAACTTGAAGAGAATCTTCCCAAGAGTAGCATGGTGGCTTTCGATCATTGAACTAGTAAAAAATGGAGCCAAAATCGAAGAGAGAAGGTGATAGAGACATAGGAGAGAGAGAGGGAGGGTTTCTGAAAATTTCCTCACAAAAAATTTAGAGTTGGAATATTTTTAAAATTCATATTCATCGATGAGACACATCACCTCGTCGACGAGTCCATGAAAAGAGTTTGTTGAAGAATACTTACTCCTCGTCAACGAGTTTCTAACCCTGAAAACAGCCCTCTCGGTAATTTCTCATTGATGAAACACATGTCCCCGTTAACAAGCCCAAGAGTCCTTCTTGTTGACAAGCACTCTACACTCGTCAACGTGACCCTATTGAAACCCCTTTTCAAAATTCCTTTTTCTCTCCTTTATTATTTAATTACTATAATTCTTCCAGTCTCTACATTCTCCCTTCCTTATAAAATTTTGTCATCGAAATTAACTATCTATATTGAACACCATCCTTTGAGGAAAATGAGCTACTTATTTTATCACTTACCCTCACTTGTGGCAGAGGAATAATACTATGGTTACATTCAGAGTTCTAGGAGATTACATATACATAAAAGAAAAATTCTCCCAAAACCAAAACACTACTTATCCTATAACCTACAATAACATTTATACATATGTTATCCTACTTAGCATAAATTAAATCAAACTTTATCTACTTTACTTAAATTATTACTGCTTTATCCCTTTGTCTATTACTGGTCCCCACTAAAATAGATGCTGGTATTTCTATTGTATTTCTTCCTTAAAATCCCATAAAGCTTCTTCTACTACATGATTCCTCCACATGAATTTTACTAATGGAATTTTCTTATTAAACAATTCCTGTTCTTTCCTGTCTAAGATCTACACTGGTATTTCCTCATAAGCTAGTGATTCTCTAAGTTCTATCCCTGCATAACTGACTATGTGGGAGGGATCTGGGATGTATTTCTTCAGCATAGCAATTTGAAACACATCATGTATTCTGGATAAAACTGGTGGTAAGGCTAACCGGTAGGCAACTGACCCCACTCTCTCAAGTATCTCGAAAGGGCCAATAAACCTAGGACTTATCTTACCCTTCCTCTCAAATCTCATGGTACCTTTCAGTGGCGCTATTTTCAAAAATACATGGTCTCCTACTTCGAATTCCAATTTTCGACGGTGATTATCTGCATAGCTTTTCTTCCGACTCTGAGCTGCACTGATTCTTTCTCTAATAAGTCAGACTTTATCGCATGCCTGGTGCACTATTTTTGGTCCCACAACTCGCCTCTCACTAACCTCATCCCAATATAGAGGAAAACGACATCTCTTATCATATAGCCCCTCATAAGGTGCCATGCTGATGCTGGTCTAATAGCTATTATTGTATTCGAACTCTACCAGCGGTAGATACTGGGTCTAACTACCCCCAAAATCCAGCACAGATGCACGTAGCATATCCTCTAATATCTGAATCATCCTCTCTGACTGCCCATCCTTCTAAGGATGATATGCCATGCTGAATGATAATTGATACCCTAGAGCCCACAACTGAGACCCCAGAGCCTCCTACAAGCTTCTCCAAAATTGTGACGTGAAACCTAGGTCTCGGTATGATACTATAGGCAATGGCATGCCATGTGATTGCAATATTTCTTGAATATATATTTCTACTAGTTTGTCCATAGAGTAGTTGATTTAATAGGAGTAAAGTGAGCGGTCTTCATCAGTCTATCAATAACCACCCAAATAGCATTCTGCCCCTATTATACCAGCTGTAAACCCATCACAAAGTCCATAGAAATGTGATCTTATTTCTACTCTGGGATGTAAAGTGGCTGTAACTGGCCTTCCGACCTCTGGTGCTCTGATTTTACCTACTAGCACGTCAAGCACTGCAGCACAAATTCAACAATCTCTCTCTTCATACCGCTCCACCAGAAATACTCTCTCAGATCCCTATACATTTTAGTGCTACCTGGATGAACTGTGTAGAAGGATCTGTGAGCCTCCTCTAGGATCGTTCTTCTGATATTCACATCTGCAAGAACACACAACCTAGTACAGAACTCCTCCCCCTATCTATCCTGTACTTTCTCTATCAACTCCATCAATTCTATGTCATTCTTCTAGGTTGCTTTAATCTTTTCATATAGAGTAGGCTGCACCACCAGGTTGGCAATAAATGTCTGGTGATCACTCTCTACTAATTCCACACCAAGCCTCTCCAAGTCCATCTAGATCGGGTGCCGAACTACTACTGTTAATTGTGTTATTTCCTCTAATTTTCGGCTTAAATCATCAACCACCACATTAGCTTTACTTGGATGGTAGCTAATAGTACAGTCATAATCCTTGATGAGCTCTAACCATCTTCTCTACCTCATGTTCAACTCCTTCTATGAGAAGAAGTACTTTAAACTCTTATGATCTGAAAAATATACATCTTTCTTCGTACAGAAAATGTTTCCAAATCTTTAGTGCATGAACCACTGTAGCCAATTCTAGATCATGAGGAGGATAATTCTTTTCATATTCTTTAAGCTACCTAGAAGCGTATGCAATAACTCTACCATGCTGTATCAACACGCACCCGAGTCCCTTCTGGGACGCATCACTGTATATAATGAATCCATCATCTCCCGATGGAATAGCTAACACTAGGGCAGTGACGGACTTTTGCTTCAACTCCTAGAAGCTCTGCTCACACTCATCAGACCATTCAAACCTCACATTCTTCCTAGTTAGTCGCGTCAAATGCCCTAATAGCACTGAGAATCCCTCTACAAACCGACGGTAATAACCTGCCAGTCCTAAGAAACTCATGACTTCCTGTACGTTCCTCAGCCTGACCCAATTTACCACTACCTCTATCTTATTGGGATCTATAGAAATTCCATCCCCTTATATAACATGCCCTAGAAACACAACTTTCTCTAACCAGAATTCACATTTGCTAAACCTGACATACAATTTCTTTTCCCTGAGCATCTGAAGTACTAGTCTTAGGTGCATCTCATGCTCCTCAAAACTCATCGAGTAGACTAGTATATCATCAATGAAAACCACAACAAAATGATTTAAATGCTAGTGAAAGATTCTATTCATCAAATCCATGAATATAGTATGAGCATTTGCCATACCAAAAGGCATAACTGAAATTCATAATGCCCATACCTGGTCCTGAAAGTTGTCTTTGAAATATATTCTGCTTTAACTTTTACCTGGTGATAACCTGACCTGAGATCGATCTTAGAATAAACCCGTCTACCCTAAAACTGATCAAATAAGTTTTCTATACGGGGTAGAGGATACCTGTTCTTAATTGTTACTTTTTTTATTTCTCTATAATCTATACACATCCTCATAGACTTGTCCTTCTTTTTCACAAATAACACTGGAGCTCCCCAGGGCAATACACTAGGTCTGATAAATATTTTATTTAATAAATCCTATAATTGATCATTTAATTCTACCAATTCTGCTGGATCCATTCGATAAGGAGCTTTAGAAATCGGTGCCGTCCCTGGAAGTAAGTCGATAGTAAAATGTATCTCACGGTCAGGAGGCAACCTAGGTAATTCTTCTAAAAATACATCTAAAAACTCCTTAACCACTGGTGTACTGGCAATCTTCAATTCAATTTCTCTCACCTCCTTTACATAAGTCATAAACCCCTAACATCCATCTAGAAGTAGTCTTCTCTCCTGCATGGCTGACATTAACTGAGGTTGAGATTGCACCCGCAATCCCACAAATTTGAATTCTAGCTTCGCTTGTGGTCTGAAAATCACCTCTTTTAGATGACAATCGATACTAGCATGGTTAGTAGTCAGCCAATCCATACCCAGTATTACATCAAATCCATGCAAATCCAGCACAATTAGATCAACTGGTAATACTCTCCCTTAAATTTCTACCGAGTAACCCTTGAGCACCCTACAATATCTCACCACTGACCCTATCGGTGTTGCTATGAATAGTTCAACATCTAATAATTGTGTCTCCATACCAGCCAATTTAACATACCCCATAGACATAAAAGAGTGGGTGGCACCTATATCAAATAAAACAATAGCTTGATATGATAAAATAGTAAAGGTACCTATCATAACATCGTCCACGACCTCTGCGTCTCTTGGCGTCAAAGAATAAACCATCACCGGGGTAACATTCCTTTGCTGGCCTCCACGAGGCACCTGATAACCTCCTTGGTGTGGTATGGGAGCAGGTGTGGTACCAGGTGGTGTAGGGCAATCGCATACTAAATTTCGTACACCGTAGCGATAGCAGACTCCTCTCCCTGCTTGACACTCTCCCAAGTGTCTCTTTCCACATGTCTGACAAGTTGGGTAGACCTGCATACCCAGAGTCTCACGACCGCTCATCTCCTGCCTCTGTCCCCTGCCATAATTACCTCTCCTCCATTGGCTCCAATTAGATCCCTATTGATAGCTTGAAGGCATGGACCTCTTCTTCTATCCCTGCTCCTCTGCACCCATCCGCTCACCGGCCTCAGCCACAACTGCTATGTCTACCAACTCGGCAAAGTCTTGCACTTTCAACACTACTACCTACTTATAAATTTCTCACCTCAAACCTCTTTCAAACTGCCTCACCTTCTTTGCCTCATCAAGTATAATGTACAGGGCGAAGCGGGTTAACTCTATAAACCTCGCCATGTACTGCCGGACTGATTACTATCTCTGTTTCAGATTCAAGAACTCCTCCACTTTGGCCTCCCTGACAATAGCCAAAAAGTATATATCAAAGAGCAAATATTTAAACTAGAACCAAGTTATAGCTATAGGCATCACCCTCTGTTCCTCCAATAATTTTATCGCAGTCCACCATCTTTCAGCCTCCTTTGTCAGTTTATTGGTGGCAAATAAAACCCTCTGCTCTTCTGTGCACTGTAGCACTGCCAAAACTTTTTCAATCTCCTACATCCAGTTTTCAACAACTACAAGATCTGCTCCTTTTGTAAATTTCAAAAGATTCATCTTGGTAAATTTCTCTATTGTGCACCCGTGACCTGTCGATGGGCCTCCCTACACTCTGGAGCTCCGTGCGATCTTAGCCATGACCTGCTGAGCCACACTGCATAATACTGCATCTGAATCAGCACCGCCTACACTTGAGGGTCCTACACCCTCACTACCACTAGCATGAGCACTGCCATTACCCGAGTCCATCCTAAAAAGACAATAAACATAACTCAAGGACCTTATCCTTATAACTTACATATCTAACCAAAACTCATATTATCCCTTCCATCTTAACATCCTTATCTTAATTCAAGATCTAGTCCTACACTTCAGAAACACAACCCGGCAATAGTTTATAATGGCTTTCCTGAAATCATCACCCTAGGAAAGACATTGAAACCACCATGGAAGTCCTACCTTTAAACTGCAGAACAAAGCCCCAAATCCTTTTCCTATACTCTGGTATTGTTTCTACTGCACTCCAGAGTCTACAGAACCTAGCAACCTAGGCTCTGATATCAAATTGTAAAGACCTGTTTATTTTACCATATTTATTTATTTTTACATAATAACATACATAATATCCATCTAAATTTTCAAAATCATAGTCAACCTGGACCTATGGGTACCAGGGATATATCTGTCATAAAACTCTGATACTTAAGCAGCGAAAAACATAAAATCATATACATGTCATACACACCAGAAACCATACCAGAGTTCTACTAAGTTAGTCATATACATATACATACAGTCATCCAACAAAAACACCGTAATGTATTCCTATGGTCTCAACCCAAAAATCCATCTGATCCTAGCTCATCCACTTACCCTATAGACAAGGTAGCTCAAACCACTTCTACTGCTGCGGGGCTCTATCCGCTCTCCTACTTGGATTTCCTGAAATATTTGTAATGTTGGGGTGAGACACCTCTCAGTAAGGAAGAAAAATTAATATCAATGTGTGGCAACATGAGTATTTTTTGTGATATACATATAATCAGTACATAATTCATAATTGGTATAACAATTGTATCATATATGAATAAAACATGGTTAATCATAACATAGCATATCATACTAAATTTCTGTACTGAAAAATCATCTTTTATAATCATATCATACGTAACTTAGTACCTATGATAGATAGTTAGTTATATGTCGTCATGTTTTATCCCCCACATGATAGGGTTGTGCGACCCGAAGGCAGGACCTAGCAATGGTTGGCCGACCATGCTAAGTCAAACATAAGTTTGTAAGTACGATGGGCCTGTTCCACATGTGCCGGTCTACCAGGGGAACTATGACACTCCCATAAAGCCACATCGACTGCCATCTCCCACACTCCACATAAGATGTGTGGTAGCACTAACATATTCATAATCATTAACATATAGCTACGGTATCGTTCTTCATAAAACTGAACTAAGCTATCTAGGTTTTGATAACCTATAATACATTTCATATTTAAACATAACTTTTTTGTAATTCAGAGTAATATCTGACATAAACATATTTTATAATTTCTTGTATATCGTACGTAATCATGACATCAAGGTTGGCATAATTCATAATGTAATATTCACGCCATTTGCGCTGGCGTAACTCATAACGTAAGAATCATTACATTTACGCTAGCATAATTCATAACATAATATTTACGGCATTCACGTTGGCTTATTTCATAATATAATAAACATAATTTCTTATACTTTTCAACAGACTTTTAAAACCATAGTTCCTGTACTATTTTTAGGGTTTTCCTTAAAACTACTATAACATACTTATCTAGGAAAAACTCGTAATATTTCAACAGAGCATAATTGTCATGAAAATATTGTACTTATGCCACACAAATGTACATAACCATGTAAGCTCATAATTAATTTTGAAATCATATTTCCATGATAAACATATTGAAATAATTTCCCTGTTCAACAACAATATTCCATAAATATAATTCTATATCATATATATTTTCTTGAAAATAAATGTTGTTTCATAATAATTACATGGAAAATACTGACTTAATTTATCTCCTTACTTGACTTACTAAGAAGCCCACAAAATACCCCAAAACTACACCTATGGTGTTCCCAGCTGAACACCCTAAAATTTACATTTCCCCAGACAAAACATCATGTTAGCTTTACCATGATCCCAAGAGGGGGGGTGAATTGGTATTTTTAAACTTTAAGCCCTAAGTTAAATCTCCTAACACCAGTATATTCACAACCCTATGGACAATCTTGTGCAAGCAATGTAAACGTATACCAGAAAGTAAATAAATCAATTTAATCAATCACACATGCACTAGAAAGCAGTAAAGTAAGAGTGACACACAGGAATGTTATCGAGGTTCGGCCAATTGCCAACGTCCCCTCCTTGGCTAACAAGCACAAGGATTACCATTATAACTTGCTCACTTAAACGGGTGGAGTGGCACCTATACAAACCAGGTCAATTAGCACAGGGCTAACCTCAACCTTTACACCAATCCTTATTGAGCTGGATTACCGTTCCCTCAGGCCATGCCTAGAATCACTCAAATTTACAATCAAATGGTATAGAGAAAAGTGCTTTCAAGTAAAGTAAATATGTACCCTAATGCGTTCAATCACATACACCACAAATGGTTTAACACATAAGCTCGATGTGGTCCAACAGTTCAACTCTCAAATGTATTTTCCATCAGTGTAGTGAGTACATGAAGTGTCAACAACAATCTGTGTATCTCAAAATATTCAATCAAACGTGTTCACACAAGATGTCAGGTGAGTCTCAAGTGTCAATCAGTAGGATGTCTCAATCACGAATATAGTGTATATGCTTGGTTTGCAAAAGCTATGCAATATTTGTATTCAGCAAATGATGTATACTTGAATAAATATTTCCACAAAGATTAATATCACAAACACAAATATCTTTTCATAAATATATCAATATAGATCCCACAAGATATTTGAGCAAGTTTGAAAATATTTTTGCAAGCCAAAAACAAATACAAACTTCCTAAGATATTACAATGCAAAAGCAATACTCAGAAACTTAGGAAAGTCTTCTTAGGATAGGCTTATGAAAAAAGCCCCCTAAGAACACTTAGGTTTAGCTCTTAATGAAAATCGATTCAAACACACAACAATGAGAGAGCAAACCTTTTAACATCAACACTCAATACACTTAAAGATGATATATAGAATTGAAGAAGGTAAGTTTGAGTGGTTTTAGAGAGAGCATGAGCAGTAGGAAGATTTTTGGCTTGAGAGAAATTTTTCACTTTATTTTGCTAATCTTGTTGCTAATTTTCCCAAATGAAGGGGTATATATAGACAACCGAAGAATTATAATCGTTGGGGACAAGTTTGGGATTATTAGAAAAGATTAATGATGTTTTCATTAATTTAATCTTGTTTTAAAAAATTAACCACGGTAAAAAATTCATAGCAACCTGAGAGACCCGGTCAACCAAAACACTTTCGGTCGACTGAAGTTCATATGGCTCAGTCGACGGGACATTTTTGAACTGGGGACTCGGTTGACCAGACGTACATATCTGAGGTGATTTTTCCATTTTATCAAGGTTCGGTCGACTAGGAAGATTTGCACTGGGTGATTCGGTCTACTAGACAGTTGGGATTTCTCTCGAGGACCCTCGGTCAACTAGACAGTTGCAATGCAATTTGGGCTCAGTCGACGAAGTGGTCAAAATGTTTACCTTAGGAGGTTTCGGTGGAGTGGGGGTATTTGAACTACAATAGTTCGGTCGACCAGGCTAAGGTCAAATTGTTGACCCAGACCAAATTCGATCGACCGAGGCAGAATGAACTGCATAGGCCGGTCGACTGAAAGTGCACAAAGTGTGCATTTCGATCCTGTTTTGATTCATAGACACCCTATTCAATGTGCCTAACATATATGAGTGCAAGGGTGAGTGTCCTAAGGTCTCTTTAGGTCCAATTTGAAGAAACATAAGAATTCAGTGTCGGTCGACATGCCTAAGGTTTTTCTAAGGTCATTTGCATTATGAGCTTACGTATTTGACCATGCATGTGATGTGTGTGATTATTACATACAAAAGGCCCTAATTACTATTACATACCCTTTACATGAATGAATTATAATATAACATGAGAAATGGGGTCTTCAATAAAAATTTGGTCTTCAAGCTTCACTCTGTCCATGTGCTTTATGATTTGTCAATTTAAGTTGATGCACAAAGCCTCAAACACCCATTAGACCCATTGAGTATTTGTCATTAATCAAAACCGGGTGTGACTGATAAGGTCAACACTTTAGTATATTCCATCTACTACACTTTCCTCAGTCCATAAATACCAAATACCCTATAAAATATTAAAATAATCAACTTACCCAGATTTTGGGATGGTGCCCAAGTTAGCCTAACTAGCGAACTATTCGAATAGACTTGAAGAGAATCTTCCTAGGAGTAGCGTGGCGGCTTTCGATCATCGAACTGGCAAAGAACGGAGCTGGAATCAAAGAGAGAAGATGATAGAGACATAGAAGAGAGAGAGAGAGGGTTTCTGAAAATTTTCTCGCAGAAAATCTGGAGTTGGCATATTTATAAAATTCAGATTCGTCGACGAGACACGTTACCTCATCGAAGAGTCCATGAAGAGAGTTCTTCGACGAATACTTACTCCTCATCGACGAGTTTCAGACCCTGAAAATAGCCCTCTCTATAACTTTTCGTCGACAAAACATGCGTCCCTGTCGATGAGCCCAAGTGTCTTACTCGTCGACAAGCACTCTACACTAGTCGACGAGACCCTACTGAAACCCCTTTTTAAAATTCCGTTTTATCTCCTTTCTTTTGTTATTTAATTACTATAATTCTTTGGGTCTCTACATTTTGTTCATTTTATGTTGTTGTTAGTACAAATAGCCACCTAGAAGGGTGAATTTAGTGGTTTTTAAATTTTATGGCTTTTCTTAGATTCTTTTGAATCACAATAAGGTTTAAGATAAACACAATAGCAAACAAAATAACAATAGTTGATGAGATGATGCAATTCAAATACAACCACATAATAATCACAAGATAAACTTTCAAGCAAATCACACAAGTAAAAGAGAGAGTGACACGAGATTTACAATGGATCGATCACCAAATCAAACCACTACAATAATGGATGCTAAACTTAATCAAAGCAAGGTTATTTTTCCAATTGATTTTGATTTGCCCAAGATGGAAAAGTTTCTACTTGGCAAATCCTTCAATATTGTTGTTTTTGTTGTTTATGTTTTCCCCTTTTTTAGTAAGCCCTAACGTTGTTTGAATATGCTTGGTCTATTATTATAGAGATAGAGATCCTCTTATCTTGAAGTATGTAAGCAAATGAAAAGCATATTATAGAGGTGGATTTACATTCTTAGAGAATGTGCTTCCTATGATTGCTTATAAAATGAGGTATTTTGAAGAGATATTAGAAGTTATAATGTCATGAATCTCGCCTATTATTTTTTAGGATGAACTCAATTCTCAATATCATTACATAAAGAATGTTTGAATTTTTTTCATGCTAATAATAAAATGAAAGAGCAAATCGATGTTTTCTTATATAGATTTTGATAAGAAAAAATATAGCCTTTTGTTTGCCAATATAAATAACTATATAACTAAAAATAAAATATTAAGGCTTAAAATTTTGCACGTGATTGTTTTAATTGTTAGCATATCTCCCTAATTATATCTCTCCCTAATTTAGGCACATCTGTGTACTTACTGAGTTACCGTTGTAGTCTACCTCCTTCACCTATAAAAGGATGGCCCTTGTATAGTTTTATACACACAGAGAGAATAATACAGAGTTTATTAGTTTTAACATGGTATCAGAGCCTTCTAAACCTAATTTTTTTCTTTCTTTTCCCTAACCTTCCGCCCACCGTTTATGAATGCACGCAACAACCTCCGTCTGGCACTCTATGTATGTTTCTGAACACACACAATAGCCTCTGTTCGGCCCTCTCTGTCTCTGGTGTCATTTCATGCTCATCATTCCGACACTCTTTGTCTCCCAATCATCCGGTGCTCTCTGTCTCCTAGTCATCCAGCGCTTTCTCGTTCCGGCGCTCTCTGTCTCCCAGTCATCCAATGCTCTCTCAGTCACCGGCGTATGCTCTCCTCTCTCTTTCGGTAACTCTGGTTATCTTTTCTCATAGCTGGTCTCCTCAGGCACACCATCCCAGTCTCTCTGAACCCTATCGTGACTTGCTCTGCCACTCTGTTTCTCTCATCTCTCAGCATCATCTCTCGGCTTCGTTGCTCGGTGTCGGCTTCATCTCTCCAGAAATAGAAGTAGCGGTAGGTTTCTTTGGTGCTCTGCTCGTTCTTTAATCTTAGTACCCCATCCTGGTCTCTGACTCACTACCAACTCACCACCGGCTTCGTCTCTCGACGTCGGCTTCGTCTCTCCAACAGCAACAACAGCAATGGGTTTTTTTGGTGCTCTGCTCGTTCTGCAATCTTATTGAGAATATGAGTGCCAATAAATGGTTCGAATCATTCATTATTTTCACATACATTATAGTTTTTCTTCAGAAGCAGGCAGAGAGTAACCAATTCAGAAATTAGAGTTTCTAATAAAAAACTTTGCAAGCGCACCTTGTTGACCCTATGGGTCATACCCTGTTTTGATTATGACGGTATTTAATGATTTTTGAGTTGATGTGCAGGTTTATCTTGGTAGTATCATATGATGGCACTCGGAGACCCTTGGAGGAAAATAAAGACCTTGAAGACCCTAGTTATAATTTAATTGTTGTATTTCTTTGATGTAAAGGGTCTGTAATAGTAATTAGGGCTTATGGCTTGTAATAAACTGCATGCATCAACTGCATGATTTAATAGGTAAGTTCGAAATGAAAATGACCTTAGAAAGGCCCTAGGGAATCAGTCGACCGACACCAGACTTTTTTGGTGTCTTCAAATTGGATCCCAAGTGACCTTAGGACACACACATTTTCACATATACTTGTTCGGCACTTGAATAGAACTTGTTTGCTTCAATAAGGGACCAAAATGCACACTTGGTGCACTTTCAATCGACCGGCCAACACAGTTCACTTTGGCTTGGTCGACTGAACCAGCCCTGAGTCAACATTTTGACCAAGGCCCGGTCGATTGAACTTCACAGTTCATTTCTTTTTGATCGACCGAACCTTGACCAAGTCAACAATTTGACCATGACCTGGTCGACCAAACTAACTCACTCAAAAAATGAGCAGCTCGAAAGCTATCTCAAGTATAGGAGTTACGTCGTGTAATATTAAGCCCAAGGGCTAGATCGTCTCCTCAGGGAATGCGTTTTAATCTCAGATTTAACGTTCTTCCATTCAAAATTAAAAAGGTACTGAACTCAGTTCAGATTCAGGGGTTTTCAAGTTTGTGGAGACTTAAATGAAAACACAAATTAAAGTCTTAAAACTAGCACGCACGGAATTAAATAATAATAAAGGAAACCCTAGGCTACTCAAGGAAATACCTAAACACGCATTATTAAAGATGGCAACTACAAATAAGGAATTAAAACACGCAGGAATGGAAACTCAATCAGATCGAAACACAGATTAAAAACTGAACTTTTAACACGAATCAAGAACGCAAACTAAAATTAAACTATCAATCAACCTAAACGATAACGGGACACAATAAAAACACGAACTTTGTATGTTTTTTTTTTTTTTATACTAGAACTGAACCAAACTTCACTAGATTAATTAAATAAACTAAAGCATTAATTAAATCTATCACTAAATAAATAAACAAGTTGCAGCAATTTAAAATTACATCTTTCCATAAACTTCAATAAAAAATAACAATAGTCACTTGAATAATACTAAATAAGCATTCAAATCTAGATCACTTAAGCTTAAAAAAAAACAAAAACATAATATCCAAATAAAATAAAGTAAAAGAAAAGAATAGAGAAGGAGAGAGAGAGAGAGAGAGAGAGAGAGAGAGAGAGAGAGAGAGAGAGAGAGAGAGAGAGTAAAACAAAGGGTGGTTGCAAAGGAGGATCTGGTTGCAGCAAAGCTGCTGTTCTAGCTACTGGAAAATTGCAGCAAGTTGCAAAGGAGGATCTGCTGCTGCCAGTGTTGACTGTGGGGCTGTTGCTGGCTGGTGTTGGCCGAGAGGCCTGCTGGAGACTGGCCGAGAGGCCTGCTGTAAACTGGCCGAGAGGCCTGCTAGAGACTGGCCGAGAGGCCTGCTGTAAACTAGCCGAGAGGGAGGATGCTATAGAGGATGGAGGTGCTGGCCGTGTGCTGGTGTCTGGTGTGTTTGGTGGTGGTAGTCTCGGGGGTAGGTGCCTGGTATAGAGGCTGGAAGGAACTGCAGAGGAAAGAAAAAAAATTGAAAACAGAGGGAGATAGAGCAGGGAGGAGGACAAGGAAGAATAAGATAAACAAAGGGAGAACAGAGCAGAAAGAAAATAACCAGAGAAAAGGAATAGAAAGGCTAAAGAAAAGAAAGAGAAAGAAGAGGGAGAGGAGAGAAGAAGAAGAAGAAGAAGAAGAAGAAGAAGAAGAAGAAGAAGAAGAAGAGCTAAGGGAATAATAGGGAAGAGAAGAGGATCATCCCTAAGGAGCTGCGCTAGAGGAGTTTAAAAAGAAAAGATAGAAGCCCTACCCAGATAGCACTGACCCGACCCGGCCATGCATGACCGTGTCACATCAAATATTCATTCAAATATATTTTTTTTATTTTTTCATTTTATTTGTTCTCTCTGTTCATCGCAAATCTGAATTTTCTGGAGCCCGTTTCTCACAAAAATAAAAACACAAAAGTTGTAGATAATCCTTTCCTCTTCCTCTAGTAATTTGAATCGTCTCGATCGGAGTTCAGACGGAAAAGTTATGCATGAAATATGAACAAGTGTCGGTTTTGGTTCCCGGGAATTTTCCTGCGACAAAAAATTACCAAAACTTAATAAATAATACAATAAAGTTTAAGAATGATAATTTTGGCACTTCATTAAAATATTGGATAATTTGATACATTTAATTAAAAATATAAACTGTAAAGCTCGGGTTAAGATGCCCAATTACGCAGTTTTGATGCGTAATCACGAACCAGGTAGTTCAAAAGGCCCTGGTCGACCGAAACCCCCTGGGGTCAAAACTTTGACCATCTGGTCAATCAACCCTTTTTGTACTCCAACTACCTGGTCGACCAAAGGGTTCTCAGGAGAATTCACAGTGGTCTGGTTGACCGAACCAAGCAGTTCAAATTGGCCCGGTCGACCGAACCTCAGAAAATTAAGAAATCGCCCTCTCCCAGTCGACCGAGCCCTCAGTTCAAAAGTACCTGGTTGACCAAACCATATGAGACTTGGTCGACAAAAACATTTCTGGTCGACCAGACCTCTCGGGTTGCCCTGATTTTTTACCGCAGTTAATATTTTTTAAACAGGGTTAAAATGCTTTAAACATCATTAAAGTTTCTTAATAATACCCAATAGGTCCCCAATGATCATATTTTCTCCCAAGCCTATATATATGAGATCATTTGAGAAAATTAGAATGGATTAACCACTTTGATTAGGGGAGAATTCTCTGAAAACCTAAAATCCTATACTACTCATTTTTTAGCCTCATCCACTCATGCTTACATTCTATTAGTGCCTACATCATTTGTAAGTTGATTGAGTGCTTGATTAAGAAAGGTTTACTCTCTCATTTTAATTGATTTTATTTTTACAAGAGCTAAACCCTAGTATTCTTAGGGGACTTTGTTAATAAGTCTCTCCTAAGAAGACTTTGATTTGATCTTCCAAGCTTGCACCTTCATTGCAAGATCTTGAGAAGATTGTATTTTTTTTTGGTTGCAAAAACTTTTCAAACATTTCCAAATATCCATTGCGCTTTTATCTTGTAAAATATTTAAAGAGATATTTGTTTGTGTGATAGTCATCTTTATTGCAATATTCTTTCACTCATATATTATTTGCTGAATACAAAGATTACACATCTCTTGCAAAACAAGCATATACATCATTTAATACTTACATGCTTGAGATATCTTGCTGATTGAAATACTTGAGACTTGACATCTTTGTGTGAACTTATTTGCTGAATATCTTGTGATACAAAGATTGCTTGTTTGTCACTCTCACGAACGCACTACACTGATAGAAAATCTATTTGAGAGTTGAACCATCTAGACCACATTGAGCTTACATATTAAATCATATTGTGGTGTATGTAATTGCGCGCATTTTGGTACATATTTGCTTTACACGAAAGCACAATCACTGTACCATCTGATTATATACACATTTGTTGTATATCTAGGCACGGGCCTGAAGAGGGAGACTAGCCCTGGAATAGTCTCGGATTGGCTTAGACCCGGTTAGGAAAGCTAGGTGTGTCATCCTGTTAAGGTATGTAGGTTGAGGTCAGCCCCGCTAATTGACCTGGTTAAGGTTGAGGTCAACCCTGTGTTAATTTGACCTGGTTGTAAACAGTGTCGCTCCACCCTTAAGTGAGCTATTAGTGGAATCCTATAGCTTGCGAGTTAGAGGAGGGGACGTAGGCATAGTTGGCCGAACCCCGATAACATATCATGTGCCTTGTTTATATTTCTGTACTTTATATTTACCGCACATGTATGTTATGGGTGAATGATGCGTTTGTTTTAATTTTCACATTATACTTATCTATGCATTTGGAAATTGTATAGACTAACCCTAGGTTGTGTATTTACTGTTGTTGGATAAATTAACCTAGGTGAAAAAGTTTTAAATTCCAATTCACCCCCCCCCCTCTTGGGAATACACCAATTCTAACACACCTGCTTGGATTTAGAAAGGCATTCAGGACTTGATTATTTTTTACGGTGCTTCAAATTTTAAATATTGTCTTTGCATCTCTTTTTCTTTTTCTACATGACCACCACGTGCTAGATATAGATAGGTCTCTGCAACAAGCTGCCTCAACTCTCAATTCCGTATTCGACGCTTTCTAGAAACATTCTTTCTCTAGAGAAGCACCATTTTTTCGGCATGGTATCTCTCATACTCGTCTCCTAGAGTGCTCGTATCTCCCATATTCATCTCTCAGATTTCGTTAAATTTCTTTTTGCTCTACATCATTCAGTATTATCCATTTTTTTTGTGGCGTCTTTAATTGATGTTGCTCGCCCTATAGAGATTGTTTTGAATGGCTCCAACTACAATGCTTGGGCCCAACAAAAGTCAATTGTTTTTATTGGTCGAAGATTATAGAGTTTTATCACTACAACAAAATAAAAACCCACAAAAACAAACACGCAATCAACAGAGGATTTTAATGAGGCTCTTGATGAATGGGAAAGTACTCACTATAAGATCCTTTCCTGGTTTATTAATACATCAGTTCCTACTATTCAGAGTCTATTTCCTAAGTTTTGTAATGCCAAACTTACTAGGGATTTTTTGGCAAAACGATACAACTGTGGTAGTGATGCTGCTATCGAGTTTCAGTTGGAAACTAAGCTTTCCAAGATGCATCAGGAACCTATACTGTCTATTATCGAGTTTCATGCTCAAGTTTGTGGCATTTGGGATCAACTTTCTCAAGTTGACCCTGTTTTTTCTGATGAGCAGTCGATAAAGTTTTTTGCTGCATATCGAGATCGTTGTTAGTTCATATACTTTATGATGCATATCCAGGATGAATTTGAGAATACTTGAGCTTCTTTGTTACATCGATCTCCTCTTCCTACACTTGAGGTTGTTCTTACAGAGCTCATTTTCAAGGAGACACAACAACAGACTCATCAGGTTTATTCTACCAATATGGTATTGGCTACTGCTCTGTCTAGCTCCTCTACTCTGGCTACTCCTGCTGCAGCTATTGCTTCTTCTAAATCGCACCATTTCAATGGCCAGTGTCACTATTGTAAAGAATAAGGTCACCATATTTCCGATTGTCCTAAAAAGAAGGCCAAGGATGCTAGGGATGCTCTCAAGGCTAAGGCATCTTACTCTTCCAAGCCTGTTGCTGCTGTCTCCACTAGCTCCTCAGTATCTGCTCCATCTTTTACACCTCCTTTGTCGTCTCTTTCTGCAAGTGACCTTGAGGCAAGTAATACCCAGGGTCTATCCTGCACTTCTACTAGTCTCCACAGGTACCTCTACACCTTGGTTTGTTGATTCTGCTTGTTGCAATCATATGATCTCTAATTCCTCTTTAGTGACGTATGAGCAGTATTTAAATCTTGTTCCCTTAATTTATATTGCTAATGGTTCACATATGTTTGTTAGTCATCTTGGTCATATTTCTACTCCTACTTTTTCTATACCTGATGCATATGTTGCGTCTAACTTGTCTCTCAATCTCCTTTCTGTTGGTCAACTTGTTGAAAGTGGTTTGATCTTAACCTTTTCTCACAAAGGTTGTGGTGTGTAGGATTTGAAGATGGGCTAGCTTGTTGGGACCGGGCAAAAAGTTGGTCACCTTTTCGAGCTCACATCTCTACATTTGCCTCGTTTGTGTTCTCCTCTGTCTCTTTCTGTTGCAGTGTCTTCCAGTATTTGGCATTCTCGTCTCAGTCATACCTCTTTGTCTCGTGTTCAGTTTTTAGCTTCTAGTGGTTGCTTAGGAAATGTTAAGTTTGAACCTTTTGATTGTATGCCTTGTCAACTTAGGAAACAAAAAGTTTTACCTTTTAATGAAAGTAATTCTTTGTCTTCTGCACCTTTTGATTTGGTTCATTCTGATATTTGGGGACCTGCTCCTGTCCTTAATAAGGGCAGGTCTCATTACTTTGTCATTTTTATCGATGATTACTCTCGGTATACATGGATTTATCTTTTGCATGATCGCACTAGGTTACTTAATGTTTTTTGCGACTTTAAACAGATGATTAAAACTTAATTTAATTGTACCATTAAAGTCTCGCGGTCCGATAATGCCCTAGAATATACTTCTACTCCTTTCATTGAAGAACTTCAAGAGGCCGGCACCTTATCCCATCGATTTTGTCCATCCACCTCCCAACATAATGGTCATGCATAACGTAAGCATCATCACATTATTGACACTGTTCGCTCTCGACTCTTCTCTGCATCCCTCCTAGAATCCTTTTGGGGTGAAGCTACTTTCATCGTTGTTTACACTATTAATCGAGTTCCAGCCCCTACTCTTTCCAATAAATCTCCATATGAGGCTCTCTATGGAAAGGTACCCGATTATTCTCTTCTCAAAGTATTTGGTTGTGCTTGCTTTGTTTTACTCCCACCTTATGAACATACAAAACTTGAACCTTACTCTCATCTCTATTGCTTTCTTGGTTATGGCATTGAACACAAGGGTTATCGGTGCTACAACCCCGTAACCAAACGTCTTTGAGTCTTTCGACATGGTCAGTTTTGGGAACACAAAATGTTCACTAGTATCTTTCCATTTTCTTTCGATTGTCCCTTATACTCTCCCATTTTCACTGACCCTACCATAGATCCCTTTCTCGATTTTTCCTCTAATGCCGGTCATGCCAGCTCATCAGGTGATCACTCCACGTCTGCCTTTCTCAAACCTGGACCATCTAATGATCGTGTCATCACATCCACTCCGCCTAAGTCCTCTTATTTGGATATCCATCGTTCTAGTCGAGTAAGGACACCTCCTAACTATCTTAGTGATTATCACTGTTTTTCTACTATTGAATCCCTTCACGAGTCTTACAATTATCACAAAACTTGTTCAACTTGTTCTGTTCCTGTTTGGCAACAAGTTGTGTCTGAAGAACTTGGCACACTTCACAGAACTCATACTTGGGACCTGGTTGACCTACCTCCTAGAAAGACAAGAGTTGGGAACAAATGGGTGTATAAACGAAAAACGAACTCTGACAATTCTGAAGTAAGATATAAAGCTCGTTTAGTGGCAAAGGGATTTACTTAGGAACATGACATTGATTATAAGGAGACATTTGCCCTTGTTGCTCGTATTACCTCTGTTTGCTCCCTTTTGGCTGTTGCCTCTGCCCGTCGATGGCCTTTATTTCAGATGGATGTCAAGAATGCCTTCTTATATGGAGATTTGGCTGAGGAGGTATATATGCAGCCCCCTTCAGGGTATCCTCATCCTCTTGGTAAGGTCTGTCATCTCCATCGTGCTTTATATGGGCTTAAGCAAGCTCCCCGTGCTTGGCTTTGCAAGTTCAGATCCACTATTACACAGCTTGGGTTTACTTTTAGCCCCTATGATTCAACCCTTTTCACCCATCACACTGCTACTGGAATCACTATTCTACTTCTTTATGTTGATGATACGATCATTACTGGTGATGATACTTCAAGTATTCATGAGCTTAAGCAATTTCTGTGTTAGTAGTTTGAGATGAAAGACCTTGGTTCTCTTCGCTACTTCCTCGGCTTAGAAATGTCCCCCACCTCTGATGGCTAGTCTTTGACCCAAGTCAAATATGCCTCTGATCTTCTCACACATGCTGGTCTCACAGATTGTAAGATAACTGATAATCCGCTAAAGCCCAACATCAAATTTCGTCCTACTGATGGGGAGCTCCTTCCCGATGCCACTCGTTACCAACAACTTGTTGGGAGCTTGATTTATCTCACTGTCATTAAACCAGACATTGCCTATGCAGTGCCCTTTATTAGCCACTTTATGTCAGCTCCTCGTTCTATTCACTATTCAACTATTCTTTGCATCTTACAATATGTGAAGGGAACATTATTTTGTGGGCTTTTTTTTCCTTCTCACTCATCCTTGACGTTGCAAGTTTATTTAGATGCTGATTGGGGAGGGGACCCTACTGATCGTCGATCTACCACTGGTTTTCTTTTTCTACTTTGGTGACTCTCTTATCTCTTAGCGAAGCAAAAAACAGACTGTTGTTGCTCGCTCTAGCACTAAGGCTAAGTATCGGGCTCTTGCTGATACTACTCCTAAGCTTCTTTGGTTTCGTTGGCTTCTCCAAGATTTGGGAGTTCCTTAGCCCTCGAGCACTCAACTTTATTGTGACAATCATAGTGATGTCCAAATCGCTCACAATGATGATGTCTTTCATGAATGCACTAAACACATCGAGATCAACTATCATTTTGTGCGTCATCATCTTCAGGAAGGGACACTTCGCCTCTTGTCAGTTCCTTCGGTTGATCAGTTGACTAATATCTTTATGAAAGCTCATCCACCTGATCGCCATTGTGCTTTAATTTGCAAACTCCAGTTGACATCTTCAATACCACATTGAGTTTGAGGGGGGATGTTAGCATATCTCCCTAATTATATCTCTCCTTAATTTAGGCACATCTGTGTACTTACTGAGTTACCTTTGTAGTCTGCCTCCTTCACCTATAAAAGGATGGCCCTTGTACAGTTTTATACACACAAAGAGAATAATGCAGAGTTTATTAGTTTTAACATTAATAATTTTTTAATTAATACAAATATCTTCAAGCGCAAAATGATAAAAATTCAACTGTAATAAAATCTCCCTTTTTTTTCTTGTTTAAATAAGCCCAAAAAATTATATAAATAACTAAATGATATTCATTAAAATAACAACAAGACTATAATATTATCGTTTTCCACATGAAAGTAATCAATAATCAATTTATATTATTAAAGGTAATCAATTAATAGTAAAAGGTGAAATATAAATTGGTAGAACGAATGCTTAGCTTAACTTTAATTGATTTATAATTAGTTTTTTCTTCAACTATTTTGAAGTTCATTTGGTTTTTCTAATGTAAGTCTAAATCTAACTTTAATAAAAAACTAATTGATAAGCATGTACGCGTAAATGACTATTCACTTAACACTATACATATACATATATATATATATATATATATATACATATCTATATATATATATATATATATATAATAAAATAATATAATATAATATAAGATCTGAAAAATACATTTATTTACAAAATTTATTAACAAATAGATTATTTTCATATTTTAGATTTAAACTCAATTTAACTAGAAGACAAAAAATAAGTAGGTTGCGTTTTGTTAGTTAGAAGTGCATATTAACTTGAATATTGTTATTTTATATCAATTTTGGTTAGAACAAGTCTTTATATAAATGCCAAGTTTGATTGGCTAGACCAAATATAATATATTAGATCAATAGTTAGATTTGAGCATGAGGTAGGTCAAATTCATTAAGATTTAGGTAAGAATATTCTTATCCTAGGCTTGCTCTCTTTCCTCCCTCTTAATTCTCCCATATGTTGACTTCAATTTAACAATTGTGTTAATAAACATGCAAAAGTATTTGCTTATGCACTTGAAATTAAGTACTAATGAAAAAGGTGGGTCAAGCATGGCCCACCAAAGACCCAAAAAATTGTTTTTTATATTTCTTGTGAGTAGTAGCATTTTGTGCTATGTGTAGAAAGAATATTTAGACCATGTTGTCTATATATTCATTATTATCACAACAAAAGAAAACATTTTTTTGAAGAAGAAATGTTGATCATCCTTAAATTTAATAAAAAATATTATTTTTTATTAATTTACACTTTTCTTAACTTTATCTTTATAATCTATTTTGACTATTATTATGCTATGTATTATTTAAAAACAAGAAGATAAAATTCACCTTCTTATATAGTAGAAGTTCTTAATTTTAAGAGTTTCAATCTAAGAGTTAGGTTTTAACTATTATATATAACCCACTTACATTATGAAACAATTAAAACTTAATTATACACCGACATTTATTAAAAAAAAAAAAAAAAATTTGTATGATTATCTAAAATAGTCGAGACCTGTACCACATGCTAAATTTGTGCAAATTGTCTATTATTTTCATATTTGCGAATTGTACAAGTCACATTATGATTTCATCAGAATAAACCTTAATTTTGTTGATCCGAAAAATCCTAACATAGGTGCTTAATTCTTTCAAGAAAAAAACAAAAAGAAGAAGAAGAAAATCCCAAGTAAGGGTAATGTAATAATTCTAGTCATTTAAGTATCCTCTTTAATAAGGCCTAGTATGCAAATTTTCTCTTTCATGGTAAGGTCTTTAGATGGGGACTGGAACTTGGGTTACTAAATATATATATATCTTAGTCTTATTATATGCTAAATAATGTTGACAAACAAATGGTTGTACTGAACTCTTAGGTTTTGCCCATGTGAGCTTGTTCGAGTAAATATAAGTTAAGAATTAAGATGATTCTCTTGGTAAGTCCCATTTATTTTGATCAATCCCCATTCCATTCAATATCCAGAGTTTTACATTAATGAAATTGCTCCTATTGACTGAACTATATTGAAGTCAATTGAGTTTGACCTCACAAATCCCCTCGGCCAAGTGCATGTACAAGTTATTGGAATTAGTTTCCACAATATATTCTTTAATTTGTTTTCCTAATATCTTTAAGTTAAAGAAAGATATTGGCCAATAATGTAATTAGTCAATACTTATATGATTTGACTCTCTCATTCAATGGTAAAAGGAGCTGGGTATACAGCACCTCTTTTCTTGGGTATGGGTGAGGGGGACTTATGTTTGAATTGCTTTAATTGCCTGTCATAATTAATGTCTTGATTTGTTCCTTATAATTAACTTAAATTATTATGAATTGGTTGGATTTAAATGCACATTTTGGGAGCTCATTCTTAGAGATTAGGTGTCTCCATGTTTAAGTTACGTGATTTTTCATCTCAGCTTATGATGGGATGAGAAAGGAAATTCTACCGTATGATGTCTTTCTCTTTTCTTTCCCTAGGTGTTATGACTTACTGGTTTAATCAAGGAGTTGGGTATACAGTAAGGTGGAGTTGTGCTGGCAAAGGATCAAGTATGCTAGAATCAAACATATTAATGTAAGGTTCCACGAGGGCCGGAAGTTCATTTCTTCAGGTGACCTTGTACTTGGGAAAGTTCACACATCAAAGAACGCAACGGATATCTTGACAAAGCCGGTTACCACTGAAAAGTTCAAGAATTTCTTGGACTTGTTTCATGTCTCCAATTGCCAGAAGGGATACGGTCCCAACCTAACATCCCAAGGTCAAGGTGGAGTAACAGGCTATGTTTTCAATTTTTCCTAAGGGACGTATACTCGCCAAGGTGTAGATTATCGTGATATGTTGCTTATATATTGAATGGGATACATGTACAAGGAGAAAACATGCTGGAAAATCAAAGTGCTGAGGAGTAGCAAGGAAACCGTTGATGGTTTGGCTTTGATAGTTGGCGGTTTGGCACCTGAATTCAGACAATTTATATTCTGTCTGAAACCGTCGATGGTTTGGCCCAACTCATCGACGATTTTACTCGGGAACCCAGCGTAGATTTTTGAATTTTGAAAGAGAGACGTTAAATTGGTTGGGGTTTGGAGGGAAAGCCTCCAAAAACTTTATATATACATTGTTCTTGATGTATTTGTAATGATGCAAGTGTTGTGAGTGTCTTTGTCACTAGATAGTAAAATTCTTTGTTAATTGCTCCCATGAATGTAGGCATTGTCGAACCAGGTAAATTCTTGTGTTCTTTCTATTGCTTTTATACACACTCCATGGTTGTGTTATGTAATTGTTCTTTCATTGATTGCTGCAATTGATTGATTCAATATTCCGCTGTGCAAATATAATATATACAACACATTTAATTTAGCACTAATGATTTGGAGAGAATCATCTCTTTCACCAACCATCTTCAAATGCACAGAAAATAAATTGTAGAGATCCAATCAACAAATAAAGTCAAGATGCTGCAAAAGAAATATTACCTACGGCGAGACTGAAAGGGTACCAGGCACTAGAGTAAGCAGAGACTAAAAGGCTTTCCCAAATGGCAGATGTGTATAGTTTCGTAGTCTTAGTACTGGAAGTGCTCACTAGAATAGCTTCGTCGCAGTACCTCTAGCTGGTGCTGCCATGCACGAGAGAGGAAGAAGAAGGATTGGATTTGCCTAAGTGGGTCCGATCAGTGGTGAGGGATGAGTGGACGGCAGAGGTGTTCGATCAGGAGTTGGTGGTGATGCTGCAGGTGGGGCCGGCGTGCGTGGCAGCACGACTAAAGAAGAGACCGAGCATGGTGGGTGTGGTGAAGATGATCGAGGATATTCTAGTGGAGCAGTCACCATTGGGGGAGGACAACAACGAATTGCAGAATTCTCTTTTTCCTTGCTTGCCACCACGGAAGATGGATTTGCTGCTGCGGTTTACTAGTTTTTGCCAGTAATTAATTAGAGTGCTACTCTGATACCATGA
The DNA here is from genome assembly GCF_029873635.1 of Malania oleifera. NCBI lineage: Eukaryota > Viridiplantae > Streptophyta > Magnoliopsida > Santalales > Ximeniaceae > Malania > Malania oleifera. The sequence continues at coordinate 44,304,779 of NC_080420.1, forward strand.
TAACATTCATGATCCAATGCAGAGAGAGAGAGAGAGAGAGAGAGAGAGAGAGAGAGAGAGAGAGAGAGAGAGAGTTGCCCGCACAAGAGGCAAAAAAGTACCTTTGCCTTTATGCTTTTCATATATATATAGATATTGAATTCAATTGGAACTAATGAATAAACCTAACCCTAATAATGATACAAAGAATAAAGTGTCCTTTAATTAAAATATTACTTAAATATATAAGATATTATTTGTTGGGCTTTTGTAAAGCCTAGTTGCGTTATATTTGGATGATGACCCGACCTTTCTTTAATGAGAGATTTCTATCCTAAGGCTTAGTTCATGGGAAAATTTTTTAGGCCCCTTTCGTAGCCCATTCGGAACCCTGTGCATAGTATATAAAATGATTTTTTTTGGGTGATTAGGGTTAACGGTCGCACTTTACGAGAGAGCGAGAGGGAGGGCATTGTACCATTGCACTCTCTGTATTTTCTTCCTAATAATAGTGAAATTCCTGCAACTCCATGGACGTAGGTAAAATTGCCGAACCACGTAAATACTGTCTTGTGCGTGTGATTGATTTTTTTTTCTTTGGTGTGTATTCTTTCTCTATTTTGTTTCTCACAGGTTTCAGGAATTTGTTCAGAATTCCCAACAACCGGTATCAGAGCCTAGGGTTAGGTTCAAGTGGGAGCAATAGCAGAGGAAGCAGGAAAGGAGTTTGGAATAGAAAAGTTTGATGGCACAGACTTTGGATTCTGGAGGATGCAGATCGAGGATTATCTCTATAGGAAGAAGTTACATATGCCGCTTCTAGGAGAAAAACCTGCTACTATAAAGGATGAGGAATGGACTCGCTTTGACAGACAAGTATTGGGAGTTATAAGATCAACTCTGTCTAGGTCTGCTGCACACAACGTTGTGAAGGAGAAGACTACAGCAGATCTGATGAAGGCTTTGTCTGGTATGTATGAAAAACCGTCAGCAAATAACAAGGTACATCTAATGAAGAAATTGTTTAATTTAAAGATGGTAGAGAATGCATTAGTAGCACAACATCTTAATGAGTTTAATACTATCACAAATCAATTATCGTTTGTAGAAATTGATTTTGATGATGAGATTCGTGCACTGATCGTTTTGGCTTCATTGGCAAACAGTTGGGAGGTAATGAGGATGGCAGTAAGCAACTGTACTGGAAAAGAAAAACTGAAGTATAATGATATACGAGATTTAATTCTAGCTTAGGAGATTCGCAAAAAAGATGCAGGTGAAACCTCAGGATCTGGTTCTGCCCTAAACCTTGAGACAAGAGGCAGAGGTAATTATCGAAATTCAAATCGGGGTAGATCAAAATCTAGAAACTATAATCAAAACAAAAGTAAATCTAGATCTAGCCAAAAGGGACAATGTTGGAACTGCGGGAAAACAGATCACTTTAGGAGACAATGCAAAAGCCTTAAGAAGAAGAATGAAGATGATTCTGCTAATGCTATAACAGAAAAGGTACAGGATTCACTACTTCTTGCAGTAGATAGTCCACTTGATGATTGGGTTTTAGACTCAATAGCTTTGTTTCATACCACTTCACACCATGAAATCATACAAAACTATGTAGCAGGAGATTTTGGTAAGGTGTATTTGGCTGATGGCACAACCTTGGATGTTATGGGTATGGGAAAGTTCGGATGTCATTGCCCAATGGGTCTATTTGGTTACTGGAGAAAGTACGACATATTCCTGACCTAAGAAGGAATTTGATTTCTGTCGGACAACTTGATGATGAAGGGCATGCAATGTTGTTTGCTGGTGGTACTTGGAAGGTTACAAAGGGAGCCAGAGTATTGGCTCGTGGAAAGAAATATGGTACTCTATACATGACCTCAAGTCCAAGAGACACAATTGCAGTTGCTAAAGCAAGTACTGATACAAGCTTATGGCACCGCAGACTTGGACACATGAGTGAGAAAGGGATGAAGATGCTGCCGTCAAAAATGAAACTACCGAAATTACAGTCCGTTGATTTTGACTTGTGTGAAAGCTGCATCTTAGGAAAGCAAAAAAAGGTGAGTTTCTTGAAGAATGGCAGAACACCAAAGGCTGAAAAATTGGAGTTAGTGCACACAAATTTGTGGGGGCCTTCTCCCGTTACATCCCTTGGAGGTTCAAGGTACTACGTTACTTTTATTGATAACTTAACCAGAAAGATATGAGTTTATTTTCTGAAAAATAAATATGATGTATTTGAAACTTTTAAGGAGTGGAAGACTATGGTTGAGACAGAGACAGGTTTGAAAGTAAAGTGTTTGAGGTCGGACAATGGAAAAGAGTACATAGATGGAGGATTCAGAGAGTATTGTGCTGCACATGGAATAAGAATGGAAAATGATCATTCCTGGGACACCATGGCAGAATGGTGTGGCTGAGCGCATAAACAGAACTCTCAATGAGCGTGCTAGGAGTATAAGGTTGCATACTGGACTACCAAAACCTTTTTGGACTGATGCTGTTAGTACTACAACTTGTCTGATAAACCGAGGACCGTCAGTTTCCATGGAGTTCAGACTTCCTAAAGAGATTTGGAGCGATAAAGAGGTAAAGTCTTCTCACTTAAAAGTTTATGGTTGTGTTTCTTATGTTCATATTGATTCTGATGCTCGTAGTAAACTTGATGCAAGTTTTTACTTTTTTTTATTTTGACAGTCAAGAATTGCGGCTAACTTTTTTTTTTTTTTAAGCCCAAACCAACTTTTGGAAAGTCGGTTGGGTATATTGGTGTAAATTTTCTCAATTTCGTTCAGATTTGTATTTTTTGAATTTTTTTTAACATTTTGATAAAAAACACATAAAACCCTAGCTCCTCCCCGTGCACCGTTCATCATTTGCACTTTTGACTATTCTTTCAAACTACGAAGGGGGACTTTTCACTGTATGGGGATTTGGGAGATGAAGTTTTGAATTAAAAATTTCTATACACTATTTTCTTAGGAATAAAGAATGAGGTTGAGGCAGATATTTAACAATGCATACTAAATATATACAGCTCAAGATTCCCCTTATCATTGAAATATTATAATTAATCCTTTTTGAACTTTAATTGATTTGACATAGGAATTGAACCCTTATTATTACCGTTTGTTTTTAATGCATCTTACTGCCAACATCTTGACCATAGATGAAAATATTTTTTATTTTTTATTTTTTTAATGGGTCAAAAAATAAGCAATACCATATTATAAGTATAGATAGCCAATAATATTATCATCTTGGCATTGAGTGCACATTTATATGAGTCGCTCTGACCCAATATTCTCGATAAATGTTAAGTCAAGAATGTTACATTTCAACTTATTGGAATATAATTTGTCTTGAATCAAAAGAAATCTATCTTTCATAATACATTTAGAGAAGCATCCATGGGCCACGAGATATTTGTCAATTTAACTATATTTAAATTCCTAACATTAGTCTGAGAATCTTTAAGGATAACTTAAGTTAAATACCTCCTGATATTTTCTCCTGAACTAAGGTTACATTTGATCTGTCAAAATGTTTATTTTTAAGAACAAAGTGAACATAATAGAAGGATTTGATAGTTTATACATAAAAAAAAAATAAAAAATGTACTATCAATGTAAAGTAGATTACAATTATAAAAAGGAATTGACAAAGAATAAATTGTTTTTTTTATTACATAGGAACTCTAGTCACAAATGAGCCATTCAGACCCCCTGGTGTGGCATCAAATCTACGGATCAGCATTCTCTGCCCCCTGATCTCGCTGATCAGGGCAAAATTCAGAATGTGAACACTGCTTCTGTGCATCAGTTGGACGTTCGGTCAATCCGACGCTTGGGGCACATCTTCATTACCATCCACGGTCTCCACTGACTCACAGAGAACTCTCACCATCCACGGTCCCCGTTGGCTCAAAGAGCGAACTCTCACCATCCACGGTTCCCGCTGGCTGATAGAATAAACTTTCACCATCCACAGGTACCGCTGACTCTGTGAATGTATCTACCTAGAATTGAATCCCCGATACTCCTTCTTACTTGCTAATGTCCTTCCACCGCGTCATGCCCGTGAGGGCAAGAATAAATATTTTTAAACATTACCTTGAGAATGGTCATACCAATCTTATTTCATGATGAATGGAATTATGCTAACTTTTGCATTTTTAAAATTATTACAATCCCTATAATTTTTAAATAGATTTTTATTGTATTTCATCCTCTCCTAGGAATAAATGTGTCATAAATCAACCTAAAGGCTTGTTTGATTGTTTTTGTTTTCTATTTTTTATTTTTATATATATTTTTTTCAATGAAGAAATAGATCATTATGAAAACACATTTGTCTATGTTATTAGTTTTCTATTTTTATTTTCAGTTTCCAATCGTTTGTAAAAAAAATTTAAAAATAAAATTTTATAATTTTTAGTCATTTAACTACCTGTATCAGAATATTTTAATATCTATCCAGGATTAAGTTTTTTTGGATTCAAACATTCATTTCATCATTTTTTTTAATTAAAATTAAAATAAATAATCATATGAATTTAAGATAAAATTAAAATAAAATATCCATGAAATATTAAAAATAATAATAAAATAAAAGAAGTAGTTTACAAAATATTTTTACTATTTTTCAATTGTAAGGTTGTTTATTTCAATTTTTTGTTTCTCTTTCTAATTATAAATCCCACACACAACATTTACTTGATTTCTAATGATGAGTTCTAAGCCATGGCATTAAATTAAACACCAATTATCTAATAAAATCATGCAAAGAGCTTGTGAGAAATCAAAGCTCTGCCTTAGAATCCACCTCACGTCATAAATTTTATTTCAATTATCATCCCTAACCTTGAAAATCTTTCAAGATAATAAATTAAATGCCTCATAAAGTTTTTTCCTTCTATAAATATGCCTTAAGGGTCAAAAGTGTGATGATATCTAATGTTTTAATGATTATTCAATGTTTTCGAATAATCCTATTGGCTTTTTTTATAATATCAAGTCTTCAAGTTTGGGTTGAATTATGCATTTGAGAATATAATATTTACTGATTGTCCTGAATCCACCTCAATCGCTAAATCTGTGTCAATTATTATCTCTAATCTATTCACATTCATATAGATCTTTCAAGATATATTTAGTTAAATGCCTCTTAAACTTTTCTTCTTCCTTAAGGACCAAAAGTATGATACCATTTTCATAATCCTTCCAAAAACCTTACTAACCTTGGCATCAAATCTTTCCGAATCATCTTAGGTTCTCTTTCTTGCGAGTTGGATTGTCTATGCGGGAAAAATGTAATTCCTATTTTTGCCCAAAACCCACCTCAAAATCACAAAGTCCATGCCCATCATCATCTCTAATCATTTTTGTGTTTGTGAAAATCTTTCTAGATATGTCGAGTTAAATGCCTCCTAAAGTTTTCTTCTTCGAGTATGACATCCTTTTCATAATCCTTCAAGAAACCTTACTGACTCTAGCATCGAATCTTTTCAAATCATCTTAATTTTCCTAAATGTTGGATTATTGTAGGAAAATATAATGTCTATTTTTGTCCAAAACCCACCTCAAAATCACAAAATCCATATTAGTGATTGTCTCTTACCTTAATTTTTTGTGCTTGTCAAAATCTTTCAAGATATGTCAAGTTAAATGTCTCCTACAATTTTATTCTTCTTTCTTTTTTAAATAAGTCTGACTAAAAGTATGATATTGCTTCCATAATTACTTTGATATTTCGAGAAACCAACTAACTTTAGCATTATCTTAGATTCTCTATGCAGACCCCATTTAGAATGTCTTAGCTTATTATGAAAAGCATTTAAATTAAATACTTAAATCTTTATGTAGTATCGTTCAATTTACACTTAAATAAGTATTTATTTTTAAAAATTATTTTCTAAAATACTTAAAAGAAAATAAGTATGTTATGAAAAAAATATTTTTCTAAAAAAAACTCATAATAAGTAATTTTAGACTACTTTTACAAAATAATATACAAATAATATCAATTTATTTTATTCCAATACACACATGCATATATATATATATATATATATATATATATATATATGTGTAGAGAGAGAAAGAGAGAGAACTTTGAAAACATTTTTTTTTTCTAAGTTTAAAAATGTTGAAAAACCAAAAAACAATAAACAACATGACATGCAATTTTGCAAATCCTTGGAAAATTAAAAATAAATAAATAAAAATTATACAGTTTATTTGGATCAAAGATTTTAGTTGGGACGAGAAAAGGAAAGAAAAGAAAAATAAGAAGTAAACTCATTTTCCATTATATTTTCCTCGATATTAAATTCTATTTAAAATGAAAGTTTACTTTTATATGATTAAAAAGTAAGAAAAATTAAATATCAATGATAAGTAAAATCAAAATTTTGTTCATGAATTTGATATATTTTTTATTTTCTCTCTTACTTTTCTCGATAACCAAACATGAAAACATTCCTTAACATTTTCCTTTCCTTTCCTTAATACTTTCTGAGCTCCAAAGGAAGTGCTAAGGGTCCATTCACATCAAATATTTTTTTTTGGGAAAAGGAAAGAAAAGTAAAATTAGGAGTAAACTCATTTTCCTTTTCTACTAAAGACTATCAAAAATGACAATTTGTTTAATATGACTAAAATTTAAGAACAACTCAATATTAATGATGTGTAAAATCAAGGTTTTGTTAATAAAATTGGTATATATATATATATATATATATATATATTACTTTTTTAGATAACCAAAATGAAAATGTGGTTCTCTTGATATTTTTTTATTTAATATTTTCAGAGTTTTGAGGCCGAAAAGAAAAAAACAACAAATTAAGCCTCTATCCCAATTATTTGCAATTCTCCACAATTTTTTCTTTTATTTTTTTACCCATATTCAAATAATAAATTTGAGACGAAACTGCTATATGAATGGCTTTCGGCTCTTTTCAATAAATAAATAAATATATATATATAAATATATATATATTTATTTATTTATTTATATATATATTAATAAACAAATTGAGGCTCTCAAATCTCATCCTTCAAATTTTCAATGAACATCATTAAACATTATAAATATGCATGAATCAAACCCCAAGCGTCACAATTACTTAGTATCCAATGATGAGCTTTGGCTTTTGGCCTCAAAACGCTAAGTATCAAATCAATGATGCTCCTAGCTACCCTAGCCCCATTAAGGGACAGCGTGCACCAATCATGACACAGCTTCCTCCAACCAAATTAATAAAGGGCCAAAAAAAAAAAATGTGCTCCATCACTACTCCTCGTCGCCAAAGACCAAAGAAAAAAAAAATTAAAAAATTCTATGTTTCATTGAAGAGCACTTCTAACCTCATTTCTTATTTTTAATAAATAAAACACACTCTTTCTGGTTTATATCTCGAAACGAATTTCGAACTCCGATCAAAACCAAATATTATTCGTGTCTTTGTTACAAGACAGGATTCAAATCTGGATCAAACGTAGTCTTTATCGTTAGACCAGACTCAAATCTCGACAGACAAAAAAACACACATTATTCATAATATAAACATTATTCGTATCTTTGTCACGAGATGGGATTCGAATCTCGGTCAAACATAAACATTATTCACAATATAGTATGTCTTTATCGCGAGACAAGACTCGAATCTCGATCAAAAATAAATATTATTCATGCTTTTTTTACCTGTCAAAAATATTTGAGGATATCTCATTTTATTTTATTTTATTTTTGTTTTCCAAAAAGCCTGGCTCTGCTTTATGCCGTGGACTGGAGGGGAATCTGGCATACGCTCTTCTGCCTCTCACCGTCCCTTTAGACTTGTCCCTTTCAGTTCAGCTTCCCTAGCTATTTGTTCAAGGCTTTGACCCGCACCCACCTTGCTCGATGTCTCAAAAGCAAATTTGGAAAGGGCTTTATCATGTTTTAAAAATTGTTTGTACGTGATGTGATGTGATGTGATGATCATAAGAACAGCTTGTGGGCCTGCTTGGGATGCCATAAAAAAATAATGTAAATATTAGAAAGGGAGGTGTCCAAAATCAATTGAAATCCCTAAAGAGTTTTATCTCTAATTAATGGCAAAATCTACTCATGCCATGGACCATTATCACCAGCTTAGGCCCACATGATCACACTTCTTCTGGAATATGGTTTTTTAATTTGCTGTATGGTTGTTGAAGTCAATTTGAAGAGTTGCATAATTAGATTGGACTCTCAGATTCCAATGAGGATAAAGTTTAATTGGAAAAAAAGAAAGTATGTACAACGAGGCAAGTGCAGAGAAACTCTTAATGAAATTTAACTAAAGTAAAAGGTTGATTAATGATTAAAAAATAGAAAAAGTCAAATTATAAGTGTTTGTATAATAATGATTAGGACAAAAGATAGTGATTTTGCTTGGAAAAAATTAAGAAAAAAAAAGAATAATTCGGTGCACAAAACTCTTGTATATGCAGTGTCTGGAAAGGGGGCGAATTATAATTGATTTATAGTACGCAGTCTTACCTTACATTTTTACAAGATACTGTTTTCATGCCTCAAACTCGTGACTCTCAGGTAACACGACGACAACCTTCCCGTTAAGATTTGATAAAATTATGATATGGAGTTCTTCTGAGTAAAGGTTCTAATCCGATCACCCAATCCAAAACATATATAAAGAATAGTTTTGAAGATGTTTGCCTTATGTATGAATTAAATTTATGCTGCGTTTCGGACCATGGATTTAGATATGAGTAGATTTAGATAATTTTAATAAAATTTTATATTACGTTTGATCCAAGTCCAATACAACTTTAAATACAATATAGAGTTAGATTTCACATGCCGAATATGTGGGTTGGGTAACGGATAAACCACCTGACCCAACTTGACCAAATATAATGGTAAAAAGTAACTAAGAATAAAAGTAGTGCTCTCGGGCATAAGCTTGGGTGTTAAGGAGGTTCACCAGAAGACCTTTGACAAAGGTGAAGTCTTGGGTTCAAATCCTCCCATCTGCAGCGCACATCCACGATTTACCTCCTATGTGTTGGCTGAGGGCACGACTGGCATAGGCGTGAAATTAGTTTGGCACGCAAGCCCAGAAAATTCGACATTTCAAAAAGAAAAAAAAAAGTAAGAATGAAAGTAATAGAAATAGTGACTGCCACCTAAAGCTAAGGTTCCTTAAACAAACTCTTTGTTGTTTAATTTACATGCTTTAACCTAATATAGTTTGTTGTTAGAGAACTCATTCTCAAAACTTAGGTATTAAGAAGAGAGAGTTAAGAGGATCTTATACTAACTTTGAAACTGCTCACAAAAAAGATGTAAGACTAGACGGACATTAGTACTCCCCCTTGAGCCCATGGAGGAAATGGGACGATGAGAGCCCATAGGGGGAAATAAGGCGAGGAGAAGTCCAGTCCACGGAGGAGCTAAGTAGCCCAAGGCCCAATTCTGATATCATGTTAGAAAACTCATCTTCAAAACCTAAGTGTTAAAGAGAGAGAGTTAAGATGATCTTATACTGGTTTTGGAACTACTCACAAAGACGATGTAAGATTGAACAGACATTAATATTTTTCCTTGAGTCCATGGGAGAAATGAGATGACAAGAACCCATAGGGGGGAAATGACGAGAGGAGAAGTCCAGCCTATGGAGAAATTAAGCAGTCCAAGACCCAGCTCTGATATCATGTTAAGGAGAGAGAGTTAAGAAGATCTTATACTAACTTTGGAACTGCTCACAGAAACGATGTGAGACTAGACGAACATTAATATTTGTCATACTTATTTTCCACCATAGGTTAGAAATAGTGACAACTAATCTTAATGTTTCTTACTTAAGAACAATATTTATAATTCAAAATTTTCTTTCAATTTCCCATTCCATGAGCATCAATTCAATCCATACTGCATTCAATTCAAAATCAGCATTGTTGGTTTGGTTGAAATTTTGAGCCCACAAGTAGCCTTCAAATAAAATTATTTAAAAATTAGCAGACCTAAAACTAGGTGAATCCACTCATGATATGCATAGGTAGACATTGGAATTCTCCATTAAGGGTCATGCTATTTTACAAGTGCATTGCATCATTGGATTGCAATGTCATCGATTGTATGAACCAATATAAAATATTAGGCCAGCATTGATTAGACAATTAAAAATAAATCCAACTGCGTCCTAATTGAGTATTGATGTGATTAACTCATCATTAATGAATCACCATCATTGAAACTTTCAAAATTAAGAACATTGCACCAGCCCAATTTCTACAATAACATTCTTTTAGTACAAATGTTAGTCAAATTAAATTAACTATTTTCAATTATGTAGCCAAACCCAACATTTTCTATTGCTGCTATTAGATAATACTATAGCTAGCTATCACATTTTGATATGTTTCCAACCAAAACACTTAGGATTTGTTGAATTTTTCAAAAAAATACCTATACTTTCTTCTAAGTTTTCTATATTTTTAATGGCAACATAAAAGATTTAGACCGTCCTTTTTAGTGCCAGTGAATGTATCAATAAGTTTCAATATGTTTATTGAGAAGAAATTAAATAAAATGAGAATATCAGTCACATAAGATTTCGAAACATCAAATTTATCAAGCTCATTTTTTGTGCATATAAAACTAATTATCATATTCAATTTAAGCACTGACATTCTAATGTAAGTGGATCCCAATTAAAAGAAAAAATATATATTATCATATGTAATAACATGAAAAATTTTCATTCAAGACACTTATCTCACGTTTGGAAGTTTGGTCTTTAGGCTCTGCATTTAGATTTTAGTGGATTTAGATAAAATACAACATAAAATTATATTAAATTTGATCCAAATTCACTTTAATACAAATCTAAAATTTGAAATCCATATTCCATTAACTCTTTCCATACAAGTCTGGATAAAGAAGAACATACTAGACAACTAATTGTTAACATAAACTTGACACGTCCCTATAAAATTAAGTTCCTTCATTTATCAAAGAGCATTGTCCTAAATCGCGCAACAGGATCGAAGAGGATTCTTGCAACATAACCCACTCAACAAGGAGACTTATGACTTGATTAGTATAAAATTCACATGTGATTAGTGCATAATAAATTCAATTTCATTGGGTGTGTGGAGAGAGAAATGGTCTTGGCTACTTTTGATTCTCTTTTTAAGTTGAGTGCAGGTCATGCCAAGGTTTCTTCAATGGCAATGTGGGAAATGGGAATGTTCAAACTTGGAAAACAATAATGGGAATTGGCAAAGCTTCGGAGCAAATAGACACGGCGTGCTAGCCACCAACTTTTTAGAAACTCTGCTCAGCCGACTTCTAATAATTGTTGACTTCCCTGCGTGCGCAAGCCACTGCTCACCCTCTCTCTCTCTCTCTCTCTCTCTCTCTCTTCCTTTTATTATTTTTTTTTTGAAGAAACCATTTGAGTTGTTTATAATTGGGCTAATCAATAGTCAATTAAGGATTTGATTAACTCTTTTGAAATCTTGTATCCCAACCATGCCCCGAGCAGGTTTGATTAAGGCTCTATTTGAAACTCAATGTATATATATATATATATCATCGCACCACTTTGGACATTATAGTACAACACCAAATTTAGAGGGTGAAAGTCACCCACCCATTAATGTACTCTTGGTAATTTATCGGTATAATGCTTCAAGGGAAAATCAAATTCATGACATTGGGGTGATCAAAGTTACAAGTTGCCCTTAACACTTAAGCTAGCCCGATTAGGCGAAACTCAAAAACATTAAGAAAAGGAAAGGAGACAAAGTCCCAAAAAGTAAATAATTTTCGCTAATTAAAGGGTGCTTGTTTGCAATTAAAAATATAATATCTGGTGTAATACAGATCTAACACTACAGGAAGTCCAAAAAGGGCATGATATATGTGGTTTACCTCAAGAACTGGAAAGATTGTTTTTGAAATTTAAATCTCTAAACTTCCTGTTGAATTTAATGCATGATAAATTATGACTTGTCCTCCTTGTTTGCAAATAATTTGTCTATTAAAATTATTTTTAATAGCACCAATAAATTATATCCCAATATCCAATATCAATTATGGATATTTAAAACTCAATTTTACCAGATGAATACAAAACAAAAAATTTGGGAACTTGATTTTAACAAAATGCAATTATATGCATAATTTTTTTTTGGTCAAATTCACACAATTTAAAATCTTGGTTCCAAATTCACATTTCTCAACATATCAATTGGCAAAATAGGGTTTTCGAGAAGTAGATCCATTAAAATCATTACTTGTTGATAAATTTAGTGTCTTATTCATTAGATAGTTTTTTAATTTATTAATAGTATCATATGTATAGGTTGAGGCAAACCCTATGGGGGCATAAAAAATTCAATGCCCAACTTTTGACTCAGACCCATTGTGAAGATAAAGAATAGATTCTTTTATAAAAAGAAGAAAGGGACATTTCAAAATCCTAATCACAAATCTATTTAACCTCATAATCCACGTTCAATCGAATAGTACTAGATTTGACAAGTTATGATACTTATCCTACTCTATTTGAATTGTCGCCCATTAAAGAAAAAGTTAATCATTTAAAAGTAAAATATCCTTATCCTTTCAAACAAATGTTTAACTAGTATCCATTTATGAAATGGGCGGGTTTAGATTTAGATGTTAATCACTCATTAATAAATGAATCAACCTGAATTGAAACCCGTTTAATGCCCACCTGTTTACCACTCACCCAAGCTTAACCCATCAACCCATTTTGCCACCCCTATTTTTTTTTTTTTATCATAAATGTAAATATAATTATTGACTTTTTGAGTTCGATCCCTATTTTAATATTGACAAAGCACTCGTATTTTATGTGTGTATTTAGTGTTTGAATAGTTCATGTTTCAACTCATACATAAGGACAAGGGACATGAAAGTAAGGAGGAACCTGAAAATTATACACTTGACGCATTCCAGGGAAGACAGAAGAGTAAAAGAAGAAGGAGAAGAAGACATATTTGTGTTTATTGTAATTGCATCCAGTTTTCATATCTGGTCTGTAATAATGCATACATCTTGTATGATATGAATTGCTAACGCACAGTAATAACCACAGACTGACCGTAGGGAATCAAAGGCCATAGATAGACCATAGGGCACTGAATTTTTCATCAAAAATCCTTTTCATAAATGTTAAAATCAAACAAGGTTTTTGAAATAACTATAGAGTCAAAAATTAGGGCTAAAATGAATTTGACAATGGTCGACCGACGTTACATTTTTAGGCTTAATTAAAAAGCCTTGATCAATCGACCCTTTATATGTTAAAAACACCTCAACTGACCGAACTCCCCCTAAGGACACAATTGTAATTTTGGCAAGCTCGGGTGACCGAACCATCCTTGTTCAAATCTGCTCAGTTGACCAAACTAGGTCAGTAGTCAAACTTTGACTTGGCTCGGTCAATTGACCGTTTTTGAACATTGTGTCCTCAATCGACCGACCTTGGGACTTTGCTTTCCTACCCTCCTCGGCAGATCGGCTTGTAGACACCCTAATTTTTACCACACCTTTCTGAGAGGACCTGACATAATAAAGCTAACTTTAAATCTGATTGGAGTCCCAGTTTATTTTATTGAGTCCTTTTCGAAATTTGATTCCCGTTTTTAGAGTCTCAACTATTTCAAAAAATAGTTTTTCTATTTTGAGTTTATGTATTTTAGGAAAGTTTTGAGTCTTATAAAAAATCCTTTAGTTGCGAAATTAATCTCTTTTCTTAAAGGGTTGCAAAATAAACTGTATCTTTTCAAAGTCAAGTCTAGAGTCATTTTTAAATTTGTTCAAAGTGAAGTCTTGGTATGTTGAATAGAGTCCCCATTTTCTAAAAAATTGAGTTCTTTCCAATTTTAATTTTAAAAACTTGATTTTTATGACATTGGTTTGAATTTCAAAATTGAGTCATGCCATGAATGGAGTTCTAGTTTTACAGTCTTTTAATTTCTCTTTAATTGTTGTAAGTAAGCTTTGGATTTCGAATTGAGTCTTCAATTTCAAAACCGGGTGCTTTGGTCCATGTTTAAGGTCAAGATTTATTGTCATCAATAGTTGGGGTTTAATTTTGACATTCGGGAATTTGGGTCAAAATTGAAGTGCATGAGGTCAGAGGGTATTTAAAATGCATGAGAATGTGCGCGTGAGTGTGGCAGCTAGTACAGTGCGCACTGTAATACACAAATACAAAGGGAGTAGGCAACATACATAAATTGTAGATAAAGAAAAGAAAATAAAAATGGTACAAAAGGATGTTGCAGTACAAGAAGGGGCGGCGGTACATGCATTTATACAAAATAACAAAAGGGAAGAAAATGTAAAATACATAAAAAGAAATTTCAAAGAAGTAAAATTCCAGCTCCTCCAATCCTAGGTTACCACCTGGCCAAGCTGGAGATATTCCCCAAGTCACCTGCGCACCCAAAAGTAATGGAATCAGTTTTTTAGCTGGAAATGCCAAAAAAAAAAAAAAAAACAAAAGAATAAAAATGCAAGAAATAAATTCATAGGTGCGCAAAATAAGAAATATTCCCTGCCATAGTTTGTTAGCGGAGAATTCTATTAAGAAAATTGGTGCCAAATCCATCCCTCAAACTCCTTATAAATAGGGAGTCTTGCCCTATAGCAAAAAGAAAAAGGAAACCATAAAAAATCTCTATTGAAATTGAGAGAGATAAAAATTAGAGAGCAACAAAGAAGTTCAAGAAAATTGAGAATTGAGAGGAAAAATTAAGAGTTAGAGGTTCTACAGAAATTGTGAGATCGAGAGAAGATGGATTCAGGGAGAAAATTCTGAAAATTCTGAAAGTAGCAAAAAATCACAATCCATCAGAAAAGCTTTTAGAGCTTTTCACACACTCAGAGTCTTAACCTGACGTCCCGAATAGACAACCAGAGGAAGAGGAAGATGACTGGAGGAGTTGGAACTTTAAGGTTAACGAGATTTTCATTCTGGGCAGGCGATTATGATATATGAATGGCAATTGAGAATGCAGGAATTTTCTACCCTTAGGTTCTAGGTTCATGCTTGAACCTAGAACTAGTACCCAAGGTTCCCAAACCCGAACTTGAACTCAGGTTTGAACTCGTATTAAGAAACAACCCATACCCGAATTGAAACTCGGATCCCCTAGACCCTGAACCAAACCCTTATAACCTGATCCCTAGCTTCGACCTGAGGCCCAATTGTTTTTAACTTAACCCAAAACCACTTTGTTTCGATATTAAATATTGACTCTATGAGTCCTTCCCATTTCGATTATGACAAATCCAATAGTCTTACCTATGCACTAAACTCTTTGAACAGGATCATTCGTTGCATGCACTAAGGGTAGGAACAAAAGGAAGTCATAAGGAATGCAAAGTGCTCATCAACTATGGCATATGAAGAACAAAGAGGCCAAAGAACCATAAAAAAATGAAGACAATTTATTTATTGCCTAATTTATTTTGGGTCTGTAATTTTATATGGTTTGTAATAATTAATGGATTGCATGCATGATAGGACTGATAAGCTCAAATGACCATAGATTGACTTTAGGTCCCTAAACATCACATGAAAAGTCCCATATAACTCCAAAGTTATACCTATGTGAATAGGGGTGACTTCTAATAAAAAGCAAGACATAAAATTAACTTTGAAAGGGCCCTGGTCGACCGAGCTAGTATAGGTATACTATGATGGGTCGACCGAACCACTATTGGCTGAAAAGGTTTAGCCACGTTCGACTGAACTATGGTAGTATAAATGTCATGGTTGATCAAACGGTCAAAGAAGTCAGCATTTTGACTTTGCATGGTCAACCGTTTTGAAATAAACGTGTATTCTACGGTCGACCGAATCACCACGTGTGTGACACCCCAACTATTCGACCGACCAAATGTGTAGTTATTTTGGCCACAGTCGACTGAACCTGATGAGTAGCCGATTGTCCTTTATTTTTGTTGACCGAACCCACGAAGGGGTTCAAAATCGCCTTGAGACGATCAACAATATTGTTAGTTTAAAATCGCCACGGTTGACCGAACTTGGCAATATGGTCGACCGAACCATGAATATGATCGATCGAACCTGTCGGGTTGCCAAAATTTTTACTGCAGTAAAACGTGGTTAAACTAGGTTATTTTTAATTAAACATTTTTAAACATTTTCAAAAATACCCATTAAGTCCGGAACGGTTCTATTTTTGGGGTGTCTATATATACTCCCTCATTTGGTTTGATTAGCACTGATTATCAAACATCATTAGCAAAATATTCTCTGAAATTTCAAATACCTATTTCTCTCATATAAGTTTCAAAAACCTACTCTTCCTCATTCCTATTGCAAGATATCCTTTGTGAAAAGTTTCTAGAGATTATTCATATAAGCTTACACTTTCTTATACTCTGATTGATATTGATTTTTTTATCGAGAGTAAGCTTTAGTTTTCCCTTGTGATTTTATTCATAAGTCTTATTTGAGAAAACTCTCTAGGGCTTGTGAGTCTTGCATTATTGTTGCAAACTCAAGGGCTTGTATTGTGTTTGTTTGTGAAAAATATTTTTGACAAACTAAAACTCAAATATTTCTTGTGGTTGATTTTTGAGAAAGTTTTTTTTGAGATATTTTCTTGTGTGCTTAAGATCTTTGATACTGCACTTTGTGATTGATATTGTTATCTTGATTCAAAGATCCCAACACATACACTTTCACACTCTGATTGCTATATTTGCATTATCTTGAGAATAGTCATTTAATCTTCATTGAGCTTATAAATCCTATCATATTGGAGCACATTGATTGTATTGGTACATATTTGCTTATTGGAGAAGCACGTATATTGTACACAAAAATTTATACTTGATTATCTGTTGTATTTCAGGCATGGCCTGAGGGGGTATTGATCTAACCCATAAGGATCGGTTGTAAAGGTTGAGGTCAGCCCTAGTAATTTGACCTAGTGTTGTATTCGGTGTCACTCCACTCGTGAAGTGAGCTTTAGTGGAATCCTCACGTTTGCGAGCTAGAGGCGGGGACATAGGCACATTTGCCGAACCTCGATAACACATCTGGTGTCACTTTTATTTTATCTGCATTACTATATTGTGCTTGCTTGTTTAAATTCATCTGTAGCAAATTGATTGCAATTGCATCTATTGGTTTATTTCATATATGCTATAGATTGACCCTAGGTTTGTGAAATACTGTTGTTGGTTAGTTGACCTGGGCAAGAAAAATTTTAAATATCCAATTCACCCCCTCTCTTGAGATTACAGTAAAGTCAACATTAAACCTCAAGCCCATTTGAAATTCTAACCCTGAAAGCCTATTTCAAATTTTAAAACTTGCCAAGTTCACACTTTGAAATGCCCCAGGCCCATCAACTGTTTTAATAAAATAAAGGAGCCCATTTTATAAAAATAGACCTAGGTTCATTTATTTAATCAAAGCCCAACTTAAATCAGAGCCCAAGCCCATTGTATTTTTAAAATATCCACCCCAAACCCATTTTTCCAAAGATCCAGCCCTGCACGTGTCTGACCCTGACACGTGGAATCCACTCGAGCAACCTCACTCAGCCCACCCTACGAGCTGACTCGCACGAGTCAACTCGGGTACCACCCCACTGAGTTTGAACGAGTCCTTTCATTCTTAATCCACCAATTGATCTGGAAACCCTTAGTTAGATCGCCCCCAAAACACATTAACAACCTCACGTAATATCACAAAAACCACCAGTATTCACCAAATAATCAATCACAGAAAGATAAAAGGGAGAAAATCAAAAACTTATCTTGTGGTTTGAGCATCTCTGGGAGTTGAAAGAATTTTCTAGGAGTGAGGATAGACTTGCTGTTAATTGTCCCAACCCCGAGCGTATGTAGTCTAGAGGGGGGTGAATAGACTTTTTTCGCGGAATGCGTATTTCTCTACAAAATAAAAACTCTTGGTAAGATACAAGAAATTATATCACAATATAAGTAAATGTAAATCATGCACAAGACAAATAAAATGAAGAGAAGGGTAGAGAAAATTAACACCGGTATTTTTACGTGGTTTGGCACCAAGCCTACATCCACACCTTAGTACCAACCCAAGGATTCCACAATCCACTAAGAAACTCCTTCATCGACAGGGAAGGTTTAATTTACAACTTGGGAACAAATCCCTACCACGCTCAAAAAGAGCCTTCACTCGGGAACAAATCCCTACCTTCTCACAAAGAGCCTCTTCAGTTCACAAAGAACCTTCACCAGACGGTTCACAAAGAACCTCTGCAAGAAGATGATGGAAATACAATATGATGCTCCTCAAATGAGCAAATATTAAATACAAAGCAAACCTCACATTATCTGTAATGCACGAAATCTCTGATACCATACATATACAATCCGCCCAAACAAAGGAAAAAGGGGTGTTCCATACTGATCTGAATAAACATGCGTAGTGAAAAACATAAATCTTCTAATAAAACTTACCAGAGTCTCTAACTGTTCCCATAAACATCCATATATAACTAAAAACATAATCTACTATATATACAATCCCAAAAGAGATAGACATTGTATAAAATCTCACCAACTTTGACAAGGACTGTCTATTATCTAACTCTGCCTAGCAAAACACTAGGCTCGATCCCTTGGAGGACCTAAAACAATATTTGTATGCTAGAGTGAGACACCTCTCAGTAAAACGGATTATATTATTTTCAGTATGTGGCTAACATGAGATTTCGTGCGTACATAAACTGCTAACATTTAAATACATTTAATTGACATTTTAAAATTGTATTACTCTGTAAATATGAAAATACATACTGCTGGCTCAATATAACCCTTTCTATAGTAAATATGCCCATATATATATATATATATCTAAAAGATACAACTTGATCTATAGGACTAGCATCATCACACCATCACATACACGTGTGACATGCTTCCCCCCATGACGGGTTGTGCAGCTCAAAGGCTGGACCTAACAAATAGTCAGCTGACTAATGCCAAATCAAACATAAAGTAGTACAATGGTGCCTACTCTCTCTCTATGCCTGAAGGCCACCCGAAGGCTGAGTCATCTGGAATACTCTGTCAGATAGGGCCCTAGAATCACTCCTTCGAGGAGTACTTTACCTAAGCCACCAGTCGCCTTTTCCATCCACACTCTAATTGAGCAGTGTGGTTGCACCCCTATATACATATAGCTATGGTAATGTGCTTAACCATGAGAATATCATAACAGGGCTATACTATTATATATGACAATTTACATCATATAAAACTGTAATCATCATTCATTTCATAAAAATGTAATATAACATACTCTGTACATATCTCTGTAAAATATATTTGTCAGATACTGACTCGGTAAAAATTGGCGTATCATAAACTCGACATTTTGTTGTCACATCTCATCTCATTGCATCTCTTCTCTATCATATCTCTCATCTCGATTTATAGTCATTACAGTTCAATATTACACAAAACCTGCTCATTTAATGCCAATTAAAAATATACTCACGCCACACAAGTTTCATCTGGTAACTTATACATAATTCGTCTGCTTGAGAACATAAATACTACTGCTAAAACAGGGTATGAATATCTCCAGGTCGTTATTTTACTAAATATAATATATATATATATATATATATATATATATATATATAGCTAAATAAAGGAAAAATGGAGACAATCAACCCTACCATCTTTGGCTGATTTTTAAAATAAGATTATAGTTTGAAATAACAACTTTCCAATCGGTAAAAACATTCTGAAAGAACAATACTATATTTTAAAAATATCATACTTAAATTTAAACGGTTGGTTTTTAAAATAAAGTTGGTTAACCGAACCCTAAGCCCAGAAACCTTAGAAAAGCCATAACTGTTTATCTAAAATCCGTTTCAACATTTCATTCCGTTAGAACTCATAAACATAATTGACATAATATAATCCCCTTAGCTATTTCCTAAAAAACACTCAAGACGCTCGAAAACTGAACCCTAACTTTTCTAGAAATCAAGAATCCACTCCACTAGATCTGTAGATATTCACTCCCTGATCCTTATGGTACCCTTTAATTGTTGAAATGGGCAACAAACAATGAAGGATCGAAGAGAGAGAGAGTGTGTGGGCGTAGGTTATAGAAGAGGGAGAGATATTTTGATTTCTTGACCATAAAGCAATTGAAAATCTATTTATTGACCCCTTGACTCGGTCAAATTCATCGACAAATTGACGCCTTTGTCAAAGAGTCACACAAGGCCATTCGTCGATGAAGGAAAGGCCTCGTCGACAAACCCTAAGTTTGATAATTTTGGACGTTCTGGATCTCTTCGTCGATGAAACTCTAAATTTTGGCAATGAACCTTAGAAGAGCCTTCGTCGACAAGAACATAGAGTTCATCGACGAAGCCTGTAGAAAATTCCCTTTTTCCTTTCTTATTTAATTTTCTTATTTTCCTGGTTCGAGTCTCTACACTATCTCTCAAGTAATGAATGCAAAGTGCTAGGTGCTTAGGTTTTGGTATAGAAAGATGTTTTCCACTAAGAATGATCAAAAGTTTTCAAAACCATGTTAATACAAGTCTAATAGCTTGTATTTATAGCCCAAGAGCCAAAGGAGCCGCTAACTAGCCGTTGGGGGGAAGAAAAGATATTTTATTTGGTAAACTAGACATTTTCTGCCCGGTGGAGCAGTTTTGCCCGTTGGACTTGTCGACTAGTCCCCTGCTCTTGTCGACTAGTCACACATTGCCAATTGTCGACGAATCCCCTATATTCGTTAATGAGTGCCCTGAATCAGAAAAAACCATCAACATAAAAGTTGTGGTATTTTGTCTTAGCTTTTCAAGGACACCAAGATTGTCCTTTTTTGACTTTTCTAGAAAAAGTTATGTTCCGAATACCAAAAAGTGTTTTGGAAATTTAATGGGTGCATAACATAGGTTTTAAACCCAACCAAAAATCCTTTTAATCACTTGAAAAGTTCTTGGACAAAAGTATATGAAAAATATTAAGTTTAATAAATTTTAATACTTGTCCAAATGAGTTTCCCTTTGAATATAAGATATCTTGTTATAAAAACACATTTAAAAACCATTTTGATATCTTATATATTTGTATGTCAGTTATAGAAAATATACTTGACTTCTTTGAAGCTTTAGGACATAAGACTCGCTTTGATAAAATCGGGACTAAGTATGAAGATGTTCAAAAGACCAAGATATTTGAAAACTTGTCCCTTTAGAAAACATATTTGAGTTTAGGATTCATTTAACAAACTCTTAAGTTTAACTTTGAAAAAACCATTAAAGTTGAGTTTGTGATTTTAGTGCAATCCTATAAACTCATATGTCCTAGTATGCATATGCAATTTGCTCAACTCTTACTCATAAATTATGTATGAAACAAAACTGTAAGAGTTACAAGATATAATACCTCAAACACACACCCATTACATAAAATCCTACATTAAGCTCCCTTTGGTTGTGCTTGGGTTCTTCCGAGTACATGTCCATTTGAACTTTCTATTTGAACATAAACTCGGTCCAATCTTTTCCTTTTGAACAATACTTTATGTATTCGATACTTGTACCTATACTAAGTATGATTTGCAAAGATGAAAAACACTAGAAACCAAATATAGATTAATATCATCAAAACACATAAACCATGATAGTGTAGCCACCAATGCTAACACTTTCTCCTCCAAAGCATCCTCGAGTGCTTGTCGTGCATACTGAGGTCTCCAAGTGCTCGAAGAGGCATAGAGGTGAATAGGAAATGAGAAATGGAGTCCTAGGGTCTTTGTCTGAGTTCACCTATAGCTCGAAAAAAAAAAAAAAAAAAAAACTAAAAAAAAGAAGAAGAAGAAGAAGAAAAGAAGGGAGTTCTAATTAGAAAAAAGAGTTGTCCGATGTTAGGCTTTCAGAGGTCTGCAAGTCAGATCGGAGAGTTATGGGGCGTGAGAGCATCTCAAGATGGGTGAATAGTGAGACATGGAGACCCGGGTTCGTTCATATAGAAGAAGGAAGATTCAGATAAAGAAAGGAGGAAGATTAGGTGTGATGCCTCGTGGAAGAAAGGCTTAAAAGGATTAGATGTTACTACCCATATCAATAAGGTGCACCTTTCTTTTCAAGAGCCTTCCCATAAGAACTCCATGGTTAAGCATGCTTAGCTTGGAGTAATCTTGGGATGGGTGACTTTCTGGGAAGTTTTCTTAGGAAGTGTGTGAGTGAGGACAAAACACACTGAAAAGGATACATATTAGTCTATGGGGCCAATCATTAGTTCGATAAGACCCGCCCTCTATTGTCTAGTCCAAGTGGAGGAGGAGAGACGTAGTGCTCCCTGGTAGACTCAGATTGGGGAGTTACAAAATGTTATTAGAGCCATTACCCAGTCAGAAGTGTGATGAGATTCACATCGCCTGGGTTTGGAAATGTGGGTTTGCAACGAGAATGTTGCGTTCTGTAAGTCGGGGAGAATGTGATACCCCATGGAAGAAAAACTTAAAAGGATTAGATGTTACTACCTATATCAATAAGGTGCAGCTTTCTTTTCGGGAGCCTTCCCATAAGAACTCCACGGTTAAGTGTGCTTGACTTGGAGTAATCTTGGGATGGGTGACCTTCTAGGTAGTTTTCTTAGGAAGTGTGTGAGTGAGAACAAAATACACTGAAAAGGGCACGTGTTGGTCTATGGGGCCAGTTATTAGTCCGATAAGGCCCGCCCCTGTTGTTTGGTCCAGGTGGAGGAGGAGAGACGCAGTGCTCCCTGACAGACCCAAGTCGGGGTGTTACATTAGGAGGTTCAGTTGAGTCGCAAAAGGAAAGTTGAAGAGAAGAAGAAGGAGAAAAGGAAAGAAGGTGAGAATTTGGGGTTTAGAAGAGAGACAGAGAGAAAAGGGAGAACAACCAAGAGATCCAAGGCTTCGGGGCAACTCTTGGAGAAAGGAGAGCGACGAAGAGTAAGCTCAGGTGAAGGTTGGTGGTGCTGGCGTGGCCTTGTTATGGTCGTGGTTGCCATTTGTTGAAGGTACGAGGAGATCATGGAATTGCTGGCTGGAGAAGATGGTGGAGTTATGGTGGATTCGGCATGGAGGGTGAGCTCAAGTGAAGAAGAGAATGGAGATGGGGAGAGATGCTAGAGAGCAAAAATGAGGAAGAAACAAAAAAGGGGGGTTTTTGTGTTGTTGACCTTGGAGCCTTAGAATGTGGACACGTGGAGCCCCTATCCTTCACTCATTCAGAAAGCTACGTGGCCTTCTCCCAACCCTCGGATTCGCACTGCCTAAAAACGCTTGAGATCGTTCCACCTAGTTGATCCTTGTCTCTAATGCTCAACCACTCAGGATCTGATGTTGGCCCTCCATGGCTTAATATCCTATTTTGATGCTAACAAATAAGTGGAACTTAACATATTTGATTAAGTGATGACATTTCAGGACTCAACTATGAGAAAGCAAGGTCAAGTGTTAAGAAGGATTCATGAAAGCTTATATTTCAAAGAAGGATGATCATATGAAGTTTAAGGCATGGATTCCAAGAGGATCTATTAAAGCTTGAAGAATATGAGAGCATGGATATTAAAAGGCTTAAAATATATCAAAGTTTGAAGCAAAGCAAGAGAGCTCAAAGAAAAACAAGCATGAAGACTCAAGTACTTAGAATGTCAAATGTCTAAAGAAGTCATTATGTAAGTGCTTCACATTTTAAATATCTCTTGAAATATGTTGAAACTCATTAGGATGCAACAAAGACTTAGCGAGTAGTTTTTTAAAACCCCGAAAAATGTTTTTGAAAAGTCACAATGAAGTTTTTCAAATAACAAAAGGTTTAAAATCTTTAAAAAAAAATTAAAGCTTTGAAAAAATTGTCTGGTCAGCTGACTGAACAGAATGCCTTGAAAATTCTCAGTCGACTAACAAATATAACAGTTGAATAAACTGCCCAGTTGACTTACCATTTTAACCTATGATCAGTCAGCCGACTCACAAGAATAGTCGACCGACACTTTTGAAATGTCTTCAGTCAACCGACTAATAATTTAATGGAATTAATTTCTAGATGACAGAAAGGTCTCAGTCGCCTGTCCAACTGATTGACCTATATAAAACACTTACCTAGTAACCTATCTAGCTGACTAATCCTATGGGAATTTAAATTTTGAACCTCAACAGGAAAATTCTAAAAATTAGGTTTTCAAAAGTGAACGTTATAAAAACTTGGTGGACACTCCAAGAAACTTGGGAAACAAGGAAACTCACTCTAAAACCTCTATAAATACTCCTTTAACCCAAGGAATTAATTAACCAAGCAAAAATCAAGTACTCAAGCATCCTATTTTCAATCTCTCACAAAACTCACTCTTGCTCATACTCTTATTGGGAGAATTCTGCTGAATTTCTTTTGATCAAAAGCCATGGTTCTAACTTGCTAATGAGTTTTTCAAACCCTGAGAAAGAACCTCCTATGATATCTTATCTTGAGCTTCAATTCTATTTCCCTTGATATTTAAATTCTGAAGTATATAGTGCTGAATTTGTACTATTTTGCTCTATTTGAGAGTGTTCTTGTATGCAACGTTTATTTCATATTTCTTGTAATTATTGTACGATTCAAGGTGTTTGGATCATTACCCAAGCACGGGGTATTGCTTGGAGAGATGATTACTCTAGCCTATTGAAGGAGTGCCCAAGCGTGGGGTATCGCTTGGAGAGGTGATTACTCTAGCCTACTGAAGGAGTGTGTAATGGTTTTGTTCTACCTAGAAAGGAACTAGTATAGTGGAATCCTTAGGTGGTTTTCCTAAGGCAAGGACGTATGCTGGGGATAAGCCAAACCTCATAAAAGTCTTGGTCTCACTCTTTTTCCCTTACTGTCTTTATTTTTAGCATAGATTAACTGTGTGGATGATTTATATTTCTTAATCATAAAAACTACATGGATTGGATTTTAAATAAAATGAAGTTTAATTTTTTTTTTTTTTTGGGATTGCAGAAATCAAAAGGGAGTATGTTGGTTGATCAATAATTTTTGAAAACCTCAAGGAAGTACGTTGATTGGTTAACAACCCAAAACCTATTAACTAAAGGATTATTTGAAATATGATTTTGGAAAGAGAGTGGATGTAATAATGATTGTCATAAAGTAAGATCAATTACATTAACCACAGGGCTTGAATCAAATTTCATTTAATACAAGGCTTGAAACAAGTACACACACATGGTTGTCAATAAAAGCTAAGAATTGTCAAAGTGCTGAATATTGAATTTTTTGGATTGAACACTTAGGTTGATTGATTGGATGAATGTTTAAGTTTTGATTTACTTGAGTTGTGTTGTGATTAGTTGTGGATTGAATAAAGAACTAAGGATTGGTTGTGTGATTTATGAAATAACAAGAGGTTAAAAATTCACGAAAAGAATTAAAAGAAAATTTTAAAACCCAATTCACCCCCCTATTGGGACTACACCTTAGTTTGCAATTGGTATTAGAGTGGGGTTGTAGAAAATCTAACTAGAAGCTACATAAAGATATATATGACTCACTTAGGCATAGCTCCCTTTGGAGAGGGTCAATCCTCAACCAAGCCTCCCATATTTTTTGGTTTAAACTATACATTCTGGAAACAACGTATGAGAATATATCTTCAAACAATGGATTGGAAGGCATGGAAGGTAGTCACACATGGTGACTTAATCTCTACTAAACTAGTAGATGGAAAAGAAGTACCCAAAGAAGAAAAAGACATGAATGAAAATGACCATAAGATGTTACAAATAAATTCAAGTGCTAAAAATGCTTTATATTGTGCTCTTGATATAAATGAATTCAATAGGATCATGGCTTGAAAATCAGTTAAAGAAATATGGGATAAATTAGAAGTAACCTATGAAGGTACTATTGATGTAAGGGATAATAGGATCGATATTTTAACCAGTGAATATGAAGCCTTTAGGATGAACTAGGATGAAACAATAACTAGTATGTACACTAGGTTCACCTACATAATAAACTCCTTCAACGTATTAGGAAAAATCTGCACCACTTATGAAATGATTAGAAAAATTCTTAGAGGGCTGCCACCCATATGGGAACCAAAAGCCACAGCAATAACTAAAGGAAGAAATTTGAAAAACACTTCCCTTGATGAATTAATAGGTTCTCTCCTCACATATGAAATGACAATGAATGAAAGAAGTGGAAAATCTAAAGCTCAAGAATCAATTGCTTTTGAAACTTCAAACAAAAACTCTAGTGATGAAGATGAAATGAATGAAGATGAATTAGCCTTCAAATCGAAGAAACTTGCAAGAATACGAAGAAGGAAAAATAAATTCAAAATAAAAATCCAAAACTCAAGTTTAGATAAGGAAGAAACTAAGAAGAAAGAAACAAAGAAAGAACTACCTACATGCTATAATTGCAAGAAAGTTGGACACCTAAAATCGGATTGTCCAAAACTTAAGAAAGATTCTAAAGAGAAAAAGAAAAAGGCAATGAAAGCCACTACTTGGGACAATATGAGTACAAGTAGTTCTGATAATGAATCAAGTGACCAAGAGGTTGCTTGCTATATGGCTTGGGACGATGAGGAAAACTCTTTATCCAAATCCTTAAATATTTCTTGTGATGATTCAGCAGAAGAATCCAATGATGAGTGTATGCTCTCTTATGAAGAACTTAAAAATGATTTATTCAAAGTGTATAAGATGTTAGTTAATGTGACTAAATTATACACATCATTGAAAAACAAGAATGAAGGAGTTATGAAAGAGTTAGAATCCCTTAAACTTGCTGAAAGAGAAAAAGATTTAAAAATCAAGAAAATAGAAAATAAGAATGAAGTTGTGATAAAAGAGATAGAATCCAAAAATCTTGCTAAAAAAGAAAAAAATTGAAAACCAAGAGATTAGAAAGCAAGAATGAAAAGTTGATGAAAGAATTAGAAGACTTAAGATCCCAATACTCCATGGAAAGTGAGAAAGATCAATATATTTCTGAATTAGAGAATAAAATCAAAAAAATATCTCAAAATCAAGAAAAGGGCAAAAATATATAAAATTCAGAAATTTATGATCTTAAGAGAGAAATTGAGGATCAAGCCAAAATCATCTATAACTTCATAAAAGGAAAAGAAAATCTTGACAAAATGATTGAGATACAAAGAATGTCCTTAAATAAAGAAGGCATAGGATTTAATTTGGTTGAGAATACAAATAAAAAGAATCTCTACATGGGATATTTTACAAAAGCTTTTAAGGATTATGCTAGTACCTCTTCAAATACTTACACTCACACCACATGCTACCTATGTAAAAAGAAAGGACATATAAAGTTTGAATGTCCATTAAAAAGAAAGGGTGTGAAAACTAAACAAGTATGGAAAGTAAAAGAAACATCCCTTGTTAAACCATCTAGACCCAAGAAAGTATGGGTACCAAGATTAAATAAGAAAAATCTAAGTTTTTGACAAATGAAAATAATATTGTTGGCCTTAATCAATGAATGAATCATACTAGGCTTAACTTAAAAAGTATAAAAGATGAATTTTAGGAATTTATATGAAATCAAAAGTTTTTGAACAAAATGAGAAATATTTGAGAATAAGAGATACTTGAGAAAAATTTGAGCAATATTGAAGTACAATGATTTAGAAGCTTGAATTTTGATATGAATTGATATATGAATATGAAATTAATTATTGACCATACATGCTAATGATGGATCACATGGATAAACTTATTTGTCTTGTACTTGACTACATGTGCTTATTAATAATCTTCTTTATGTTACTAATGTCAAAAAGGAGAGAAAGTTGAATTGAAAAATTGGCATCTAAATAATTTGGTATCCATGAGTAGTGCATGACGTGACATTAACATTGATATCTATGAAGTATATTGATATCCATGAATATATCAATTGGTATTTGAGCAAGACAGCATAATTATATCCATGAGCATATTATGATATTGATGATATTGACATGATATTGGTATTTGATATTAGTATCTATGAGCACATACATGATATGAATCAATATTTGAAGCATGGGATGATAAACTTTAAAGCATAATTGGTATCAAATTTGAATGTATTAAATTTAGGGGGAGTATTATGACTCATTGCTTGTATTATGATTTTTCCCTAATTTTCAATTGGCATCATATGAAATTATCAAATTGGTATCATGAAATAAAAAATTGGTATCATGAATTAATGTCAAAGAGGGAAAGAATGTTGAAAGAATGATAAATTATGAAAGACAAATATGACTTTTGAAGTATTTTTAGCTGATATGAATGTTGTGCAACATATGCTTGATTGTGAATTTAAAGATGTTACAACACATATGAAATATGAATTACAAATATGAAATATGCATTTTGACTATTGAAGCACACTACATAGGCTATATTGCAATATATTATGAAGTGTGTATTCATGTGATATACTTGCTTGATGTTCATATGCTCAAAATATGATTGTATTTGAACTTAATCATTTTTTATATCTTACTCTTTTTGACTGATGTCAAAAGGGGGAGAAGTTTTGAACAAAAATTGAGCATGGTATTGAAAAATTTGAACATGATATATGTATCAAAAGGAGGAGAAATATTTTATATTAAATGATCTTGAACTTGAATGATGTAATGTGTATGATAGTAAAAGAGTTTTTGGAATTGATCTTGATATTGCTAAGTTTGTTAAGATGATACTTATTGTAAGGGGGAGTCTTTTTAAAGCTCACTCAAATTTTTGCTCCTTGTTTGTCATCATCAAAAAAAGGGATATTGTTGACCCTATAAGGCTTAACATCCTGTTTTGATGCTAACAAACAAGTGGAACTTAACATATTTGGTTAAGTGATGACATTTTAGGACTCAACTATGAGAAAGTAAGGTCAAGTGTTAAAAAGGATTCATGAAAGCTTATATTCCAAAGAAGGATGATCATATGAAGCTTAAGGCATGGATTCCAAGAGGATCTATTAAAGCTTGAAGAATATGAGAACATGGATATTAAAGAGCTTAAAGTATATCAAAGCTTGAAGTAAAACAAGAGAGCTCAAAGAAAAACAAGCATGAAAACTCAAGTACTTAGAATGTCAAATGTCCTACGAAGTCTTTATATAAGTGCTTCATATTTTAAATATCTCTTGAAATATGATGAAACTCATTAGGATGCAACAAAGACTTAGAGACCAATTTTTTAAAACCCCGAAAAATGTTTTTGAAAAATCGCAATTAAGTTTTTCAAATAACAAAAGGTTTAAAATCTTTTTTAAAAAATAGAAGTTTTGAAAAAATTGACTGGTCAGCTAACTGACTAGAATGCCCTGAAAATTCTCAGTTGACTAACAAATATAACAGTTGAATAAACTGCCCAGCCGACTTACCATTTTGACCTATGATCAGTCAGCCGACTCACAAGACTAGCCGACTGATACTTTTGAAATGTGTTTAGTCAACCGACTAATAATTTAATGGAATTAATTTATGGCTGACAAAAAGGTCAGCCACCTGTCCAATTGATTGACTTATAAAACACTTACCCAGTCACCTGTCCAGCCGACTGACCCTATGGGAATTTAAATTTTGAACCTCAACGGGAAAATTCTAAAAATTAGTTTTTCAAAAGTGAATGTTATAAAACTTGGTGGACACTCCAAGCAACTTGGGAAACAAGGAAACTCACTCTAAAAACTCTATAAATACTCTTTTAACCCAAGGAATTAATTAACCAAGCAAAAATCAAGTACTCAAGCATCCTACTTTCAATCTCTCACAAAGCTCACTCTTGCTCATACTCTTACTGGGAGAATTCTACTAAATTGATGTTGATCAAAAGCCATGGTTCTAACTTGCTATTGAGTTTTTCAAATCCTAAGAAAGAACCTATGGTGATATCTTATCTTGAACTTTAATTCTATTTCATCTTGATATTTAAAATCTGAAGTACATAGTGCTGAATTTGTACTAATCTGCTCTATTTGAGAGTTTTTATACACAATGTTTATTTTGTATTTCTTGTAGTTCTTGGACAATTCAAGGTGTTTGGATCGTTGCCCAAGCGTGGGGTATCGCTTGGAGAGGTGATTACTCTAATCTATTGAAGGAGTGCCCAAGCGTGGGGTATCGCTTGGAGAGGTGATTACTCTAGCCTATTGAAGGAGTGTGTAACGGTCTTGTTCCACTCGGAAAAGAATTGGTATAGTGGAATCCTTAGGTGGTTTGCCTAAGGTAAGGATGTAGGCTAGGGATAAGCCGAACATCATAAAAGTCTTGGTCTCACTCTCTTTCCCTTACTGTCTTTATTTTCAGCATAGATTAACTGTGTGGATGATTTATATTTCTCAATCATAAAAACTACGTGGATTGGATATTAAATAAGCTAAAGTTTGATTTGTTTTTGGGATTGCAGAAACTGAAAGGGAGTACGTTGGTTGATTAATAATTTTTGGAAACCTTAAGTGAGTACGTTGATTGGTTAACAACCCAAAATCTATTAACTGAAGGATTATTTGAAATCTGATTTTGGAAAGAGTGTGAATGTTATATTGATTTTCATAAAGTAAGATCAATTACATTAACCATAGGGCTTGAATCAAATTTCATTTAATACAGGGCTTGAAACAATTACACACATAGGGCTGTCAATAAAAGCTGAGAATTGTCAAAGTGCTGAATATTGAATTTTGTGGATTGAACACTTAAGTTGATTGATTGGCTGAATGTTTAAGTTTTGATTTACTTAAGTTGTGTTGTGATTAATTGTGGATTGAATAAAGAACTAAGGACTGGTTGTATGATTGCTGAAATAACAAGAGCTTTAGAATTCATGAAAAGAATTAAAAGAAAATTTTAAAACCCAATCCACCCCACTCTTGGGACTACGTACCAGAGCAGAGGGAAGCTACTTATAAGGGCGGGTAATCTTTCGTATTCTCAGAGACTTTGCCTATATACATAACCCAAGGGCTTATTGAGTAAGGTGAGTGCCCTAATATTTGTATTCGAGTAGAGGGAAGCTATTTGTATGGGCAGGTAGTCTTTCCTAGTCTCGGGACCTATCACTAAAAATAATTATGTATGTGTGAGTGTAATCTATATATGCTTGCTTTACTGATGTTGAATAGCAAATGATTATATTTTGTATTTATTAAACTCTTTGCCACACACTGTTATGGTTTAATCTTCCTCACTGAGATGTGTCTCACCCTAGCAAATGATTATATTTTTAGGTCTATCAAGTGATCGAGCTTGGATCTTTGGGCAAGGTAGTCGTTTTTGGTAAATTTTGGGGTGATTATAAGAACAGTTTATGTATAGTTTATGTTTTAAATACTGGGATGTAATATAAACAAATGCATGTTGTTGTTTTATTTGGGATTTATAGATAAAATCTAGTATTTAAGTTAGATTGTTTATTTATTTCCACTGCATGATTGTAGTTTATGGTATCAGAAGCAGGTGAATGAAACACGTAACCTTCGGGCCCCACTTGGAGGTTCAGGGCATTACACCAGCCCCATCACAATCCTCAGGATTTCACCACCTTCATAAACCTAACACGGCCATATAACTCCTCATAGCCCTCTCCACCTTATACAGAACTCACGCACACCCCACCTCCACCTACCCTCACCATAGCCACAACTGCTTCTCTTCTCCACTCATTGCCGTCACCAATTCGTGAAACACCCTGTAGATCCAGCCAACCACAATTCCCAAAGACAACAAAGCTCTCTACGTCCTACTAGCCACCTTTCTCTACTCTCTCTCTCTCTCTCTCTCTCTCTCTCTCTCTCTCTCTCTCTCTCTCTCTCATGTGAGTTTCACATCAAACAGTTCCACCTCACTAGAGAAGCCACTGGAATTCATGATCTATGGCTGGACCAGCTGGATAGGTGGCTTGCTGGACAAGCTTTGCAAAGCTTGAAGCATCGAGTATGTGCATGACACCTGCTGTCTTGAGAATCAAAGTTCGCTCGAGACCAATCTCACCGCTATCAAGCTAACCCACGTCATTAACGCCACCACAGTCACCAGTTACCCTAACGTCAACTGGTCTGAGTCTCACAAGGTTGAGACCATCTGCACCATTGTCGCCAAAACCATAACCCTCGCAGATGTCTGCTATGACAAGGGCTTGGTCCTGATTGGTAGGCTTGCCAAGGCTTTGGTCCTTAACTACCAAAAATAATATATATAAACCTAACTATCCCAAGTTCAGTAGAAAGTGGGTAAGTCGGGTATCGATCCACGGGGACTTGAAGGACAATTAGTAAACCACTTCCAAGTTAGTTTATTATGGCCATGTTATGAAAATAAGTAAAAGGTGATGTTTTGCAATGATGGATGTTCCTAACTACTAGAAAGCGATTAAATGAAAGCAAGTAAATTTACACTACGGGAAAACAAGTAAATTTATGAGTTATTCTACTCCTACAAAGCGATATTGTTGTTCGAATCAGACACTGGATGCCATGCCTTTATCTACGTTCATCCAGACTTCCATAGAAGTACTAACTCGAGTGGGCCAAAGCAGGAGAGAGGCGATTGAGGGCACAGGGTAGCAAGAATGCACCAACCGTCCGGATCACGGTTGGGAACCGGAGTATACCTTGTCTCAATGATGAATGAACACCTTTGCGGTTCTGTAGCCGACTATTTCCCTCTAAATGATACACCAAAGTGCTTATCCTTATTTGCAATCCTTCATCAAACACACAATAGGTAAATGGAAAGCAGTAAACCAAAGTATGTAAATGAAAACAAGAGTAAAGCAGATATGTACCCAAATAGCACAGGGCTGACCTCAACCTTAACCAGGTCAATTAGCGGGGCTGACCTCAACCTACACGCCTTAACAGGACGACGTACCTAGTTTTCTTAACTGGATCTAAGCCAATTCGAGACTATTCTAGGGCTAGTCTCCCTCTTCAGGCCCATGTCTGGAAATACAACATATGTGTATTACAATCAAATGGTACAGTGATTGTGCTTTCGCGTAAAGCAGATATGTACCCAAATACGCGCAATAACATACACCACAATATGATTCAATATGTAAGCTCAGTGTGGTCTAGATAGTTCAACTCTCAAAGGTATTTTCTATCAGCGTAATGCGTACGTGAGAGTGTCAAATAAGCAATCTTTGTTTCAAAATTTATTCAGCCAATAAGTTCACACAAAGGTGTCAAGTCTCAAGTATTTCAATCAGCAGGATGTCTCAAGCATGCAAGTATCAAATGAAGTGTATGCTTGGTTTGCAAAATATGTGTAATCTTTGTATTCAGCAAGTAATATTTGAGTGAGTGAATATTGCAACAAAGATCACTATTACACGAACAAATATCTCTTCAAATATATTTTTCAGTATAAAGCACAATAGATATTAGAAAGTGATTATGAAAGGATTTTGCAACCAAAATACTATATGATCTTCTCAAGATATTGCAATGAATATATAATCTCAGAAGATCAAATGAAAGTCTTCTTAGGAGAGACTTATTAACGAAGTCCCCTAAGAGTACTTAGGTTTTGCTCTCAATAAAATCGTATCAACCAAGCAAGACAAGGAGAGCAAACTTATGGAAACAAACACTCAATCCACTTATGAATGATGTAGGCACTAATAGAAGGTAAGCATGAGTGAATGAGGATAAAAAATGAGTAGTATAGGCTTTTGGATTTTCAGAGAATTCTCCCCTAATCAAAGTAGCTAATCCATTTCTAATTTTCACAAATGATCTCATATATATAGACATAGAAGGAAATATGACCGTTGGGGACCTATTGGGTATTATTAAGAAAGTTTAATAATATTTCAAATATTTTAACCCTGTTTAAAAAATGTTTAACTACAGTAAAAATCAGGACAACCCGAAAGGTCCGGTTGACCAGAACAAGTTCGGTCGACCAGGACTCATATGGTTCGGTCGACCAGGGGAATTTTGAACTAAAGGCTCGGTCGACTAGGAGAAGACGATTTTTCAAATCTTCGAGGTTCGTTTGACTGGGCCATCTTGAACTAGCTGGTTCGGTCGACCAAACCTTTGGGATTTCTCCCGAAGACCCTCAGTCGACGAGAAAGTTGGAGTTCATTTTTGTCTCGGTCAGCCAGGTGGTCAAACATTTGACCCCAGGGGGTTTCGGTCGACCAGGGTTTTTTGAACTACCTGGTTCGGTCGACCAGGACCTTGGTCAATTGTTGACCCAGGCCTGTTTTGGTCGACCAAGGCAGAATGAACTGCCTTGGACAGTCAACCGAAAGTGCACAAAGTGTGCATTTCGGCCCCGTTTCAATACACATTCACCCTATTCAAGTGCCTAACATACATAGGTGTAATGGTGAGTGTCCTAAGATCATTTATGGGTCCTTTTGAAGACACCGAAAAAAATCCAGCGTCTTCCCTAAGGTCTGTCTAAGGTCATTTTCATTTTGAGTTTATGTATTAAGCCATGCAGGTGATGCATGCAATTATTACAATCAAAGCCCTATTTACTATTAGAGACCCTTTAGATGATAATGGAATAGAGTACAACATGTATAGGGTCTTCAAGGTCTTCATTTTCCTCCAAGGGTCTCTGAGTGCCATCATATGATACCACCAAGATAAACCTGCACATCAACTTGACAGACATTAAATACCTGAGTATTTGTCATAATCAAAATAGGGATATGACCTATAGGGTCAACACTCAATAAAGTATGCTTCAAGCCATCAACTAATAGAAAATTATCAATAATCAGGAAAGGATCCTTATCAACCTTACCTACGCCAATGATGCGTCCCTTTGCATTGTCACCAGATATCACGTACCCTCCGTCCTTGGGAGTGATTGAAGCAAATTTTGCCTTGTCGTCGGTCAATTTCAGCGAGCACGGGCTATCCAAGTACCACCTGTCCTTGGAGGAGGATGATCTTTAACATACCTAGAAGATAGACTAAGTAAATGATGCTGGTCCCCAAATTATGTTGGGTCCACGGGGGTTAGTGACTGGATTACCCTTAATTACCCACACCTTTCTAATTTTCACATCCTTATTCGTAAGTGGACAATCAAACTGAATATGGCCAATTTTTTTGCATTTAAAACATTTCATTCTACATTTAGGATTTTAGGTGGGATTTGAGATTTTGATTCAAGTGTGAAATGTCTCAAGCAAAGATTAGGTCGTCTAACATTTTCAATATCATTAAAACCTAGACCCTCTTTACTTAGATAATTTATTTGGGCACCAAGTAGTTTTTCAAAATTGTGTTGGCCCTCGGTGAATTTAAAAACAATTTTGGTGCTATCCTCCAATTTTCTCTCAAGCTTAACAATAATCACATCTTTTTCTTTCAAAATCGAAGCATGAGAGGTTTTTGCAATTCCAAACAATTTTGACCAATTTTCGCATTTCTTTTTCAAATCATCATTTTCTTTGGTCATCTTATTCAATAGTTTAGATACACAAATATATTCAAATTGTAATTCTCTATACATGGGCATGCAATCAGAAACACTATCATCATCAGAAGAGCAGTATGAAGAAAAAGAACATGAAGATGATACCTCATCGTCTCGTGCCATTAGGCACAAGTTAACGACTTCAGAGTCGCTCCCATCAATGTTAGTATCACTACTGTTACTTGACTTTCTTCTTTTTCCTAGCTTCATTTTTCAGCACGGGATAGTTTGGCTTGATATGCCTGATTTTATTGCAATTATAGCACGTAGGAGAATTTAACTTCTCCTTTCTTTTACTTGACTTTCCCTTATCAGATGCAGACTCCCTATATCTTTTGTATGGCTTTCGGCTTTCTATTATTCCTGAAGAATCTGCTAAATTTTCTAGTTAACATGACCATATCATCCTCAGAATCAAGTTCATTGCATTCTCTAGATGTATTAGTTGAAGTTTTCAATGCAATCATCTTCTTCACCCTATTATGTTCATTAAGTCTCTCATTTATAGCTAGTTCATAGGTGATTAGTGAGCCTATCAATTCATCTAATGACATGGCCTTAAGGTCTCTACCCTCAAAAGTAGTCGTAGCCTTAGCTTCCCAAACAGGAGGCAAGCCTCTAAGGATCTTCCTAATCATATCATATGTAGGATCTTCCTAATGTGTGTGAATCTAGTGTACATGCTCTGAATGGACTCACCTACATTCATCCTAAAAGCCTCATATTCACTAGTCAGCATATCTATCCTGCTATCTTTAACATCCCTAGTACCATCATATGTGACTTCTAATTTATCCCAAATTTTTTTTTGCAGTAGAACATGCCATTACTCTATTAAACTTGTTCACATCAAGACCACAATACAATTTATTCATAGTAGTGGCATTTAAGCTAACAACTTTCATATCATCATCATTACATTCTTCCTCAATTTTTGGAACTCTAGTCCCACCCTCTGTTTTCATGGGAACATAATTTCCTTTAGAGACAATCCTCCACACCTTCCAATCTATATTTTGAAGGTAGATGTGCATCCTCTGTTTCCAGAAGGTGTAATAAACACCATTGAAAATCGGAGGTTGTGTAGAAGATGGTCCCTTAGGGAAAGGGGTCATGGTGATATGAGCCATCTAAGATCTTTTGCAAATTAACTATTAAGTCTATGCTACGTGGCTCTGATACCAATTGTTAGCTTTACCGAGAACCCAAGAGGGGGGTGAATTGGTAATTTCAAAATTGATACCCTAGGTAAATCCCCTAACAGTAGTATTACACAACCTTATAGTCAATCTAATGCAAATAAATTAAATCAATTTAAATATGCAGAGGAAATTAAATTGCACAATAAAATTAACCAAGCATGCACCAGAAAGCGATAAATAAGAGATGACACCTAGAAATGTTATCGAGGTTCGGAAAATTGTCTACGTCCCCGCCTTGGCTAACAAGCACAAGGATTACCACTATAAGGTTCACTTAACGGGTGGAGCGGTACCTAAACAAGCTGGTCAATTAGCACAGGGCTGACCTCAACCTTTACAACCAATCCTTACCAGGCTGGATTACCGCCCCCTCAGGCCGTGCCTAGAATACATTAAATTTTACAATAGAAATTGCGTACAACAAATATGCTTCTCAACTAAGCAAATTATGTACCAATGTAATCAATACACCACCAAATGATATGATGAAGTAAGCTCAATGTGGTCTAAGTGTCCACTCTTAAATACTTATGCAAATATTGCAATTAGTGCGTGAGAGTGTAAATGATATGATCTTTGTGTCAAAATAATGATTTCAATCACAATGCAAGAACAAAGATCCTTAGCACCCTTTAAATATCTCAAAAAATATTCTTTTCAAAATATAAACCTCAAGAGATATTCAGATTAAGTTTGCAAAATTTATTTGATGTTTGAGTTCAAAATGATAAAATCAATCAAAGGATATTGCTACAAAGATCTTTTAGCACATGGACAAATATCTCAACAAATATTTCTCAAAGCAAGCCACACAAGATATTTGAAGATGATTTGAAAAGTATTTTTAGCAATCAAAATACAATGTGAACTTCTTGAGATATTACAATGAAAATGCAATACTCAAAATCTCAATGAAGTTTTTCCTATGGAAGACTTACTAATAAAATCTCTGAGGAAAAACTTAATGCTTTGCTCTCCAAGAAAATAATCTCAATTAATCAAGCAAGAGAGAGCAAAAGCCAATTGATAATAACACTCAAGCACACTTACAAGGGGATTTTAGCAATAAGAAATAGTAAGTGTAGGAGGTTTGGAAAAGAGTATAGGAGATTTTGAGTTTTAGAGAATTTTGCTAATCAAGATTGCTAATTAATTGCTAATCTTTTCAAATGAGGGGGTATATATAGAGTACCCCAAAATTATAATCGTCTAGGACACATATGTCATTTTTAGAAAAGTTAAAATGAGGTTAGAAAAAATAATGAAGCTTTTAACCTTAGCAAATATTGTCCGACCCAAGAGCACCAGTCGATCGAACTTAAGGTTAGATTGACTGAGTGACAGTTTGGTCGACTGTGCAAGAAATGAACTGAGAGTTCTATTGACTATTCTGAGGGTTTCAAAGGCGATTTTTCTGATTCCACACAGTTTGGTCAACTAAGTGATTTTGAACTAGGTAGTTCGGTCAACCGAGCGGTTGGAATCTCCCACACGGGGGTTCGATCAACCAGGTTGTTGGTTCACATTTTTTGTTGGTCGACTAAGGAGTCAAAACATTGACCCGCTAGGAGTTCGATCGACCAAGTTGTGTGAAATTGGTAAAGTTCGGTCGACCGTACTATGGTCAAACTATTGACCTCTGACCGATTCGGTTGATCGAAAGCTTTCATATATTCTGGTTCAATTGACCGAACATGCATTTTTAATGCATTTCAATTCTATACATTAACCCTATTCAAATAAGCATATTTGTTTATGCATGCATAGGGGTCCTAAGGTCATTCTAGGTCTTTTTAAGCTTACCTATCATATCATGCATGTAATGCATTTGATTATTACAGATCATTTTTCTCCTAATTACTATTATAGACCCGCATTACATAAAAATGAATTTAAGATACAACACAAATATGGTCTTCAGGGTCTTTAAGCTCTACTTTATGTGCCATCATTTTGATTTTCTAATTATATATCTGCACATTTCCTTAGATAGTCGTCAAATACAACAAGGATTTGTAATTATCAAAACTGGGTGTGACCTATAAGGTTAACGGCATCAGGTGGACTGCCCTCTTTAGACTCTCAAGCTACACTAGAGTGCAAGCTGAAAGCAGCCTCCTTTTCCTCAGAAAAGCTACCAAACACAGCTTGCGAATCAGGCGAAGTTGGAGTGAAAGGAGGCACACAAGCAGCTTGGACCTATGGTACTGGAATAGGAAAAGGAATTGGTGGGCACAAGATAGGGGCCACTGGTGGAGCGTAGGCACGCAAAGGAATAGATTGTGGCGCATGAGGTGGCAGGGAGAGAGCAAACGAGGTAGCGGCTATGTTGGCAACCAGAGGAGTAGTTAAGTTTTCTATAATATGACATAAGATAGGCATAACATTGGGGCGTGGCCACTTTTGAGGTAGTGTCAAGGACAATGGAACATCTATTGAGAGAATAAGGGCAGTCGTCATAGAAGAAGCTGGCAAGGCAGGTTCTAGAGTGTCCAATGGCTCAGCGGCTGGCTTTGTAGTAGGAACCTAAATAAAATGTGCGGGGGACTGAGCATCACCTGCAGTAGTAGCTGGAGGTGGCATTGCCTCAGGTGGGGCCTTCATTTCACTCTCACTGAAAGAATCAGCCTTGATTATGACCACCAGGCTTGTCGATGGACTAGCTTGAGTAGGGGGAGACGGATGTGTAGGAGAGTGCGTGACTAGTGACGGAGGTAGCACAAGCGATGACGGCACAGGTGAAGAGGAAACCTCCTATGTGGTAGAAGGAGATAGGAGAGCTGGAGGTATAGAGGGCCCAAAAGTTGTGGCAAGAGTTGTTGTTCTCGAAAATGTGAATGTCGCCAATGCACTGGAGAAGCAGACTCTGTAACGACCTGAAAATCTATACCATTTTTTTTCAAATAAACTTTACTATATACTTTAATTTACTCTGATACCCTTGGATTATCTACTATAACATCTTAAACCCCAAATGAGCATTGAGGAAATCTTGTTCAATTAGCACACCTACACAGCATGAAAACATAAAACTGTACATTTATATTTATAATACCAATATTCAATAATTTCCCAAAATATACATACAAAATAACACGTCTCCCAGTAACATCCACCAAAAACCCTAGAAAACTACCCAAAAACACATCTCCCTGAAAAAACACAACCCTTCTATCGGTGAGCCTGATCTGCTTGTCTAGCTGGATCACTTGAAAAAATATTAAATCCTCGGGATGAGACA
The DNA here is from genome assembly GCF_029873635.1 of Malania oleifera. Classification (NCBI taxonomy): domain Eukaryota; kingdom Viridiplantae; phylum Streptophyta; class Magnoliopsida; order Santalales; family Ximeniaceae; genus Malania; species Malania oleifera. Next base: position 44,344,730 of record NC_080420.1, read on the forward strand.
CACTCAGTAAGAGGAAATATGCTATTACTAGTGTGTGGCGATTGAGTTCCATAAGTACTATACTGATAAATATCTGAAACTCTAAAAACTGGTAAAACAACATACTGTACATCTTACATCTATTATAGTATAACATACAACTGTAATATTTGTGTTTTCTACTTTTTCATACTTCTAGTATCATAATATATCTGCTGATATATACTGTAAATATACATATACATAACTGAAATATTTACCTTGGAAAACTGTTCGTCATGATTTAACCCCTCGTGATAAGGTTGTGCAGCCCATAGGTGGGACTTAACTCTAGTTGGCCTACCTGGATAAGTCATCTGTAACTCAACCAATCCTCAATCCGACCATCTGCAATCACTCCAAGGCATAGTATTGGTATCTACCTCGTCGAACCATCCACTTCAACCTAGTCTTGTAGGGAGCCTGCAATCTCTCCAAGCATGGTTGACGGAAACCTCCACACACTATCTAAGATGTGTGGTTGTACTCTGATCTATAATAGCAATGGTACCGTGCTCTACTGATATCTGAACCGATTCATCAGGGTCTGATACTATATAATACTATTTTCTATATATACATCTTACTATTTCATCATGATTACAAAATAACCATAACACCAAAAAATGTTTTGTAAATACTTTAATATCTGAACTGTAATAACTATAATAACTGATCTATAATATATAAATTGTATAAACTGTAATATCATAGTGTTATGGCTTTAAAATTCCGAGAATCATGGAAATCTACAAATGCTATAAAATATCTGTCTTTAAAATATATCTGACTTTATATACACTGTAATTCATAAATTTTGTAAAATCTGGTAAAACATATTTATGCATAAATACTATAAATCATAGTAATCTGAAAACTGTTGGATTTCTATATTGATCTGAAAATGTCTCATGCCACACAACTAAGTAAATAAATATTCCATATCCTGAAAACTTAATCTTCTAATATACAAATAATTTGCGTACTGGATAATAATCTGGAAAAACATATAACTTATTGATAAACATTCCTAAATTCCTAGCATAGCATATTTCCCTTAACTATCTGACTGGGAGGCTTGCCTCCAATTCAACCCTCACCGCCCTCGGCATACCAATCTCAATTTCCTGTAATTACATATATACAAATTCCTCAGTAAAACACTGAATTTCTCAAAAAATTATCATACTCACATTTCCTGAATTTGCCTATTCGTAATTTCCTAAACTATAATTTACTTGGATTCCTAGAAAAATAACTGTTGACCTCCTTAACCCATGCCTACAAGGTCCCAAAGACACCCTAACCTTGAAATCATAACACCTTAATTTTACTCCACAAAACACTAGTATATTCTCATACAACACAAAATTTGGGCTCAAATAAACTTGGTAATACTAAAAATACCAAAATAATTTATTTACCCTGAAATTAGGATGGTGCAAAAACTTCTTAAAACAACATTCTGCTCTAGCTAAGTTGTAGAGAATCTCCCCAGGATCACCGTGGTAGCTTCTGATCATCAAACCAGGGAGAATTGGAGCCGAAAATATAAAGAGAAGGTGGAGGATTCGTTTTCTAGCGAGAGAAAGTGAAATGGGACGAATTGTTTTTGTTGAAAAGTGAATTTTTGGCTATATATAGATGGTTGGCCACGTGGCCTCATCGACAAGCCACGTTGCCTCGTCAATGAGACCAAGAAGGAGGTTTGTCGATGAACACACAACCCTCATTGACGAATCTCAGGCCCTGAAATCAGCCCCCTCGGTAAGTTCTCGTTGATAAGAGATGTGTTCCCATCTACGTGCCCAAGAAAATTGCTCATCGACGAATGCACTGCACTCGTCAACGAAGCTCTGCTGAGTCCCCCCTTTGAAATTTCCTTTTTCTCTCCTTTCTTTTATTACTTAATTTCTATAATTATCTAGGTTACTATAAACTCTAAGGGGCTCAATTCGTCCCTAAAACTCTGAGAAATGGTCCCCCTGGTCGTCGTCATCTCGTGGCACACCTCGGATTAAAAGAGCTCAAAATCATGGCACAGGTGGCCCAAGTCATCCCCTGCTTGAGGCATAGAAGGGGATGTTGGTGGATGCGGTGCTGCCGCTGAAGGACCGGCCTCTGAGGGTGCTGCCGCTAAAGTGGAGGGCTCAGCTATTGTATTTCTCTTCTTCTTCAGAGCTTGGCGTGGTGGTGGCACTAGTGGGTGTTCGGGCTCATCCTTGGGGTCATGGTAGAATAGAGGAGCCTAAAGCTTTGACCTCAGTACTCCCTCAAAAGGTGCCCACTTGTTGACCTTTAGCCGAACCATGGCCACCAACTGTAGGTCTTACGCCACATACGCTCAGTGGTAACCTCTCCAATTGGTATGTTCGTGTCTGGATCACCCAAGTTGATCTCAAGATCATAAGAATAGACATCACAGTCTGCGCTTATGGGATAAAGGGCCTTCTCAGCTCCCTAGCAGTCTGACCACATACGAGCTTCAACATTGGCCTCCTCAGCTTTGGGTGCTTCACGTTCCTTACTAGAACATGATCATCTCATCCATGATCAGCTGAGGGATGTCCACCCGCATGTTGTGGTGCACGGTGTACAAAACTAGTAGATGAATGTTGTGCCGCTCAGAATGATGGCATGATATGCAGATGTTGCACTGGAAGATGAGATTTAAATGGAGCTAAGTAATTAGGAACCCTGCTCTTCGTCGTGCATGTACCGCGCTGCATGTTCACCCCATCATAATAAAGGACATGGCACATACTAGTAATGATATAAAGGACATCTGAATAGTCTAGGGCCTCCCATAGTGTGTCGTTGGCCTCATTATGGGATCATGCCTTGTCGATCAAAGTAGAGGTCAACTCAAATCCCATGCCCTGAACCACAGTGGACTAGACGCCCATCTGAGGATCATGTCATATGTTCTGGTAGAATTCTCGAACCAATGTTAGGTGATATGTGGTGGTTGGCAGAGTCATGTTGTGATCCATCTTCCACTGCTTTAGGACCTCTATACAACATCTCCTCCGAGCGTGGGCACGAGTCTCATATAACTATAACCAGTACATGGGCTGGAAGTCATAGTCCTTGAGGGTCATCCTTAAGGCTCTTGGCATTTTGTACTCTATGTCACTCGATCCTTTGACATCGCCAAAAAAGTGTGCTCGGACTTGGATTATGGCTCGTCTCTCAACTAACCCTGGGTCCTCTTCTACTTGGTGGTGGAACGGGAGGATTCAGGTTTCTTGGAGGCAGCCCTAGACTCTGAACGGTGAGACAATTCTGATGGAGGAGGAGTGAAAGAAGGTGGTCAAAAATGTGGAGATATATTTAGGTTGGATGGAAGATGAAAGAAAGAGACGAGGAATGGGCACGACCAACAGCTAGGAAGATGAAATAAGGAGTCATAGTCACTGGGAAGACTTTGTGTCGAAACCCTAGGTGTGATGGATAGGGGCTTTGCACAAGGGAGGGGTCCTAAAGCTAAAGCAGGTGGCTGAAGAGTTGCCGAAGGTTCAGAGGTGGTGGAGGATGGTCGGGCAACTTGGTCGGAGGAGGGTGCGATGAGGGAAGACCAAAAAACAAGGAGGAAAAGTCATTCGAGTTTCGTGGTAGAAAGGGGTTTAAAACACGATTTTGATTGCTTGACCAAGTTACGCCAGCCATTGGCTAGTTACACCCTGGTCACACCCCACTAAAACAAGATTATCTATGCTCGACTAGGTTGCGCCAACATAGAGTCCTAGTCGTGCCCTTGGTCAAACTCCTTGGTAGTTTGAAAGTTCAGATAAGTCAAAGGCTCAACCAGGTCACACCTAGACCAGTGCTGGTTATGCCCATGGTCAAGCTTCTCAGTACTTTGGAAGTTTAGAAAACTTTCAGGGCTCGACCAAGTTGCACCTATGTGTGCTAGTCAAGTCCTAGTCGCACCCCCAACTAACCTATGATCTACTCTAAGGACCCTAAACCCTATCTACTCTGCATTATACAACCTAAGGACTCAAAAAGAAAAGAATAAATACTTGGGATGCCTTTCAAAAGTGCTAATTTTATCGTCTTCAGTCGGATGCAATGAAAGCTCAATTTGAACTCACCCTGGTTCGAAGCTAAAAGTTTCCTCCACCATTTCCTTATTAGCCCACTTCTCACTTACCCAAAGCCACCCCTTTAAACCAGTAGCCGAATTATGAATGGAAAGTATCTGCTCATGAAGGTCTTCTAGGCCAGATATAGAGGGGTTCTTTAGTTGAAGTATATCCTTTAGAGGGTCCCTCCACATAATCAAGGGAGTCACTTTCTTAACACATTCATCGATCATGTCAATTTCCATAGCTTGGACGTCATCGGTTGGATGTTGGGAAGTGTGAAATACATTTAACTGGAGCTGCATGTTGCCAAATGACACATTCATGATCCCAGTCCTATATTGAATGTAGGCATTAGTCGTAGCTAAGAATGGTCATGCTAGTAGGACAAGAATCAAATCCTTGGTTGGGCTGAAGGGTTCCATATCCAAGACAATGAAGTTGACCAAATAATAGAACTCTTCTACCTTGACCAAGACGACCTCTATCACACCCCGGGGCCTTTTTATTAATCGGTTTACAAAACTCAAGGTAACCATGGTGGGCTTCAGCTCTCCTAAATTAAATTGTTGGTAGACCGAGTACAGAATTAGGTTCACACTCGCCCCCAAATCTAAAAACGCTCTATTAATAGTGTAATCACCGATTACACATGAAATGGTGGGAGTACCGAGGTCTTTTAGTTTTGGAGGGAGGTGAACTAAAAGCATTGAGCTTACATGCTCAATCAGCCTAACTTGTTTGTTCATGTGCACCCTTGACTTTTGCTTCTACATGCACAAGTTCCTAAAGGACTCGTGCCTGCGTGCACAAGTTCCTCCAGATTACATGGTTCTTCTTCAGGTTCTTCCCTTATCTTCTCCCTACCCTTTTCCTAGTATAACTTCTCCCCACCCCTATGGTTTACCTCCCTACCATTTTGAAGAATGGTTACAACCTAGGCTTGCTCATGATATGATGAGGGTACAACAGCTGACTTATATTCTACCCTAACCTTAAGGGCTGACTTGGAAACTTATCCTCATCTCTCTTACTCAATGAGGTAACTAGTTGGACCATAGTAGCTTCTAGCTTTGCAATAGACTGGGAGTGAGAGTGGAGCAACTGCCGATTAACTTGGCGATTAGCCTCAATGCCCTTAAGGGCTTTCAGCACCGTCTCCTGAAAAAATATATCGTATTGAGGTTGAGGAGGAGATGGTTGCTGAAAAGCTAAAGGTCTAGGAGCAGACACGGAGGATTTGGAGGATTTTGGAATGGTCGAGGAGGTAGAGTAGTGGGTGATTTCTTAGGTTATTGAGTTTTAAGACCTGGAGCTTGTGGCCTCCAGGAGAAGTTAGGATGCTTACTCCACCTAGGATTGTACTTGTTCAAATAGGGGTCATTAGGTGGCATATCGTACCAGTTATGGGTGGCCTTAATTTCCTCCTACACAAACTCAAGCGGGGGAGGCACATGGTGGCAATTGTAACAAGTGTGTGATGGATCAGAAAAAATGACACACACCTCTGCACTTGTCACAGGATATGGTTGGTGTCCTAGGGACAAGAACTGATCTAACTTTTTCACTATGGTGTGTAGTGTGGGTGTAAGGTCATAGTTCATGGATAACTCATATACTCCTTTAGGATGGGAAGAGGAAGATTGGGATAGTCTACGAGCAGCAACAACACGTTGCTGAAAATTCTCAGCAAGGTTCTCAAAGAGAGCCCACACCTCAGTATCATATTTTGTGAGGAAAGTACTTCCACTAGATGCATCTACTATGGTCCTTTTTAGCTTAGCTAATCCTTCACAGAAGGTAGGAACTAATTGCCACCTAGGGACTTTATGGTGAGGGCATTTATGCAAGAGGTTCCTAAAACGCTCCCATGTCTCGAAAAATAGCTCCCTATCCAATTGAGAGAAACTAGTGATGACCTTCCTCAGCTGGTTATTCTTCCCAGTGGGGAAGTATTTTTTCAAGAACTCATGTTGCATGGTGGCCTTGTTGGTCACCTAGTTCGGCTCTAAGAAATTTAGCCAATATTTGGCCTTTTCCTTCAGAGAGAATGGGAAAAGCCTTAAACGGAGCGCATCATCACCAAAATGGGGGATGCGGATGGTGGAACAAATTTTGAGGAATTCATCTAGATGCTTGTAAGGATTTTCAGTCAAATTCCAAACAAATTGGGAAGCATCAAGATAATGGAAGTTTTAATCTCAAATTGTGCAGCCTCGACCTCCGAAAATTGGATGCAAGATGGCGAAGTGTATGTGTTGGGTGTGACATAGTCTCTGAGGGGCCAAAGAGGTTACTTTTCCACCACAGGTTGGCGGGGAGCTTGGGGTTTCAAGTTTTGAAAGGCAGGAACTAGATGACGTTCAACCAAGACTTTAGGTTCTAAAGACTCGGCTAACTCGGGACTAAAGGTGGATTTCCTAATGGACCTATGGGATCTCTCAATCTCAAGGTTTATAGGCACTAACTCAGGATTTAGAGGATGCAAATCAGCATATACACATGCAGCACACAATTGAGACTTCAGATTATCAAACAAAAATAAAAATAAAAGAGAACAAATAAAAATAAAGTAGTAGTACTCTAAACTAGAAATTGGTTTACAATCGTAATTGACTCCCCGACAATGGTGCCAAAATTTGGCAGGCTCACCAAGCCTTGAGTCCTTAACTACCAAAAAAAAATTATAAACCTAACTAATCCAAGTTCAGTAGAACAATGAGTAAGTCGGGTGTCAATCCATATGGATTATAGTGTAGTTATTTACCACTTCCAGCCTAATTTACTACGACTTTGTATAAAAGGGGAAAAAAAGAGATTTTCAAGGGGTTTTTATAACAATTACTGGAAGCAAGTAAATTTATACTGACACTACTCCTAGAAAGGAGATCTTAGATTATGAATCAAGCCTAGACTATTATGTGGGCGAGCTTTGTTCGGTCAACTCTCTATCTTAGGCTAACATTTAAGTGAACCATTTGATGGCATGGAGTAACGAAGGTGCACCGATCGTCTGGAGCACGATCAAGAACCAGGGTATACTCTATCCAACGATCACGAGATCACCCATACGTGAACCATAGCCTAATCCATATAGGTGTCTAAATCCCTAGCTAGGCTTTCTTTTACCCTTGGTTCTCAACACAATCAAAGATGTAAACTTGCATGGAAATTAAAATGCAGGTATTTAAAGTGTTGGTATCTAAATGAAAGAAGTAAAGAAAGCATGTAAAAATCGGCTTCAATTGCAACTTGAAAGTATATCTCTAATAATCGGGAATACAATCAAAAGACCATCTATCTACGCGGTAGCATAAGGAATACGAAGGTTGTCACAGGCCTTTAGCGATTCCATGCACTAACCAGTACTGGAATTGAAATCAAAGTAGTAAATATATTCTACTTGGCTCCCAAAGACTCTCTAGGTCTGTCACTAACCATAGAGTGGCCAAAAGGGAACCCTAGACACATAGACGAAGCTATCTTTTATACCCAAAATGGTCTACAAGGTTTAAATTTCAAAACAAGAAAGTTCTACAAAAAAATCTAACAAAGTAGTTCACGTCTGGCAACTAGGTCACACCCCTATTTTCCTTTAGTTGCACCCTGGTCGAGGCTCACGGGAAATCAGGGATTCAAATTCAAGTCTTCTCGACCTAGTTGCACCTATTGATATTCTTAGTCATGTCGATGGTCAAGACTTGCTAGATCTCAGCTTCAGTAATTCTTCAAGATCTTGACCTGGTCACCCTTCAAGGTCTCCTGGTCGAGCAGTTGGTCGAAACTATTAGTATCTCTAGCTCAGTTAGTCTTAGGTTCTTAACTTGGTTGCCCTTTAGGGTCACTTGGTCAAGTACTTTGTAGAACCTTACAGCATTTCTCTTTTAGTATAAACCTTGGAGTCTACAGCTTATGACCTGGTCGCCCCCATGTTAGCTGGTTGCATTATAGGGTCGAGTATGGTCTTTATTCCTTTGATGAATTGAGGCTCTAAGGGCTTGGTTGAGCATCTGATTTGGGTTTTGAGCTTCACAATTACTCCCTTGGCTTCTCGTATTGCTTAACTCTTTGGTTTGAAACTGTTTTTCCTCAAACATGAACAAACCTTGCATAACTTCGAACTATAATAAGAAACGGTATTTACAAAATAAATGAGAACAAAACAAAGGTAAATGAGGGCCTAAAATAGTGCATTTTAGGGACACATCATAGGGGCATCAATACTGGTGGATTCTTTAAGTATTCTTTAATATTTCCAAATTCTTGTTAACATATGCTATTCCAAATAGAAGGTTATCCTTCTTTAACGATTTGAAAATGGGTTCACATGTAGCAATTAGCTAAGATATGAATGGAGCATGTAATTCAGTCTCATAAAAAATCCTCATACTTAATTCTGAGTGGAAGGAAATTTTTATTTCTTTATAACTATTATCTTAGTTGGGTCCACCTCAATCCCTCTTTGGATGACAACAAATGTAACACCTCGACCCCGAAGGGCCTGGGATATTAACTTTTTACTACTAATTTACAGCGGAAGCAAAATAAACTCAACTTTTATTAAACCAGAGCGCTAATCATCCATATTACAATCATTTATTTCAAAAGAAGAAAAATTACACAAACATAAATATCTAAAACCATACTAATATTTCTAATCAATCTTTATTTTTCTAATCCCCACCCGCATGCTTGCTAAGCTTGATTTCCGACATGTCCTTCAGAGTTATCTGAAATAAAATACGTTTGGGGTGAGACGATGCTTAGTAAGTAAATAAGATTATTATTAGTGTGTGGCCAAAATGAGATTTTAAAGAATTTCGTAAAACAATATTCAATACTATAACTTCAATACAGCTTTTAGAATAAATATAAATTTAAAAATTTCTACATAAAACTTTTGTCATCAATTTCAACAGTAAATTTTTATAATCATATACTATAACTGCTAAATTAAACTTTTAACTTTAAAACTGTAAAAATATTTTATGATAAACATGCATATACTTTTCCTTATACGTTTTCCTTAGATCGTCATTTAAGTACCAGAATGATCCTTTTCACGTAAACTTACACTTTTCCTTTAAATCATCAGTAACTTTGTACACGTAATTAAATATGTATAAACATATATTATATAAAAAAAAAAAAATCACCCTTAGGCCTTTTTGCCGTAAGTCATGTTTACCCCCATGACTGGGTTGTGCGGTCCGAAGACTGGACTTAGCTGGCTGGCCGACCAAACTAAATCAACGTACGTAAACTTTAAGTGAGATTTTCCTTATTAAGTCCTGGTCCAGAACCAGGTGTGCACTCAGGAGAAATCCACTAACATAAATAACCACTCTGTAAACAGTGTGGGTGCACTCTGATCCGTATAAACTTTAAGTTGCGGTACCGAGCATCTGTAACTTTGAACTTTCCTTACCATAAGGGGTTTTAAAATCATCTTATTATAATTTATGCAATTTAAAATAATATGGTGAAAATCTCATCTTTACTCATATTTTCATAAAAAAAATGCAACGTAGAAATAAACTCATGCCACACAATTTTTGTGTTAAATATATATATAATTTTATTTTTGAATAGAAATAAATGCTGAAAATTTACCCGAGGGGATTAGAACATTTCTTAACTCAAAAATAGATGCAAGTATATTAAAGATAGAACTGGTATAATTAAATATGCGTAAAAATAAACTCATGGAAATTTTATGGAACTAAGTAACATAATTAAAATTTACGTACAAAATAAACTCGGGTATGAATTTAAAAAAAACGAAACTAACATAATCAAAATTTACTTACCTTCTTCTTTTACCGTGTGCTACGAACACAATAATTATCTTTAAGAAATGAGATTGGAAAAAGTGGGTGATTGAGAATTTATTCAAAAATTCTCTCTTCACCACAAATTCTTTCACTCACTAATCCTTCTCTTCCTTGGAAAATTGTTGTGAAAAATGACGGTTGAGAGCTCCCTATTTATAGGAAAATTTTGGGGAAGAAATAGAATTTATAAAAGTGTGGGGAGATGGGTGAAATTATAATTTTTTAAAAATTAAAGAATGGGCAAGGGATGGGCAAGGTATGGGTTGAGTATGGGATGAGGATGGAGGCCATGTGGGAGTGCTTGCCACCATTCCCATTAAATAAATTCTTAATTAACTACTTACCTAATTAATTAATCAATTAGTTAATTAATTATTTTATTATTTTATTATTTTTCTTAATCATTATTATCATTGTTATTACTTTTAAACTATTTTTAGTATTTATTTATTTTTGAACAAGAATTAAATTTGAATTTTGAAAACTCATGTGGGCCCCACACGGTCTTGTGGGCCCCATACAACTTCGAGACTCGAATGGATCCTACGTAACTCGAATAATTCTTATACGATTTTATGCATCCTAAATAGCTTTGAGACTCGTGTGGGCCCCACATAGTCTTGTGGGCCCCGCATATGATACTTACATTATTATTATTATTTTATCATATATTTCTACAAATTATGTCAGTCAAAACATTATTTTATGTACTTATTTACGTATATAAACAGTGTCTATCCTGTTTATCCTATGAAATTCCATTTTGACCAAGCTGACCTCCAGGGAGCGACTGAGCCGCAATGGTCTCTGAGCACTCGCTTAGACAAGGTCTTTCTTAGCATCAAACATGAAATCAAGGATCCTAACAGAGAAACACTTTCTTTTTTAATACTAACTATTATTATTATTATTCATTTTTTTTTCTTGGGTTATTACAACAAATCCCAATAATTTACCAGAAATTGTCCCAAAGGTGCATTTAGTTGGATTTAACGTTAACTTGTATTTTATTAGCCTTTTAAACAATTTTTTCAAAACTTGGGGATGTTTCTTATCTATCTTTGACTTTGCAATCATGTAATTCACATATACTTCAATTTCCTTGGGCATCATGTCATGGAACAATGCCATCATGACTATTTGGTAAGTTACACTAGCATTAATTAACTCAAAAGGAATTACATCGTAAGAAAGCATGCCTTGTTGCGTAATGAATATGGGTTTTGCTTTATCTTCCTTTGCCATCTTGACTTGATTGTATCCCTAAAAGCCATCCATGGATGAAAACAACTTATGTTCACCTATATTGTTCACTAACATGTCAATGTGGGGTAATGAAAAATCATCGACTAGCCTTGTTTAGGTCTCAATAATTAGTATACATTATCACTTTACCACCTATCTTGGGAACTTGGTCAATATTAGCTACCTATTTCAGATAGTAGCTTATCTTTAAAAATCCAACATCAAACTGCTTCATAACCTCTTGATTTTCATTTGTCATTCTAGACACATTCTTCTAAGCTTCTATTTTAAAGGTTTATAGTTATGTGAAACTGGTATATGATGAGTCACCTTGTCTGTATCCAAATCAAGCATATCTTAATACAATGAAGAAAAAATATACTTGTATTTACGTAAGAATTACACTATTTCTTGTCTCACTTATGAGTTTGCCAAAGTACCAATTTTCATTTCCAGCGGAGTATCCTCTATTCCCAAATTCACAACTTATACACCCTATGCATTCCATTTGATCTATTTATTCTCATGCTTCAACTTCCTCAAAAGCTCCTTTGATGGTTCTAACTCCTCTTCCCCTTCACTAAAGTCAAGCAAATTTCTTTCATTGTAATCAACAATGATTCAAGGCTTATGATAGGTCTTCTGTAGGGTTAAAATGAACTAGCTCTATACAATAAACCAAAAGGAAGGAAAAAACAAAAGGAAGAAAATAGGTATGTTTACAATAAGTTATCTTTCTTCGGTTATAGGTAAAACCAAAGATAGATTTATGTTCAACAAATCATTTTTACATGGATAGGATCTCAATGGTCCAATTATCTAATAACACTAGCAAAAATTCAAACATGTCCAACTAACGCTTCTTTTAATTGACAATTTTGATGGATAATCTATTTTCAAACAATGCAAGCACGATGTCCTTTTTAGGAACTATTTCCAATCCATGATGCATCACATATGATGGCTTTGAAAATGAGTAGCAAATATGAAAAATTACTAAGCCAGGCTCATATGGAGTTCTTCCTTCAATTTTAGCTAATCTCCTTTCTTTAAGTGAATGCTTTCACCTTATCTTTCCTAGTTGGTTGAAAACCTAATCCAAAGGTATCTTTTGCAACTCTTCAATACAATCGGTCCCTTATTCATTGTGAATTATTTTCCATTTCTTTCCCAAATTTATACTTTTGCTTCGACATTTGCCTTATAGTCATCATGCTAATTTTTGTGAATTTTGGTTTAAAAAATCAACAAATTTTCTCCATTAAAAGTTTGAGACATTATCTCTATTGTTTTAAAAGGAAAATCTACTAGAGAACCTTCCATTCCAATGTGTAGTACCAATCCTAACTTTATTGGTCCAATAATTTCTTCATATTTTAGAGTAGTTAAGTAATCTCCAATGACAAACTTTAACTTTTGATGTAACAATGATGGTACTACCCTAGTTGTATAGATCCACGACCTTCCTAATAACAATTAAATGATGTTATCTTTAACACTTGGAACAAAATCTCAAATGTGTAGGGACTAATTTCAATGTTCAGGTTGATCTCACCAACAATTTCCCCTATAGTCCATCAAAAGCTCTGATTATTAAGTTGTTTTTCCTCATCGATGATTTATCAATATCAAACTTAAAAAGTGCGGAATATGGGCACACATTTAAAGTTTATCCATTGTTAACTAAAACCTACCATCTAACCATTCTTTAGAGTTATGTGCAGAGGACTCACATGACCTTTTCCCTTAGCTGGAATTTCATTTTTAATGTATGTTATATTGTTGACCATCATTACGGAATTGACTAAGTCTTTAAATTGTTCAATTGGTACTTTTTGTGGCATATGAGCTTTATTTTGAACCTTCAACAAAGCATTTTCATGACCTTCTAAAGCTATAAGAAAATTAAATATTGAAATTTTAGATGGAGTTTTGTTCAATTGCTCCCAATGCTATAGTCACTTACCTTGAGTTATTCTAAAAAATTGACCACTTCTTCGTCACTAACTTCCTTGTTCTTTTATTTATCAACTTCTTTCTCATTTTCTTTACTAACTTTATCTTTAGCCTTCCTCATTTTTTCCCAATTATTCTAGTGTGTAGCAATGACCACTCCTTGTCATCCCTTTAACACTAGATAGATTAGCTACATTGGCTTCATTATTTGAGCTCACTACTTATGATTCATACTTCCAAGGAATAACTTGGTTGGAAAAATATGGAAATGGAATAGGTGGCTTGATGATTACAAGTTCAACACCTGATGGGGAAGATGTATGGTATTGGATATATATAGGAGTATAGGTGATAGTAATAAATAATGTAGATGGGCTTACACCATGGATGCCACAAACTTCAAGAGCATTAATCAATGTATTTCCATGATCAGGTAAATTATTAGGTTTGATATTAGAATTTAAGGCAATTCCTACAAGCATTTGTAGCATGACCAGAAGCATTCATATGAAATTCACGTGAGACATTGGGGCTATGGAATCTCATATTCTGTCCCGCTTTCAAGGGTATAGGTAGAATCTTCCTTTTGGATACCAATTGATGGTATAAGTTAACCAAAAGAATAGGTAAGGTGGTCAACTTTCTTCTGGTCTTGGTTTATGAACTGTTAGCAGGTTGATAGTTTAAGTACACATTAGTTGGGTTGCAATTTGATTCTATGTCTTGCCTTGGGATACAACACTTACTTCTCCTTCCTTCTTATCTTTTTTAACAAAAATCTTCTTTCATGTCATATTCAACTATCTTGAAAATAGTATAGTTGGTGAGCTTCCTTGATTTGAGACCATTTTCAATCCTTTTTCCAATGGCTACAATTTTTGAAAATTTGGATAAATTTGTGAGATCAACTTGTTGTAGTACATTCCTTTCAACATACCCATGAAAGTGTAAACCCTTTTTGTATTCGACAATGGTGAATTAACTCAAACAACATCCTTTCTCTATCTTTGTACATAATCTTTTGAGGTTTTTGGATTCTTTTTCTCCATATTTTGAAAACTCATTTGATCTATGACAATGTCAACATTGAATTGGTACTACTTTACGAACAAATTTGATAAGTCCCTCTATTTTTGAAATTTGCTTGTATCTAATGAAGCGTACCACTTAAGTGCCAAACCAGTCAAATTTTCATAGAACAAATGCATAAGCAACTTCTGATTATTTGCGTAGGGTATCATCTTCCTTGCATACATTTAGACATGAATCTTCAACCATCTTATGCCATTATACTTATCAAATTTAGAACTTTGAACTTCTTAGGTAGAACGACATTGGTGAAGAAACAAAGGTCTTCAAAGTCTTAACACCTACTTTATGTATGCCTTGGATTGATCATAAATGTTCTTCAATGTATGTTATGTAAGCTTTATCCCCTATTGATTGGCCTTCTTCCTCCTTTAATTTAGTACACTTTGCTGGTTCAGCACTGGCTTCTTATCCAATTATGCTAATGAACACTGGTTCTTAAAAAACAAGTGGTGCAATTGATGGTTGGGCTTTATCTACAAATGGAACCTTTCCTTTTATGAGTTGGACTAGATCCTATATGAATTTTTCCAAAGCCTCACTTCTCTTATCAAATGGAGACTCTTCATTCTAGCTAGATTTTGATAACTTTGTGCTTTGTGACTGAACTCTAGTAATGTTTGGCCACAGGTTGCTTGATCATTTTTTTTTCTTCACAAAATTTGGATAAACTTGTGAATATATGACATAAATTTAGACATACACAGAAAAAAAAAATAATATTTCAAAAGGTGAACATATAAAACATATATAGAATAAAATTTCATATTAACATAACATGCCAAATGAATCCTTGCTTTTCACAATGCATATAAGGATATGTAAATCCCATAAGAAGTATGTTACTTTATTTCATGCAATTAAGAAATTACATTACTAAAACTTTAGAGAGAGGCAAATAACATCCAATTTATTTCATTGTCACTAGTACAAGTACAAAGTCTACTCATTAGAAGGAAGATATCTTATGTTCTCCTTCTTATAAACATCATTGGACTTGTTAAATTAGACTAGAACATGAGACAACACATCATACAAATCAATAGACTTTATAGGAATTATGCAATCAACAACATCTTAAACCATGGGATACAATGCCTAATATGATCTACCTGTTTGCTAAAGAATAAGGACTAAGGTTAGGAATCTCTCCTATATTGCATGGAAGATGGGTATGATAATTCGAAATTTGTCCCAAAACTCCTCCTCACATGCTAACAACTCTAAGAATTGTTTTTCCTTATGCATTATGATCCATTGTAGCTCACGGATATGCATATATTGAGTTATCATCTCTTCTTGTTGCCCATGTACTCAAACCTCAAGACTCCCAAAGCTAGACCCCTAGCTCTTGGTTCATAGCTAAGAGCCATTGCACATATCTTTTTGAATTTTCCACCTATGTTGTTTTCTTTGCCAAATCAACCCTTTTAACTTCCTCCACTTAATATTTTGCCTCTTTAGCTTTCGGTTCACTTTAGTCAATTCATTTACCTAATCTTGAAGTTTCCTCTTAGATGCTTTGTGCTTTAGCTTCTTCTCCAAAAATTCCTCCCAATATTTTTATTAAGTCATTGGTAAGTGTGTCTAGCTTAAAGACTTGAGCTCTGAAGTTCTCCCCTTATTTTTTTTTTCCCTTAACATATCAGCTAGCTTCCTCTTTGAATCCTTTGGGCCAGTTACCTTCCCCTTCCACTCCTGATGGTAAAATTGTTGCCTTGCTCAAAACTCCTCATAGTATTCCTCTAGCTCATTATAAAAAGGCATAGGTTTATCAAGTTATTGAGTACGTGGAACTTTATAGCCTTTTCCTCTACTTAGCTGCCAAGTTGGATATTCCAATGAGGTGTAAGTGGTGCTTCCTTCCTTCTCCAAAATCCTCAAACTCAACTAAGCCCTTTTATCTACTTAATCAACTAAGTAGTTGTATAATCTCTATAACACACTAAAATTGATGAAGTCCTATTGTCCCAGGCGTGAATTGGAAATAGCCAAGTTGGCATGAAGCTAAGGTATGTGCGTAGCTAATACACCCCTTGCTCCAAAGAGTAGAACCCAAGGGAAGTCCTCACATCTCAGCAATATAGACTGGATAACATTCATTTGGCCAACCATTTGACTATCTTACCTTCGAAGCTCTCAAGCATTGCATTTATATTAATCTTCTAATGCCTCATAGCACAATCCAGCAAAGGGTTTCTTCCTCCCATAAATACACTCCTAAACAAGTGATGTTCCATGTGTTTAATGAGCCCAATTTAGAATAATTGTGTGCAGCATAACAATGATCCTTTCCCCTTCTTTTGATAGAAATTAAGTTAAGAGAGTGTCTCAGCAATGATGGTGAGACCAATGCTTGCCCCTTATGCTCCATCTCAAAAAATCCCATGGCAGCCCTATAGTTCACTATGTATGTAGCTAAAGGAAGTAGAACCAAGCCATACACTGCTAAGGTGAAAAGCCGAAGCTTGAACTTAGGATTTGGATCATCAAGTGTCCTCTAAAGACTCTCTTTAACTCACTTTAATGTCATCCCTCATCCTCTCCCTTCTTTTGAACTCTACAAGATAAATCCTTAGCCTTGCCTCCTGTGGCCCTAATCAAGGCTCAAGTAGGATTATTATTTGGATCAAACATGAAAATTCAGTCATAAGTTGACTTTGATATTTGTAACAACTTCTCATACTCCTCAATGAGTGGAACGATGTGATTCGGCTTAAAAGTAAAGCATTTTTATATAGGATCCAAATGTTAAATCATGAAATCAAAAACCTTCCAATCAATAAAAACTCGGAGCACATCCATAATGCATCCATAATCAACTATGAACCTCCTTTGATCCTCCTCAGAAAAATAAATTCAGTAATTTAGAGCTCTGGTAATGTCTTATTTTTTCAACCAAAGATTCTTCCTATTTAGTAAGGTACTCTAATAATATGATGAAATGACATCTCTCTCAACTATATTTTGCCTTTCTAAATGCCTCCTTCATATCTCTAATTAGTCTTACTCATATGTTGCATACCTATGCAATTCAATTCTAACACAAGTAAGGACAAATGCATGTCATGAAATGTTAGCATGCCCCTAAGGATCGTATCTATGGATTCATGTGTCTTAGCATGTTGTTCATCTCCAAACACCAAGTAAGGATCTATCCTAAAGTATAGAATAAAGTTCTTTGGTGCATGGTGTTGACTCTATGAGTTCGGTCCCATTTTGATAATGACAAATCACGTTATTTCTTAACTGTGTTATGAACTTATGAACAAGATTAATTCTTAGCGCGCACGATTGGTAAGGAATCAAGGATGCCATAAGGAACACAAAGATCATATCACATGATTGGCACCTGAAGAGAAAAAGGGGATGAAGACAAACTTTCTTTATTGTAATTGCAAATTCAATTTTTGGTCTATAAAATTTATGAGGCACAGCGTGGTTGATAGGATCTTATGCTCAAAAGACCATAGAATGACCATAGGAACCAAAACCCTTGTAAGATAAAATGTCATAGCTTATTCACACATGGTTGAATAAATTCAAATATTAAAATAGGGTAAATATGCATTTTCAAAAAGCCCTAGTTGACCGAATTTTCTAAGTTCAAATGAAGTTGGCCAACCGTCCTAATTAACACATATCTTCCTCGGGCACCCGAAACCATATCTCATCTACCTCGGCAGACTAGCCCTTACGGTCTAAAGTTAACCAGCCGATCGAGCTTAACCATTCGGGTAACCTAACCATAGGTCGAGCGACCAAACCTACGAAGGTTTGGGAAATCACCCGGGCTCGGCCAACCGACACAGTGTTCCATCAATCGAACACTCAAAATCATTCAAAATTAATGTGTCTGTTCGAGTGACCAGTACATGGCACCGGGCAACTGAACCTCTCGGATTGCCGCTTTTTACCACAATAAATTGGGATTAATTTTTATTAATCTTTTTCCAAAATGACTGTTGTATCCCCAACAATATTATTTTTTATGATATCTATATATGCTCACTCATTTGTCCAAGTTAGCATATAATTAGCATTACAATTAGCAAAACACTCTCTGAATTTTCTTGAGCTTCCATTTCTTATACTTCACAATCTCAAGCCTTATTTGATACTCTCTCATACTCTTGCTTGACAAAGATCTTTTTGAAACAGAGAGTTCCATTTTCTTTCACTCCTCATTTGAAAATTAATTGCAAGTTGAAGGAGGTGTGATTCTCATTGGTGTGTGTGTGTAAACAACTATTACCTTGGAATCTTATTACTCTCACTTCATTGCATTTCTCACTATATTTGATTGATAAATTAATCTTAAGTTCTTCTCACTATATTTGATTGATAAATATCTCTAGGGAAGAACTCATTTTTTAGCTTCTGAGTTTTGGAATTATTATTTCCAAATTCGAGAGCTTGCTTGTGCTATTTGATAACCAACCTTTTTGCAAGCTTGAAACCTGATCTCAGTTGTGCTTAATACTTGAAAAACATTTTTGTTGAGATATTCACTTAGAGTTTCTAAGTTCCTTTGATTATGTTGGCCTAACAAGCCTTATGAATCTTATTTTGATGATAACAAATCAAGGGAATTTAACATGTTTTGGTTAAAGTGATGATGTTTGAGGAATTAAGCATTAGAGTCCAAGATCAAGTGATCACAAGTGATATTGAAAACCTACATTCCAAACGAGTGATCAAAAGACAGCTAAAAAAAAAAAAAATTTAAATCCTATGAAAGCTTAAAGAATATTGAAGCTCAAGTCAAGATGAACTCAAAGAAAGACATACATGAAGACTTCGTGTTTTGAAAGTTTTTAAGTCTTAAGGAAGTCTTGTGTAAGTACTTCATTTAAAATCAATATGGATGCTTTGAATCTTTTTAGGAATGATTATAGACTTAGAGGCTCATATTTTAAGATCTTGGAAAATACATTTTTCAAATTTCAAATCAAAAATTCCAAGATTTAAAGCTAAAATTTTTTTTAAAAAAAAAAACAGTAAATTGCATGCTAAGGCGCCTGACTGAGTATTCTCAGGCAACTGTCCTTTTATATGGTTGAAAGAAGTGCAAACAGAACCGAGACAGGCACCTCACAGATCCTTCTCAGGTGACTGACAGGCTTTTGAGGTTGAGTCAGGCGACTGACTGAACATACTCAAGCGGTTGACATAGCACTGACTTTTAAAATACGCTGGATTTTTAAAGTGACAGGCGTCTAACACCTTTTTGAAAGGCAATTGACCATCATAAATTTTGAAATAAAGTAGCATAGGAAAGTTTCCAAAAATGATATCTTGGGCTGCAAACTTTGTATAAACTTGGGAAATACTCAAACTAACTTGGGCAACAAAAAAATTACTTTTAAAACTCTATAAATACATGTTAAACCCTAGAATAAACAATAACTACATACAATTAGCAATCAAAGTCTATAATTCTCATATTCTTCAAAAGTTCTCTTGTTTACACATTTTTGCTGAAATAATACTGAGTTTTTGCTGATACAACCACACGGTTCTTGCGCCCTTACTAAGATTTTTCAATTCAAAGAAGAACCCGGTGACTAATTTCTTGAGCTTCAAATCCATTCTTTATTGGTATTTAATTTGAAGTATATTAGTTGTGCTTAAACTTGTACTAATCAGCTCTATTTTGAGAGTGTCTTTGTACAAGATAGTTGAATAGTTGGATTACCGAGCATGGGGTATCGCTTGAAGAGGAGGGCTCTATCCTATTCAAAGGAGTGTGTAAATGGTTTGCTCGGCTTGGTTAAAAGAGAGGTATAATGTAATCCATGGGTTGTGTACCTAAGGCAAGGATGTAGGCGTGTATAACCAAACCTCATAAAAATCTCGGTGTCATTCTCTTCCCTATTCTCTTTAATTTTTCGCGTATATAAATTGTGTGGTTGTGTACTTAATTTGATAAAAATTAATTTTCCTTTGGGAATTACAAAAACCATTAGGGAGTACGTTGATTGATCAATATTATATTACGAAAACCAAGGGAGTATGTTGATTGATTAATACCAAAGCCCATTAATATATTGGTTGGTTACATACTTAAATTCAAGATACTTATTTGATATCAACATTTAAATTTTGGAAGCTTGGTTGAATTTTTTATTTTATTTCATATTGCGATATCAAGTTCACCTCATTGATTGGATTGATATTGAAAAGTCTGGAACTTGAATATTTAAGTTTTGATTATCATCATCATTCATAAATAAATACTAAGTCTTGGATTGAGTTTTGGTTATTACAAATCAATTGTACTTGTGAAATTGTTGTGTTGTAGAGTGTGATTGCAAATTAACTCAAATTGAAAAAGGGGCTAATGCTTAACCAAAAGAATTTGTAAAATCAAAAGGGTTTCAAAGAATTTTTTTAAAAAAAAAAAACCCCAATTCCCCCCCCCCCCCGGGGTCTTGGGAGTACACCTTACTTTTCAATTGGTATCAAAGCGAGGTTGTAGTAATTCTTAACCTAGAAGCTACACAAAGATCCTTATGGCACACCTAGGCGTATCTCCCTTTGCCGAGGGTCAATCCTCTACTAGAGCTCCTATCTTTTGTGGTATTAACTACATATTTTGGAAACAAAGAATGAGAATTTACTTACAAACTATAAATTGGAAAGCATGGAAAGTTGTCAAACAAAAGGACCTTATCCCTATTAAAATTGTGGATGGTAAAGAAATACCTAAAGAGGAAAAAGAGATGACTGACAATGACCATAAGATGTTGCAAGTAAACTCAAGTGCTATGAATGTATTATATTGTTCACTTGATATAAATGAATTCAATAGGGTCATGCCATATAAATCAACCAAAGAAATATGGTATAAATTAGAGATAACCTATGAAGGAACAACTGTTGTTAGAGATAGTAGAATTGACATGCTCACAAGCAAATATGAGGCCTTTAGCATAAATCCAGATGAAACTATTACTTGCATGTACACTAGGTTTACCCATATAATAAACTCCCTCAATGCTTTAGGGAAAAATTACTCAACCTATGAGATGATTCGAAAATTTCTTAGAGGACTTCCTCCAATATGGGAACCTAAAGGCATTATTATAATAGAAGGAAAAAACTTAAAAAATACTTCCTTAGATGAATTAATTGGATCTCTTCTCACATATGAGATAGCCTTGAATGAAATAAGTTCTAAAAATAACAAACACAAGAAATCAATAGCCCTTAAAGTTGCAAAAGAAAGCTCTAGTAAAGAAGAAGATGAAAACAAATTAGATGATGATGAAATAGTATTACACACTAGGAGAATTGGAAAGTTCTTTAAGAGAAAAAAGAAATTTTCTAGAAAATTCAGAGGCTCAAAATCTGAAAAAGAAGAAACAAGCAAAAAGGAAACTATAAATGAACCTCCTACATGTTACAATTGCAAAAATATAGGACATATTAAACCTGATTGTCCACAGCTCAAGAAAAACAAAAAAAGAAAAGAAAAAAAAAGAAGAAGAAGGCAATGAAAACTACTACATGGGATGATACAAGCTCAAGTGAATCGGAGAGTGAATCAAGTGAACAAGATGTGGCAAACATCTGCTTCATGGCAAAGGATGATGAGGTAAATTCCTATTCCATCTCATCTGAAGAGTCCAGTGATGAATCGTGTAGTGACTCATGTGAAAGTATGTATTCATATAGAGTAACATAGCTTTAAAAGAACAAAATGAAACACTTAATAATCAACTAGAAACTTCAAAATCAGTTGAAAAAGAAAAGGAATCACACATTGATGAACTCATGAAGAAAATAAACAAGATGTCTCAATATTTGGTAAACCTTCAAGTAAATGGTGAAAGCAAGAAAGAGTTAGAAATAAAAGACCTTAAAAGTAAAATTGAGGAAAAGGATAAAATCATCTACAATTTTACAAAAGGAAAAGAGAACTTTGAAAAGTTGATTGGAACCCAAAAGATGACATTAGACAAAGAAGGAATTGGATATAATGGAATTGAGAACAAATATAAAAAAGAATCTATATATGGGATACTTTGTAAAGGAATCAAAGTATTATGCAAGCACATCTTCCACAAATATCTATGAACACACTACGTACTTCTTGTG
This sequence comes from Malania oleifera, assembly GCF_029873635.1. Lineage (NCBI taxonomy): Eukaryota > Viridiplantae > Streptophyta > Magnoliopsida > Santalales > Ximeniaceae > Malania > Malania oleifera. The sequence continues at coordinate 44,367,063 of NC_080420.1, forward strand.
TAAGAAAAAGGGACATATAAAATTTGAATGCCAATTCAAAGGAAAAAATGTTAAAGTCAAGAAAGTATGGAAGGTCAAAGAAAATAAATCTAAAATAAAAAGACCTAAGAAAGTTTGGGTCCCTAAAAATAACACATTGAACCCTTCTTGTAGGTTTTCTTTAGGACAACCCCATCAAAAGACAAATGGCACTTGGACAGTGGGTGTTGAAGGCACATGACCAGAGATAAATCCAAATTCACCATACTAACACAAAAATATGGTGGATACATCACATTCGGCAATAATGCTAAAGGTAAAATCATTGGAATTGGAAAAATAGGTAAAGAACCTTCTTTAACCATTGATGATATTTTGTTGGTAGATGGGTTGAAACATAATCTTTTAAGTATAAGCCAATTAAGTGATAAAAGATTTGACATAATCTTCAAACAAGACAAATGCATTGTTGAAAATAGAGAAAAACATAATGTTTTATTCACCACTAAAAGAATTGATAACGTATATTGCATAAATTTTGAAAATCTAAAAACTCAAGATATCACATGCTTAGTGGCCATGAATGAAGCAAGTTGGCTATGACATAGAAGACTAGGACATGCTAGTATGAACTTACTATCAAAATTAGTTAAAAATAACTTAGTTAGAGGACTATCAAGCACTAAGTTTGTAAAGAATAGAATATGTGATGCTTGTCAACTAGGAAAGCAAACTAAGTCTAGCTTTAAAAGGAAGAAACATATTTCCACTAGCATGCCCCTAAAGCTTATCCACTTAGATTTATTTGGCTCTACTAGAACACAAAGTCTAGGAGGAAAACAGTATGTTTTCGTCATTGTTGCTGACTACTTCAAGTTTACCTGGGTACGCTTCTTAGCCTCAAAAGATAAAGCTTGCAATATGTTGATAAACTTGTGTAAAAGACTTCAAAATGAATAAGGATATGATGTTCTAAATATTAGGAGTGACCAAGGAAAAGAATTCAATAATAAAGATGTTGATAAATTCTGCAATGATCATGGAATAAAACATAACTTTTCAGCACCTAGAACTCCACAACAAAATGGAGTTGTCAAAAGATAGAATAGATCTCTTCAAGAGATGGCTAGAACCATGTTAAATGAATACAAGTTATATAAGTACTTTTGGGCTAAAGCGGTTAATGTTGCATGTTATGTAATGAATAGAGTTTCCATAAGATCAACCTTAAATAAAACCCCCTATGAACTATGGAAAGGAAGAAGGTATAACGTAGCTTACTTTCATGTACTTGGATGCAAGTGTTTTGTACTAAATGATAAAATAACTTAAGAAAATTTGATGCAAAATCAGATGAAGGAATCTTTTTAGGGTATGCGTTGAATAGCAAAACATTTAGAATCTATAGTAAAAGAACACTCACAATTATAGAATCAATTCATATACCCTTTGATGAAGTAAATCCATTTACACAAGCAATTGATATTGAAGAAGTTAAAGTTGATGCTACACAAAAACTAGAAGACATAGAAATCAAAGAAGTGAAAGAAGAGAAAAATGAAGTAACTCGAAATAATGATTCTACTGAAAATTCTAAGTTACCTAAAGAATGGAAATTTGTAAGAAATCATCCAAAAAATCAAATTATAGGAGAAACATCACGAGGAGTATCAACTAGATCTTGATTAAAAAACATATGTAATCATTATGAACCTAAGAACATTGAAGAAGCATTAAGTAATGATTCATGGATAGTAGCAATGGAAGAAGAATTAAATCAGTTTGAAAGAAATAGAGTCTGGAAATTAGTTCCTAGACCCGATGATCATTCAATAATTAGAACAAGATGGGAATTTAGGGACGAAAAGGATGAAAATGGTATTATAGTAAGAAATAAGGAAAGACTCATGGCTCAAGGATAAAATCAAGAAGAAGGAATAGATTATGATAAGACTTTTGCTCCCATAGTTAGAATGAAAGTTATAAGAATGTTATTAGCCTATGCATCCCACATAGAATTTAAACTATACCAAATGAATGTAAAAAGTGCATTATTAAATGGATTCATAAATGAATAAGTCTATGTGGCACAACCTCCTGGTTTTGAGGATATAAATAACCCTGATCATGTATGTAGATTAACAAAAACATTTTATGGTTTAAAACAAGCTCCTAGAGCTTGGTATGAGAGGTTAAGTAGATTCCTATTAGAAAATGGCTTTTCAAGAGGAAAGGCGGACAACACCTTGTTCATTAAATCTAAGAATAAAAATATGCTTATCATACAAATATATGTTGATGATATCATATTTGGTGCTATAGACGATGATTTATGTAAGGAATTTGTAAAATGTATGCAAGATGAATTTGAAATGAGTATGATGGGAGGGTTTAATTACTTCCTAGGACTACAAATCAAGTAAGCTAAAAATGGAATATTTATAAATCAATCAAAATATATAAGGGACATGCTTAAGAAGTTTGACATGGAAGGTAGCAAGCCTATAGGAATGCCAATGAGTACTTCCATAAGTCTTGATAAGGATGAAAATGGAAAACCAGTTGACATGAAATACTATTGAGGTATGATAGGTAGTATGCTATACTTGACAGCTAGTAGACCAGATATAATGTTTAGTGTATACATGTGTGCCCGATTTCAATAAGCTCCTAAGGAATCTCACCAGATAGCCGTAAAAAGAATCTTAAGATATTTGATAGGAACTATTGATTAGGTCTATGGTATCCTAAGGACACTAGTTTCAAGATGATTAGTTATTCAGATGCAGATTATGCGGGATGTAAAATTGATAAAATAAAAAATAAAAAACAAGTAGAACTTGTCATTTTCTAGGACAATTGCTTGTGTCTTTTTTTTTTTTTTTTTTTCCAAGAAACAAAATTCCATAGCCTTATCCACTGCTAAAGCTGAGGATGTAGTAGTAGGCATTTGTGTTGCACAAACACTTTATATGAAGCAAACTTTAAAAAAAATTATATTAGAGTACTCAGCTCTACCTATAAAGTGTGATTATACAAGTGCTATAAATATTTCCAAAAATCCAATATCTCATTCAAGAAAAAAACATATTGATATTAGACATCATTTCTTGAGAGATCATGTATAAAAAGAAGATATAATTCTTGAATTTGTAAATACAAATGATCAATTGGCAGACATCTTTACGAAACCACTTTCAGAAGATCGGTTTATCTCTATTATACGTGAACTAGGATTGTTACATATTAAAGAAGTAGTTTAAAGAAGAAAACAGAAAATGTGAAGGTCAAATGACTGACTCGCTACTGCCTAACGAATTTAAGTTCATCAGGCGCCTCACTCTTCAATTGTCAAGCGACTGACATGCGATGAGTTATGTTTTTTTATACAAAAAACCCTTATTTCTGAAACACTCAGCCACCTGACCCTACATCTTCACTCTTCCAAAACTCCCTCTCCTTCATACACGAACCTCTCTCTTCTCAAAATCTTTAGATTCTTACTTGAATCACATACTCCTACTTCATTTCCATTAAAATTCCTAGGGTTTCCACCAAACCATCATGCCACATACAAAGACAACTAGGAACAAAGCTTCATCCTCCAAGCATGTTGATAATGATGAAGGTGAAAAATGGCTAACCTCTCCACATGCGAAGCAACTATATAAGAATTGTATTCATTCCACGGATCCTATATTCAGTAAAATTCTTGATACATCCTTCCTCAACACTGATTTTCCTAAAATATTTTCTATGTTTAAAGAGTTAGGATGGAAGAAGCTTATCAGGTATCAAGCCACAAGATATTATCCAACTTTGATTAAAATATTCTATGCTGATTTGGTTAAAAGAGATTTGGGACTATCTACCGAGGTCATTGGGAGTTCGATTACACTCACCCCACAATCCTTAGCCAAACTTCTCCATATTAAACAAGGTGAATTTAAATGTCCTCAAATTGAGAAAACATGGATAATGGCTCAAGAATTCACTCCAGAAGAGTTTCTGCCGTTGAAAAACCTGTTTATTTTGGAAATGCCCCACTTTACAAACAACTAAACCTACAAGCTCTGGTCCTTCAAAAACTAATCACCTACAATATTTTACCACGAGTTGGATCATATGACCATGTTACATTTATAGATTGTTTCATAATGTGGTGTCTTCTGAAAGGGAAGAAGTTGGATTTGCCAAGCCTCATTCTTAAGTGGATGATTACAAGGGAAGAAGCTTATCGTGTTGTTCTTCCGTATGGTAGGATTCTAACCTTAATATTTGCACACCTTCACATAATAACACCATCCTCCCTGTTTGTTAAAAGAACTCACTATGACATCTTCTCTGCCACTACCCTTAAACTGATGGGATATGAAAAACATGAACACGAGTGGTTTCCCAAAGGAGGTAGGCAACACTACCAAGTTCCTGAACATCAATCACTTGTTTAGCAATTAAAGCAATAGTTTGCTCCTTAGGTAGCGGATATTCCTTTATGGTTCGTTCCTTTTCACCACCAATTTACGACTTTCAGTAGTGAGATGACGTCTGGACTTCTCTTCAAGAGAATGTTGCATCTATACAGATAAACTATTCCTCACTTTATCAAAAACTTGGACATATTGAATAGCATCTGGCTAATTCTTCATGACAAGTAGATCCTATGGACATCGGCCCTGCACCTCCCAGTGACGATGCATCTGATGAGGGCTCTGAAGAAAATGAAAGTGATGATGAAAGCACTGAAGAAAATGCATATGATGCAACTGATGATGATTGATATCTCTTTCTATTGCTTTTTGTGTTGTGTATCTTAGTTATCTATTTGTAATTGCTTTGAATGTCAGTTTTCTACTTTTGTACTTTGATTTGTATCTCCAGATGTTTTTGACACTATGTAAACTTTGGGTGAATATACATACCTTCTTTTGTGTGCTATTTCGTGTCTACATTTTGTTGTGCTTTGTCACTTTACTTCTCTTTTTTTGATTGATGTCAAAAGGGGGAGAACATTTGAGCAAAAATGAGAGCAAAATTTGAGGAGATAAAATGTAAAAGTTTGAGCAAAAATTGAGCTAAAATGTTGCTAATACTAATATGATGATATGATGATATGAACTACGATGCACTGAGACTTGATTGATATATAGATCTTGAATTTGATTGATATACAGCTCTTGAAATTGAATCTAAAATTGAATTTGGAACTATTTATGATTATTTTTTTTAAAACATTATTGAAGGTATGCCTATTGTAAGGGGGAGCCTTATCAAGGTTCACTCTCTTTTGCACTTTATTTGTCATCATTAAAAAGGGGGAGATTGTTGGCCTAACAAGGCTTACGAATCTTATTTTGATGATAACAAATCAAGGGAATTTAACATGTTTTGGTTAAAGTGATGATGTTTCAGGAATCAAACATTAGAGTTTAAGATTAAGTGATCACAAGTGATATTGAAATCCTACATTCCAAACAAGTGATCAAAAGAAAGCTCAAAAAGACGAATCTTATGAAAGCTTGAAGAATATTGAAGCTCAAGGCAAGATGAACTCAAAGAAAGACATACATAAAGACTTTGTGTTTAGAAAGTTTTTAAGTCTTAAGGAAGTCTTGTGTAACTACTTATTTAAAGTCAATATGGATGCTTTGAAACTCTTTAAGAATGATTATAGGCTTTGAGACCCATTTTTTAAGCCCTTGGAAAATACATTTTTCAAATTTCTAATAAAAAATTCCAAGATTAAAAGCTAAAATAGTTTTTTTTAAATAGTAAATTACATGCTTAGGCACCTGACTGAATATTCTCAGGCGACTGACCTTTTATATGGTTTTAAGAAATGCAAACGAAATCAAGACAGGCACCTCACAGATCCTTCTTAGGCGACTAACAAGCTTCTAAGATTGAGTCAGGGACTAACTGAACACACTCAGGCAGCTGACACAGCACTGACTTTTAAAATACGCTGGATTTTTAAAGTGACAGGCGCCTGTCACCTTTTTGACAGGCGACTGACCTTTGTAAATTTTGAAATAAAGTAGCATGGAAAAGTTTCCAAAAATGATTTCTTGGATTCCAAACTTTGTATAAACTTGGGAAATACTCCAAGTAACTTGAGCAACACAAAAATTACTTTTAGAACTCTATAAATACATGTTAAACCCAAGAATAAAAAATAACTACATACAATCAACAATCAAAGTCTACAATTATCATACTCTTCAAAAGTTCTCTTGCTCACACATTCTTGCTAAAATATTACTGAGTTTCTGCTAATACAACCACATGGTTCTTGTGCTCTTACTGAGATTTTTCAATTCAAAGAAGAACTCGGTGACTAATTTCTTGAGCTTCAAGTTCATTCTTTATTGATATTTAATTTGAAGTATATTAGTTGTGCTTAAACTTGTACTAATCAGCTCTATTTTGCGAGTGTCTTCATACACAAGAATTGTTCTTGTTCTTGTTCTTGTCCTTGTTGTTTTTGACGGTTCAGGATTGTTGAATTGTTGGATTACCAAGCGTGGGGTATCGCTTTAAGAGGAGGGCTCTATCCTATTTGAAAGAGTGTGTAAACGGTTTGTTTTGCCCAATTAAAGGAGTGGTATAGTGTAATCCTTGGGTGGTGTACCTAAGGCGAGGATGTAGGCGGGTATAGTCGAACCTCATAAAAATCTCGGTGTCACTCTCTTCCCTATTCTCTTTAATTTTATGCATATATAAACTGCATTGTTGTGTACTTAATTTGCTGAAAATTAATTTGCCTTTGGGAATTAAGGAAACCATAAGGGAGTACATTGATTGATCAATATTATATTGCGGAAACCGCAAGGGAGTACATTGATTGATTAATACCAAAGCTCATTAATATATTGGTTGGTTACATACTTAAATTCAAGATACTTATTTGACATCAACATTTAAATTTTGGAAGCTTGGTTGAATTTTCTATTTTATTTCATATTGCGATATCAAGCTCATCTCATTGATTGTATTGATATTGAAAAGACTGAAATTTGAATATTTAAGTTTTGATTATCATCATCATTCATAAATAAAAACTAAGTCTTGGATTGAGTGTTGGTTATTACAAATGAATTGTACTTGTGAAATTGTTGTGTTGTAGAGTGTGATTGCAAATTAACTCAAATTGAAAAAGGGGTTAATCCTTAACCAAAAGAATTTGTAAAATCAAAAAGGTTTCAAAGAAAATTTTTTATAAAAAACCCAATTCACCCCCCCCCTGGGCGCTTGGGAGTACACCTTACTTTTCAGATTATATACTGATTACATTATTTTGAATCAAAGGTTATCACTCTCACGTATATGCAAATATATACACATTGGTTGAGAGTTGACATATAGCTTAAACTAATCTCACATGAGCATAAATCTCTATCATATGTGCGTGCATTTGTTGTATTGGTACATATTTGCTTATTGGAGAAGCACTGATATTGTACTTATCATTTGATTATCTGTTGTAAATTAGGCTTGGCTTAAGGTGGGTCTTCTCTACCCCTTTAAGAAGAGGTTGTAAAGGTTCAAGTCATCCCTACAAATTTGAACTGAGGTATTCCTCACCCAGTAAGGAAAGGCTTTGTAATTGGTGTCACTCCACCCGCAAGTGATATTTAGTGGAATCCTCGGGCTTGCGAGCTAGAGGCGGGGAAGTAGGCACAGTTACTGAACCTCGATAACACATCTTGTGTCATCTTTACTTTATATGCCTTACTGTTTGTGATTGCTTGATTAAAGTTATTTGGAGCATACTATTTTTAAATTCATCTATCTGTTTATTTCATACGAGCTTTAGATTAATTCTAGGTTTGTGAAATACTGTTTTTCTGGAATATTTGACCTAGATTTTAAAAAGTACCAATTCACCCCCCCCCCTCTTGGGATGAGACTAAAAACAACATTTGAAATCAGAGCCCAGCTGCTTAGACCTAAACATTTTTCTACAAAAAGATTGAAATGGCTCATGTTAGTGTAACCCCATTTGTAGAGGGACACTCATCCACACGTCCTCTTATTTTTTATGGTATGAACTATACCTTTTGGAAATAGAGGATGCGAATTTACCTTCAAAATATTGGTTGGAAGGTGTGGAGAGTGGTATCTAGAGGAAATTATGTCGCTGTTAAAACTGTAGAAGGTGCTAGTGTACCTAAAACGGAAGATGAATTCACTAATGATGACTTGAAAGCTATAAATGTTAATGTAACTGCCATGAATGTTTTGTATTGTGCACTTGATGCTAATGAATTTAATAGGGTAATGGCATGTACCACTACAAGAGAAATATGGGATAAATTATAGGTCACTTATGAGGGCACTAGAAACGTTAAGGACAATAGGATTGACATGTTAACTAGTGAGTATGAGGCATTTAGGATGAACTCTAGTGAATCCATTCAGAGCATGTACACTTGTTTCACACACATCGCTAACTCATTGCATGCTCTAGGCAAAACATACCCCACATACAAAATGATCAGAAAAATACTCAGGGGTCTACCACCAGTTTGGGAAGCAAAGGCTACTACTATAGTTGAGGATAGAGATTTAAAGGCAATGACTCTAGATGAATTGATAGGCTCACTCATCTCATACGAGCTGCCCATTAATGAGAGATTAAATAAGCACAATAGAGTAAGGAAAGTAACTACTTTGAAAACATCCACTAACAGTTCAAGTGAATACAGTGAACTAGAGTCAGGAGAAGATATGGTAATGCTAACTCAGAAGTTTAGTAAGTTCTTTAAGAGAAATAGTGTACCATCTAGAAAATTTTGAAATTTAGCACCTAAAAAAGGAGAGTTGAGCAAAAGAAAAGAAAAATCAGATCCTCTCATCTGTTACAACTATAACAAATTTGGGCACATTAGACCAGAATGCCCACTACTGAAAAAGCATGCAAAGATAAAAAAGAAAGCAATGAAGGCTAGCACATCATGGGATAAACACAACAGTGGTTTCGACACCAACTCCTGCAACACTAATGTCGCTAACCTGTGTTTGATGGCACACAATGATCATGAGGTACTATCATTCGGTTCATTATTATCTTATTATTTTGAAGATGATACTGATTCTGACAACATGCCTACATTTATTGAACTACAACATGAGTATATTCGTACTTGTAAATTGCTAGATAAAGTGAGTAAGGAAAATAGTTTTTTGAAAAACAAATGTGAAAATTGGTCAAAACATTTTGAAATTGGGACAAAAGTCTCATGTTGTGTCACTGAAAGAAAAATATTTGAAAATTGCAGAGCTTGAAATAAAATTGGAGGATAACTCCAAAACTATTTGCAAATTCACAAAGGGCCAAAACAATCTTGATAGACTCCTTGGGGTTCAGAGAAGTTCTCTCGATAAAGAAGGTCTCAGTTTTAATGGAATTGAAAACAAGAGGTAGAAAAATCTTTATTTAGGACATTTTGTTCGTGAATCAAAATTGTACATTCCTTCTAAAAACTCTTTGTGGTATGTAACATGTTTCAAATGTAAAAGAAAAGGCCACATTCAGTTTGACTATCCATTTAAAAATAGAGTTGTGAAAATTAAGAAAGTGTGGAGAGTCAAAGGTGAATCAAGTACTAACCCTTATGGACTCAAGAAAATTTGGGCACCATAATTAGTTACCAAAATATTTATTGCAGGTATGCCGGAGATCATCTTCCTCCAAGGACAGGTGGTACATGGACAGTGGCTGTTCATGACACATGACTGGTGACAAGGCCAAGTTTGCTTCCATTGCACCCAAAGAAGGGGGATACGTGACCTTCGGCGACAATGCCAAGGGCAAGATCATCGGTGTAGGTAAGGTTGGTAAGGAATTTTTCCTAGTTATTGATAATGTGTTATTAGTTAATGGTCTAAAACATAACCTGCTAAGTATAAGTCAATTGTGTGATAAAGGTTATAAGGTGTCTTTTAAACATGACGAATGCATTGTTGAGAATAAATTTGGTTACAAAATTCTGTTCAATGCTGATCGTTATGATAATGTATATACCATCGGCTTTGATAACTTAGCCTCTCAATGTGTGGCATGTTTTTTTACTATAAATGAAGCAAGTTGGTTGTGGCATAGACGACTAGGGCATGCTAGCATGGATTTACTATCAAACTTGTGAAAAATGACGTGGGTAAAGGCTTACCAAAAACTCCTTTTGTGAAAGATAAAATTTGTGATGCATGTCAAATGGGTAAGCAAATGAGATCTAGTTTCAAGAAGAAGAAAATCATATCTACTACTATGCCACTTCAAATGTTGCATTTATACTTATTTGGTCCTAATCAAGTTCAAAGTCTAGGAAGGAAATTATATGCACTTTTAATTATAGATAACTATTCTAGGTTCACATGGGTACTATTTCTTACATATAAAGATGAAACTTGTGAACAATTTACAAGACTTTGTAGGAAAATCCAAAATGAAAAGGGGTTCAAAATAACACACATTAGAAGTGATAGGGGAACATAATTTAAAAATGAGGGTATAGAAAACTTTTGTGACATAGAGGGTATATCCCATAATTTCTCAACACTTAGGACTCCATAGCAAAATAGTGTGTTGAAAGAAAGAATAGGTCCTTGTAAGAAATTGGTAGAAAAATGCTAAAGAAACATAAATTACCCAAATATTTAGGGGCTAAAGCAGTGAGCACTGCTTGCTATGCAATGAACAGAGTTTTAATCAAACCCTTTCTTAATAAAACTCTCTATGAATTATGGAATGGCCATAGACCAAACATCTCCTATTTTCATTTCTTTGGTTGTAAATGTTTTGTGCTTAGGGATAATGAGTAGTTAGGAAAGTTTGACTCGAAATCTAAGAAAGGAAATTTTCTAGGTTATTCACTTGACAGCAGGGCTTATAGGGTATTTAATAAAAGAACATTGACTGTTATTGAGTCTATCCATGTAGTCTTTGATGAGTCTAATCCTTTTTTCTAGAAGAGCTGATGAAGATGATATTGAAATTAGAATAGGATTAGAGAAGCTTTCCATTGAAAATAATATAGATAAGAATTCAAGGATTAAAGATAAATCAATTGAGGATAGTAAAGCTGAATATGAGGTTCAGGAACTGCCTAGAGACTGGAAATTTGTTAGGAACCATCCTTTAGAACAAATCATAGGTGAACCCTAACATGGTGTTGCCACACATTCCTTTTTGAGAAATTTGGTGAGTCATTTTGAATTCTTATATCAGGAAGAACCTAAGAATATAAATGAAGCCATAGAGGATGAATCTTGGATTATGTCCATGCAGGAAGAACTGAATCAATTTGACAGAAGCAAAGTTTGAACCCTAGTTCCTACACCTGACGATCACACAATTATTAGAACTAAATGGGTTTATAGAAACAAAAAGGATGAAAATGGAGTTGTGATTAGAAACAAAGCTAGGTTAGTAGCTCATGGGTATAATCAAGAGGAAGGTATAGACATTGAGGAAACATATGCTCACATGGCTAGGATGGAAACCATTCATATGTTACTTGCATATGCCACTTTTAAGGACTTTAAATTATATCAAATGAATGTTAAAAGCACCTTTTTAAATGGCTATATCAATGAGGAGGTCTATGTAGAACAACCACCAGGATTTAAGAACCATAAATATCCTACTCATGTATATCGTTTGAAGAAAGCCTTGAATGAATTAAAACAAACTCCTAGAGCTTGGTATAAAAGGCTTAATGGTTTTCTTTTAGAAAATGGATTTACCAAAGGAAAGATTGACACTACACTTTTTATTTAATTTAAAAATGATCACATGCTCCTTGTACAAATATATGTTGATGATATTATCTTTGGAGCTACAAATGATGAATTATGTGATGATTTTGCCAAATGCATGCAAAATGAATTTGAAATGAGCATGATGGGTGAACTAAATTTCTACTTAGGACTCTAGATCAAACAAGCTAAACATGGGACATTCATTTTCCAATCAAAATATGTTATAGACTTCCTTAAGAAATTTAATATGGAAGATGGTAAAATTCTAGGACCACCTATGAGCTCTTCCACAAAACTAGACAAAGATGAGCAAGGTATACTGGTAGATGTCAAGTTTTACCGTGGCATGATTGGTAACTTATGGTACTTAACTGCTAGTAGGCCTAATATTATGTTTAGCGTGTGCAAGTTTTCAGGCTGTACTGAAAGAATCACATTTATTAGCTGTTAAAAGAATTCTTAGGTACCTTGTTGGAACAGTTGAACTAGGATTATGGTACCCTAAGTATATCTCATTTGAAATTGTCAGTTACACAGATGCTGACTTTGTCGGTGGTAAAGTAGATAGAAAGAGTACTAGCGGCACTTGTCAATTTTTAGGACAATCTCTGGTTTCTTAGTTCTCCAAGAAACAGAAATCAATTGCCCTATCCACAGCCGAAGCTAAATATATTGTGGCTGGAAGTTGTTATGCTCAAATGCTTTATATGAAGCAACAACTTATGGAGTTTGGTTTGCATAATGACATTGTTCCAATCAAATGTGATAACACTAGTGCAATCAATATCTCAAAGAATCCCATCTCACATTCACAAACCAAACATATAGAAATCAGACATCATTTTATTCGTGATCATGTGCAAAAGGGTGATGTGGCACTTGAATTCGTATGCACTAATGAACAATGGGCCGACATTTTCACAAAACCTCTTCAAGAGGACAGATTTATACAAATTAGACATGAATTACGCCTAATGCATAGTAGAGAATCTGTCTAGAGATAATGGAGTGCATAAACTGAGAGGGAGCAACTTAACATAAAATACTACGGCTCTAAAAACTTAGATTTCTCACATTTTTGGAAAGATATTTTCTATCTATAATGAATTGCATATTTATACTTGTTTATGGATATTGGATGTACTATCTTTATTGCATGGATTGCCTTGGACTATACTGGATAGTATGCATACTTGATTTGAATGAAATGTCTTACTAAATATTAAGTACTCAAATTAATCAGGTTTTTGATGCACATTTTTTTGGGAAATGCCCTACTTCCAAACTGCATGCTGTAGAAATTTCATCAAATATTTTTCCAAAGTTATGTGTTTTAAAGGCTTTAGCCCTTTTGTTGATGCCAAAAGGGAGAGAAGTATGCAAAATTGGATATATGTATTTGAGCTTAAATGTCAAAATTTGAATGCAATTTTACTTAAGATGTCTTATATTATGAATATGCTTGAACCATACATGTTAAATTTTATTTGAATGCATATTCTCAGGGGGGGGGGGGTATTTTTAGACTTACCCATTTTTGCTCATTGTATTTGTCATCATTAAAAAGTGGAAGAATGTTGACTTTATGAGTTTGATCCCGTTTTGATAATGACAAATCACGTTATTTCTTACTTGTGCTCTAAGCTTATGAAAAAGAGTAATTCTTAGCATGCACAATAGGTAAGGACGCAATGATGCCATAAGGAACACAAAAATCATATCACATGATTGGCACCTGAAAAGCAAAAGGGGATGAAGACAAACTTTCTTTATTATAATTGCAAATTCAATTTTTGGTCTCTAAAATTTAAGGTCTGTAATAATGCATTGCATGGTTGATAGGATCTTATGCTTAAAAGACCATAGAATGACCATAGGAACCAAAACCCTTGTAAGATAAATGTCATAGCTTATTCACACATGGTTGAATAAGTTTAGAGATTAAAACAAGGTAAATATGCATTTTCAAAAAGTCATGGTCGACCGAAATTTCTAATTTCAAATGAACTTGTCCAACCGACGATTATTTGTTGGATATTTTAAGGAGGTCGGGTGACCATCCGAATTAACACATATCTTCCTCAGGCACCCGAAACCATATCCCACTCAGACTCATCTGCCTTAGTAGACTGGCCCTTATGGTCTAAAGTTGACCAGCCAATCGAGCTTAACCATTCTTGTAACCTAACCATAGGTCAGGCGACTGAACCTACGAAGGTTTGGGAAATTGCCTTGGCTCGGATGATCGACACAATATTTGGTCAATTGAACCCTTGAAATCATTCAAAATTAATGTGTCTGTTCGGGCGACCGGTACATGGCTTCGGGCAATCGAACCTCTTGGGTTGGCACATTTTTACCGCAATAAACTGGGATTAATTTTTATTAATATTTTTTCCAAAATGACCGTTGTATCCCCAATGGTATTATTTTTAGGATATCTATATATACTGACTCATTTTTTCCAGATTAGCATCACAATTAACAAAATAGTCTGAATTTTCTTAAGCTTCCATTTCTTATACTTCACAATCTCAAGCCTTATTTGATACTCTCTCGTATGCTTGCTTGACAAAAATATTTTTGAAACAGAGAGTTCCATTTTCTTTCACTCCTCATTTGCAAATTAATTACAAGTTGAAGGAGGTGTGATTCTTACTGGTGTGTGTATACAACTATTATCTTGAAAGCTTATTACTCGCACTTCATTGCATTATTTGATAATTATTTTTTGGAGTATTCTTAAGTTCTTCTCACTATATTTGATTGATAAATATCTCTTGGGAAGAACTCATTTTTTTAGCTTTTGAGTCTTGGAATTATTATTGCCAAATTCGAGAGCTTGCTTGTGCTATTTGATAAACAACCTTTTTGCAAGCTTGAAACCTAATCTCATTTGTGCTTAGTACTTGAAAAACATTTTTGTTGAGATATTCACTTAGAGTTTCTAAGTTCCTTTGATTATATACTGATTACATTATTTTTAATGAAAGGTTATCACTCTCATATATATACAAATATGTACACATTGGTTGAGAGTTGAGATTTAGCTTAACTTAATCTCACTTGAGCATGAATCTCTATCATTTGTGAGTGCATTGGTTGTATTGGTACAAATTTGCTTATTGAAGAAGCACTGATATTGTACTTATCGTTTGATTATCTGTTATAATTCAAGCGTGGCCTGAGGTGGGTCTTCTCCGCCCCTTTAAGGAGAGGTTGTAAAGGTTGGGGTCATCCCTACGAATTTGACCTTGGGTATTCCTTGCCTAGTAAGGAGAGGCTTTGTAATTTGTGCCGCTCCACCAGCAAGTGAGCTTTAGTGGAATCCTTAGGCTTGCGAGCTAGAGGCAGGGACGTAGGTACAGTTGTCAAACCTCGATAACACATGTAGAGACTTGGAAAATAAAATAATAAAAGAAAATAAGAAAAATAGATTTTTGGGCAAAGTAAAGAGAAACCAACGATGGTTTTCTGAAGGAGGCAGAAAAATCAGTGATGATTTTGGGTATTTACCGCGGCCGAGTAAAACGTAAACGGTAATTTCTAGGCCGGTTAATGGAAAATCAGCGACGATTTTCTAAGAGTATAAGAAAATCATCGATGATTTTTGGGTGCATTGCAGAAATTATAAAGAGAAGCCAAGAGTGATTTGAAAACATAAAATTAAAACCTCTCTCTCCCTCCTCTCTCAAACCCTACGACCCTCCAACCTTCCACCTTCAATTTCGGCTCTGTTAAAGCCTGGATCAATGATCAGGAACCACCATAGGGTTCCTAGGAAGCTCCTCTACAGCGTAGGCGAAGCGGAATTTCAATTTGGGGTTCTAAGGCACATTGCCAAAAATGAGATAAATATGTTATTTGAGTATTTATGGGTTATTTGTCGTAATTATAGGATGAATAGACTTAGAAATGTAAATATGAATATGGTTCAGGGGCTGAATTAAGGAATTGGAATTTTTTGAAATACAGGGTTTGGTGAGAATACCATTGGCAGGCTAAGGATTTTAGCGGGTATTTTCTCAAGAACCCAAGTAGAAAGATAAATAATTCATAGCATATAAAATTGGGAATATGCAGATTTGGGAAAATGTGAATATGATAGTTATTTTGGATATTCAATTGATTGACGGAGATATATTCATATGTGTGTAATTTGAGGGTTTTGAATTATGAATGTTGCAGAGGTGTGAGTTAGAAAATTAGCGAACGAGTTCAGTTGGCCAGGTAAGGGGAAATATGTTATGCTAGATAATTTAGAGATTTTACAAGTATAGTACAACATTTGAATATGAGTTACAGAGTATGGTTTTTACACTAAATAAAGGATGGAACTTTTACAGTATTACAATTTATAATTATAGAGTTTTATTTAATTTGTGTGGCTTGAGAAATACTAGAGTGTTACAGAATTTTATTCGGAATTATAGCAATATGATTATATAGTTTTTATTCAATTATGATATACAACTTGTACAGTTTTATTTACAAAGCTACGACTATTCAAAGACTTACAGAATTACAAAACCATGTTTATACAGTATTTTACAGAACCATGATTATATAATATTTTACAGAACCTTGATTATATAGAGTTTTACAGAACCATGATTATATAGTATTTTACAAAACCATGATTATATAGAGTTTTACAAAACCATTATATACAAAGCATAGAACCATGACATACAGAAATACAAATTATATAGATTTACAGCTAATACAACGTCATAGTAAATGTAGAGAATTACATAATCATGGTTAATACAGTTGATATAGAATCATGGTAAAACAAATAGATGTTATATATAAATAGTACTATATAGTATTAGACCCTGATGGAACAGAGTAGTTTACAGAGTACGATACCATAGCTATACAGTATAGACAGTGCAACCATATGTCTTAGATAGAGTATGGTATTGCCGATTGTGCCATAGGTAGGGTAGAGGGCTCCCTGGTGTCCGGACCATGTGGAGTGGGCCTTTCGTGCTCTAGGAATATACAGACGCATACAGCTAGGTCGGCATTGGTAGGCCAATCAGTGTCTAGCCCCACCTACGATCCACAAAACCCAGTCATGAGGGGTTAAATCATGACATACAGCTATCTAGGGAAGTTTTCATAATCATGTACATATATAGTATACACAGAAAATAGTGATTACCTATTATAGTTAGAAAATAGATCACTTAGATATCTCCGTATTTTAAATGACATAGGCATGGGTTACTATACAGTGATTTTTATATGATATGTTATTTACAGTTTTGATTAAAGAATATGTTGTGAATAAACTCTTATACCACACACTGATAATAACATGTTTCTCTTTACTGAGAGGTGTCTCGCCCCAACATTATAAACATTTTAGGTAACCCAGAGAGGCGTGCAGAGCTGGCTCAAAGATAGAGGAGGCAGCTGAGTCAACGTAGTTTTGGGGTGAGTCTTGGGCTGGATAGTAGAGCCCATAGTATTTTGGGATTTTTTTAAAAAAATTTTGTACGTGTATGTATATATATAGGTGGGTCTATAGTATTCTGGTATTGTATGTTTTGGGTTATGTTTTGGATGTTAGGTTTTTCTGCTGCATAGGTAATATACAGGTTATGAATAGGTTACCATGGCCCCCACTTCGAGCCGTGATGATGACAAATATAGATGTATACAGGGTATCAGAGTTATGTTATATAGCTTGAAAAAAAGTGCTATGAATTTTGGGTTGTTATAATTTGGTATTAGAGCCTAGGTTGCTAGGTTCTATAAACTATAGTGTACAGTGGAAACAATACTAGAGTATAGGAATAGATTTGAAATTTGGGTGAGTCAATGTTGGGGAAATAGGATGAGTATTTAGGGTTTTGTTCCATGATCGGGAAATAGGATTCCCGTAGTGGTTTCTATGTTTTTCGTGGGGTGACGATTTTAGGAAAGTGATAGTAAACTATTGTCGAGTTGTGTTTCTCAATTGCTGGATTGAATCTTAAATTAAGAATAAGGATGATAAATTAATTAATAGTATGATATTTCAATTAGATAAATATGTTAGTTATGTTGTCCAGATAGGGTCCTTAGACTATGTTTATTTTTCTTTTCAGGATGGACCATGGGGGTAGTAGTGTCCATGCAAGTGGAGATGATGGAGTGTGCCCCTCTGGTGCAGGTGGTGGGGATTCAAATGTCGTCTTGCGTAGTGTGGCTCAACAGGTTATGGCTGAGATTATGCGGATTTATTGAAAGCAGGGAGGCCCATTGACATATCAAGGCTATTCCTTTAAGAAGTTTACTAAAATGATTCCTCCAGCATTCTTAGGAGGAGCCGATCCTGCAGTGGTCGAAAACTGGATGCAAGAGATTGAGAAAATATTGACGATGCTCCACTGTATGGATGGATAGAGGGTTCTTTATGCTACCTATAAACTGATAGGAGAGGCTGAGATATGGTGGAAGGGTATGAGATTATTGGAGGAGCAAAGGCCCATACCAGTGGTTATGACCTGGAGTCAGTTCAGGGAGGTATTCTTTGACAGATATTTTCCTGCTACCATAAAAAAGGCTAAGGTAGTAGAATTTTTGAATTTGACTTTGAGACATCTCACAGTTCAGCAGTATGCGATGAAGTTCGTAGAGCTATCACGCTTTGCCCCCTACATCGTCCCAGATGAGGTGAAAAAGGTGAGGATGTTTGAGAGGGGTTCGAGGTGAGATATATATAAACAGGTGGCAGTTCTAAAGATGTGGGACTTCTCTGAACTAGTTGACAGAGCCACAATAGCATAGGAAAGCGAACAAAAAGATGTGGGAGCACCGAGTTAGAGAAAGTGGCCTACGCCTCTAGGATTCCAGACAGGGTCCAACCAAGGCCCTTGGAGGGGAGATAGACATGGCAGAGCTCAAAGACAAGAGAGGGGAGATCATGGGTACTAAGGCGAGCAAGCATACACTATTTTCCCTATATGCGGTAGGAGACATACGGGAGCATACCGATTGGGAAACAATATGAAATTGGAATAGCTTCCCAAGAGGGGGGTGAATTGGGTTTTAAAAATTTTATTCCCTTTAGGATTAGTTCTTTTAAATGACAATCAAGACTTAGAAACAATCACAATCAACACAGCAAGATCAATCACTCAATTTATGTAACAATAACCTTGTATATGTGTGAAAATTTGATGAACTCGGTATAAACCCTATATCACAATTATTCTTCTTCCTAATGTTCAGTTTTTAAATAAACTTTCAAATTAATACGTCAAGGATAGTCAACCAACGTAGTCCTTTTCGGTTTCTACAATCAATGCTGATTTATCCAAAACGAATTTCCTTCCGGTCTATTTAACAACCAAACATTCAGAATTGAAATTTAAAACATCCACACAAATTATATCTTTTGTAAAAAAAAAATTAATGAGTAGAGTAGAGAAAGAAAAACATGAAGATTTTTACGAGGTTCGACTTCAACACAACCTACATCCTCACCCTTGGCAAAACCACCAAATGATTTACTAATACCGTTCCTTTATCGGGCAGAATAAGACCAGTTACAAGCACTCCTTCAGTAAGGCTAGAGCCTGCCTTCTCCAAACAATATCCCCTTGTTTGGTCCAACGATTCAATATTCGAACCGTCAACTAATCCTATTACAAAGATAGAAAAACAAGATGTACAAGAACTTGCTCCTCAAATAGCTGATTAGTACAAATTTGAAACACTTATGTACTTCAGTAAATTCAGAATATGAATTTTCAGAATGAAGCTTTTAGAAGCTTATCACCGTAGGTATCTTTCAATGAATGAAAGAATCAACAACTTGATGCACAACTCAGTGAGTAACTTCAGCAAAGTCTTTCACAAAATTTTGTGAGTGATGAGGGCAATAGCACACTTTTAGAATTTCAGTAGGTTTTAAGAGAGAATGAGAGCTGAATTAATTTATTTGTATCTAAAACAACAATCCTTAAGGGTATTTATAGAGTTAGAAAACTTCCTTGCTTGTTCCACAAGAATACTTAGAGTTGTTTCCAAATATTAAAATTGTTTAAGTTTCCAAAAATTTGAATTTCAAAAATTATATCCGTTGGAAAATTAAAACATGCCGCAAGCCAGACGTCTGTCAAATTCTGGCAGTCGTCTGTCCATATAATATAACTAAAAAACTCATGGACAGAAAGGTGGAAGTCGTTTGTCCCTTGACTGGCGGTCGTCTTCACCTGAATATAGTTATAATATTTACACACAGAAAGGTGGTAGTCGTCTATCCTCAAGTGGGCAGTCGTCTGTCCATGAACACTTTAATTTTTTTCAATATACATAGAGTAGTGGACAGTAGTTTGGTAGATCACTCTCAAACTTCTTACCTTGCACTGGCAGTCATCTGTCAGAACCTTGATAGTCGTCTGTCAATCTTCAATCTTCAGTTAAGCTTCACTAAATTCGCCAGTCATCTGTCCAGGTAGTTTTCTTATTTAAGCCTTTTTGATCTCTCTCTCTTTTAATTTAGTTTATCTTGGAATATTAACTTATTTAAATTTTAAAAAACATGTTCCAAGACTTAAGTGTTGACCTTATAGGTCACGCCCGGTTTTGATTATGACAAATACTCATTGTGTCTAATGGGCATTTTGAAGTTATGTGCCGGAACTTAAATTGTCAGATCATAATGCACATGGAACGAGTAAATCTTGAAGACCAAATTTCCATTAAAGACTAAATTTTTTATCTTGTATTATAATTTATTTTTGTAATTGGTCTGTAATAGTAATTAGGGCTTTTCGCATGTAATAATCACACACATCACATGCATGTTTTAATACGTAAGCTCATAATGCTCAAAATAAAAATGACTTAGAATGACCTTAGGGTTTACCCTTCGGTCGATTGAAGGTCGACCGACACCGAATTTTTTCGGTGTCTTTAATTGGACATAAATGACTCTAGGACACACACCATTGCACCTATGAATGTTGGCACTTGAATAGGATTTGTGTAATTCAAAACAGGACCGAAATGCACACTTTGTGCACTTTTGGTCGACCGACCTTGGCAGTTCATTATACCTCGGTCGACCGAACCCAGGTCCAGGTCAACGATTGACCAAGGTCCCGGTCAACCAAACCATTGTAGTTCAAATTCCCCGGTCGACCGAAACCTCTTGAGGTCAACAATTTGACCACCTAGTCGACCGAGCCAAATTTGTATACCAACTACCTAGTCAACCGAAGGTCCTCGGGAGAAGTCCCAACTTCTTGTTGACCGAACCATTCATTTCAAAATGGCCTGGTCGATCAAACCTCAGTAAAATGGAAAATTGCCCTTCGAACATGTACTTTTGGTCGACCGAGTCTCCAGTTCAAAAGTGTCCTAGTCGACCAAACCATATGAACTTCGGTCGACCGAAATAGTTTTGGTCGACAGACCTCTCGGGTTGCCCTGATTTTTTACCGTGGTTAAAATATTTTAAATAGGGTTAAATTCATTAAAATCCCATTAATCTTTTCTAATAATGCTAGATAGGTCCCCAACGGTCATAATTCATGGGGTTTCTATATATACCCCTTCATTTGCGAAAATTAGTAAGAGATTAGCATATTTGATTAGGGAGAATTCTTTGAAAATCTAAAAACCTATAATACTCATTTTTGAGCCTCCTACACTCATACTTACCTTCTCATACTAATTAAACCCTCTTTAAGTTGATTGAGTGTTAGTCTAAATAGGTTTTCTCTCTCACTCTTGATTGATTGATTCGAATTTTTTTTAAAGCTAAACCTAAGTGTTCTTAGGGGGATTTTGTTAATAAGCCAATCCTAAGAAGACTTGCTTAAGCTTCTAAGTATTGCATTTGTGTTGCCATATATTAGGAAGCTTGTATTTGTCTTTGGGTTGCAAAATCATTTTCAAAACATACTCAAATATCTTGTGTGATTTATTTTGATATAACTTTGAAAAGATATTTGTTTATGTGATAGTGATCTTTGTTGCAATATTCATTCACTCAAATATTATTTACTGAATACAAAGATTACACATTTTTGCAAACCAAGCATATACATTATCTAATATTCACATGCATGAGACATCTTACTGACTGAAATATTTGAGACTTGATATCTTTGTGTGAGCTGTTAGATTGAGCACATATTGTGATACAAAGATTATGCTGGTTGATACTGTCATGCACTCATTACACTGATAGTAAATATATATATTTATATATATATATATATATATATATATATCTGAGAGTTGAAATACTAGACCACACTGAGCTTACATATTAAATCATATTGGGGTGTATGTAATTGTGCGTATTTGGATACATATCTGCTTTACTTGAAAGTATAATCACTGTACTGATATTATTTGATTGCAAATACTGTTGTATTTCCAAGCACAAGACTGAAGAGGGAGACTAGCTTTGGAATAGTCTCGGATTGGCTTAGACCTGGTTAGTAAAGTTAGGAGCGTCATCCTATTAAGGTGTGTAAGTTGAGGTCAGCCCTGTTCTAATTGACCTGGTTGTAATCAGTTCCTCTCCACCCTTAAGTGAGCTATTAGTGCAATCCTTGGGCTTGCGAGCTAGAGGCGGGGACGTAGGCACAGTTGGCCGAACCTCGATAACATATCGTGTGTCTGTTTACATTTTCGCACTTTATATTTACCGCACGTATATGTTATGGTATGAATGATGTGCATGATTTAAATTCTGTCTATTTTATTTATCAGCACATCTGGAATTGTGTAGAAAGACCCTAGGTTACCAAATCATATTGACTTCTAACTTAACCTAGGAGAAAAGTTTAAATTTCCAATTCATCCCCCCCCCCCCTTGGGAATACACCAATTCTAACATTAAGCTACGGTCTCTAAGTCTCCTTTTGCATAATGAGGTTCAAAATGAACACTTCATATTTGAATAAACTTGAAGTACTTACAAAGACTTTGACCTAAACTGTTTTGACATTTTCTTGGCTTTAAGGTCACTTGATCTTCTTTGCTAAACTTCTTATCTTCCAGTCTTCTCTGAGCTTTCAATTTGAATCACATGTTGAATTTTGGCTTTTTATTATTGAATCCATGCCTCAAGCTTGATATAATTATCCTTTTCTGAAGTACAAGCTCTCATGAACTCTTTATCCTTGCATTCTTCATTTAATCCTGAAAATCACAACACTTAACCAAATATGTTAAGTTATACTTGTTTGTTAGCATCAAAATAGGATATTAAGCCTTATAAGGCCAACACAATGTTTGCTACAGATGTTATAGACCTGAACACATAGCACGGGAGTGTCATTGGCCACTGAATAATACACCAGCCCGTAGACAGATTCAGAGATATAATCAGGCACCCAGGGGTGGCAGCCAGCAAAGGAATACAACATCGACGAGGGTTTATGCGTTGATGTCAGGAGACGCTGAGGCTTCCGAAGATGTTGTGACAGGTATTCCTACTACTTTATCATATAAAGTTGTTGTTTTTTTTTACACAGGTGCCACCCATTCTTTTGTATCATCAGGATATGCTAAATTATCTGGGGTCGAAGCACAGCTGTTAGATGTTGAGTTATCAGTAGCCACGTCGACTGGATCAATAGTGAGGTGTAGGAGGGTACTTAAAAACTATCCAGTGGACATTTAAAAGAAAGTATTACCAGCCCACCTCATGGTATTAGATATGCAGGGGTTCAATGTGATATTAGGCAAGGACTCACCGGTGGCTAATTACGTCAGCATTGATTGTCATCAGAAAGAAGTGATCTTTAGACCCACAAGTGAGCAGGAATTCAAATTCGTGGGATCACATATGCGTGCCTCGCCGCAGTTGGCATTGGCTATTTAGGTGAGGAGAGTGTTGTAGGGTGGTTGTCAGGTGTATGTTGCTTATATAAAGGAGATGCCAAAAGAAGAATTGAAACAAGCTGGTACATCGATAGTTAAATAAATTTCAGATGTTTTTCCAAAGGAGTTACTTGGTATACCACCATATCAAGAGATTGAATTTACTGTGGATTTACTATCAAGGTCAACATCGATATCTAAGGCACCTATAGAATGCCTCCAGCAGAAGTGAAAGAATTGAAAGACCAGTTGCAAGAGTTGTTGGATAAAGGGTTTATTAGACCTAGCGTGTCTCCTTGGGGAGCGCTAGTTCTATTCATGAAAAAAAAAAAGAAAAAAAGATGGGACTATGAGGATGTGTATTGATTATAGAAAGATAAACAAAGTGACGGTCAAGAATAAATATCCTCTTCCCAAAATTAATGATTTATTTAATCAGCTCCAGGGGACCCAGGTCTACTCCAAGGTTGACCTTCATTCAGGATAATATCAGGTGAAAGTTAGAGTAGAGGACATTTTGAAAGCAACTTTTCGAACCAGGTATGGACATTATAAGTTCTTGGTAATGTCGTTCGGATTGACTAATGCACCGGCAGTGTTTATGGACCTCATGAATCGGTTGTTCCATCAGTACTTAGACAAGTTTGTTGTGGTATTTATTAATGATATACTGGTATACTTGAAGAATTTTTAGGATCATAACAATCATGTAAGGCTAGTTTTGCAGATATTGAGGGAAAATAAATTATTTGCTAAATTCAAGAAATGTGAATTCTAATTAAGACGAGTCACTTTCCTCGGGCATGTGATCTCTGAGGATGGCTTATCAGTAGATTCGAGCAAAATAGAAGAAGTGGTGAATGCGACTAGGAAACGTTCAATAGGTTAGGAGCTTTCTAGGTCTGCCAAGGTACTACCGACGCTTTGTAGATGGTTTTTCTAGATTAACAAGTCCATTGACATGACGAACGAGGAAAAATGTAAAGTTTGAATGGACCGACAAATGTGAGCAAAGCATCTAGGAGTTAAAGTAATGGCTGGTCATGGCACCGGTGTTAGCTATTCCATAAGGAGAGGATGAATTTGTTATATACAGTGATGCATCTTTGAAGGGACTTTGATGCGTGTTGATGTAGCATGGGAAAGTTATAGCTTACGCTTCTTGGTAGCTTAAAAAGTATGAAAAGAACTACCCAATACATGATTTAGAGCTAGCTGCAGTGGTGTATACTCTAAAGATATGGAGGCACTATCTTTATAGGGGAAGATGTGAGATCTTCACTGATCATAAAAGTTTGAAGTATTTCTTCACCCAGAAAGAATTGAATATGAGGCAAAGAAAATAGTTGGAGCTCATTAAAGATTATGATTGCACTATCAGCTACCACCCAAGGAAAGCAAACTTGGTGGCTAATGTACTAAGCCGAAAATCAGTGGGTGCAGCATTGTCAACAATGGAGATTTAGCATTCGATTCAGATGGACCTGGAGAGGCTCGGTGTGGAATTAGTAGAGGATGATCACCGGGAATTTATTACTAACTTAGAGTTATAGCCTACTTTGCTAGAGAAGATTAAAGCTGCTCATAGAAATGACACAGAATTGATAGAGTAGATGGATAAAGTGCAGAACAGACAAAGAGAGGAGTTTACTATTTCAGATGATGGAGCCCTGAGGTTCTATACTAGACTGTGCTTTCCTGTAGATGCTGATATTATGAGGGATATCTTAGAGGAGTCTCATAGATCCCTTTACATAGTTCATCCTGGTAGCACTAAGATGTATCAGGACCTTCAAGAGTCATTCTGGTGGAGTGGTATGAAGAGAGAGATAGTTGAATTTGTGAAGTGGTGTTTTACGTGCCAATAGGTAAAGGCTGATTACCAGAGACCAATAGGACAGTTGCAACTACTCCACATCCCCGAGTGGAAGTGGGACCATATATCTATGGATTTTGTCATAGGATTACCATGGGCGCTACATGGACAAAACGTCATTTGGGTGGTTGTAGACTGGCTGACGAAGACCGCCCACTTCCTACCTATTAAAGTTAGCTGCCCTATGAATAGTCTAGTATAGATATATATTCAGGAGATAGTTCGACCTCATGGAGGGATAGTATCTATAGTTTCAAACCGAGACCCATGTTTTACGTCCTAGTTTTGGAGGAGTTTGTAGGAAGCTTTGGGGTCTCAGTTTTCATTCAGCATGGCTTTTCATCCTCGGACTATTGGGTAGACAGAGAGGATGAGTCAAATACTTGAGGATATGCTACAAGCATGTGTGCTGAATTTCGAGGGTAGTTGGATTTAGTATGTGCCACTAGTTAAGTTTGTATATAATAACAGTTATCTGGCCAGCATCAACATGGCACCTTATGAGACGTTATATGGTAGGAGGTATTGTTCTCCACTATAATGGGATGAAATACGTGAGAGGTGAATTATGGGGCCAAAGTTGGTGCAATAGGCATATAATAAAGTCCGACTTATTAAAGACAGAATCAGTGCAGCTCAGAGTCGGCAGAAAAGCTACATAGATACTCGCCACCGGGAATTGGAGTTTGATGTGAAAAATTAGGTATTTCTGAAAGTAGCACCACTAAGAAGAGTCGTGAGTTTTGGAAAGAAGGGTAAATTGAGCCCTAGGTTTATTAGCCCATTTGAAATACTTGAGAGAGTGAATCTAGTTGCCTACAGACTAGCTTTACCACCAGCTCTATCGAGGATACACGACGTATTTCATGTTTTCATGCTGAGGAGATACGTCCCAGACCCCGCCCACGTGATCAACTATGAAGAGATAGAGCTTAAAGATACATTAGCATATGAGGAATCACCAGTGCAAATTCTAGATAGAAAAGAACAAGAGTTGCACACCAAGAAAATTCCACTAATAAAAGTCTTGTGGAGGAATCATGTAGTAAAGGAAGCGTTGTGGGAGCTAGAGGAGGAGATGCGACAGAAACACCCACATTTGTTCAGTGGGGACCAACATTGATCAGAAAAGAATAGTGATAATTCAGGTAAAGTAAATACAGTTGAATTTTATTTTGTGTAGAGCAGGATAATGTATATATAGTTATATTTTGGTTTATAGGATATAGTGGGTTTTGGAAGAATTTTTGGTTGGTTATTGTAAAAGGTAAACGGAAATTTTTGGGCCGATTAATGGAAAACCAATGACGGTTTTCTAAGAGGATAAGAAAACCATCAACGATTTTTGGGTGCAGTGCTGAAATTATAGAGAGAAGTCGAGATTCATTTGACAACATAAAAGTAAAACCTCTCTCTCCCTCCTCTCTCAAACCCTACGACTCTCCAACCTTCCACCTTCAATTCCGGCTCCATTAAAGCCCAGATCGATGATTAAGAACCACCATAGGGTTCCTAGGAAGATTCGCTACATAGTAGGCAGAGTGGAATTTTAATTTGGGGTTCCGGGGCCCAATCCCAAAAATGAGGTAAGGGTGTTATTTGAGTATTTATGGGTTGTTTATCTGAATTGTGGGATGAATAGACTAAGAAATGTAAATATGAATATAGTTTTGGGGCTAAATTAAGGAATTGGAATTTTTTGAAATACAAGGTTTGGTGAGAATACCGCTGGCAAGCTAAGGATTTTAGTAGGTATTTTCTCAAGAACCCAGCTAGAATGATAAATACTTTATAGTTTAGAAATCTGTGAATATATGAATTTGGTAAAATGTGAATACAATAGTTATTTTGGATATTCAGTTGATTGACAGGGATGTATTCATAAGTGTGTAGTTTCAAGGTTTTGAATTATAAATGCCGCAAAGGTGTGAGTTAGAAAATTAGTGAACGAGTTCAGTTGGTTAGGTAAGGGGAAATATGTTATGCTAGATAATTTAGATATTTTACAAGTATAAACAATATTTGAATATGAGTTACGGAGTATGGTTTTTACACTAAATAAAGCATGGAAATTATGCAGTATTACAGTTTATATTTATAGAGTTTTATTTAATTTGTATGGCTTGAGAAATACTGGAGTGTTACAGAATTTTATACAAATTTATAGCAATATGGTTATATAGTTTTTATTGAATTATGATATACATCTTATACAGTTTTATTTACAGAGCTACGGCTATTTAGAGACTTACAAAATTACAGAACCATGTTTATATAGTATTTTACAGAACCATAATTATACAGAGTTTTACAGAACCATGATTATACAGATTTTATAGAACCATGATATACAGAGCATAGAACCACGACATACAGAAATATAGATTATACAGATTTACAGTTAATACGGCGTCATGGTTAATATAGAGAATTACAGAATCATGGTTAATACAATTGATATAGAATCATGGTAAAACAGATAGATGTTATATAGAAATAGTACTATATAGTATTAGACCCTAATGGAACAGAGCAGTTTATAGAGCATGGTACCGTAGCTATATAGTATAGACAGTGCAGCCATATGTCTTAGATAGAGTAGGTATTGTCGATTGTGCCACAGGTAGGGTAAAGGGCTCCCTAACATCTGGACCAGGTGGAGCGGGCCTTTCGTGCTATAGGCATATATAGATGCATAAAGTTAGGCTAGCATTGGTAGGCCAATCAGTGTCTAGCCCGCCTACGATCCACACAAACAAGTCATAATAGATTAAGTCATAACATACAGCCATCTAGGGAAGTTTTTAGAATCATGTACGTATATAGTATACACAGAAAACAGTGATTACCTATTATAGTTAGAAGTATGATTGAATAGATAACTCAGATATCTCCGTATTTTAAATGACATAGGTGTAGGTTATTATACAGTGATTTTTATATGATATCTTATTTACAATTTTAATTAAAGAATATGTTGCTAATAAACTCTTATGCCACGCACAGGTAATAACATGTTTCTCCTTACTGAGAGGTGTCTCACCCCCAACTTTATGAACATTTCAAGTAGTCCAAAAAGGCATACAGGGTCGGCTCAGAGATAGAGGAGGCAGTTGAGTTGAGATAGTTTTGGGGTGAGTCTTGGACTGGATAGTAGAGCCCATAGTAATTTGTGATTTTTTTTGGAAATGATGTACATGTAGGTATATATATATAGGTGGGTTTGTAGTACTCTGGTATTGTATGTTTTGGGTTATGTTTTGGATGTTACGTTTTTTTTTCGCATAGATAATATACAAGTTATAAACAAGTTACCACAACACCCACTTCGGTTCGTGATGATGACAAATATAGATGTATACAGGGTATCAGAGTTATGTTATATAGCTTGAAAAAAAATGCTATGAATTTTGGGTTGTTACAACACATCTGGTGTCATCTTTACTTTATCTGCCTTACTATCTTGGGCTTGCTTGATTAAAGTTATTTGGAGCATACTATTTGTAAATTCATCTATCTGTTTATTTCAGAAGAGTTTTAGATTGACTCTACATTTGTGAAATATTGCTTTGCTGGAATATCTTACCATGATTTTTAGAAGTACCAATTCACCCCCCCCCCCCACACTTTTGGGATTACACTAAAAACAACACATGGTTAGGCTCTATACATCACACCACTACCAAAGGCTCTTGGATAATCTTCAAGGACAAAGCCCCAAAAAGGCCTCATTAAATCTTCTTTCTTCTATATCCTAAAGGGACAAGAGTTCGGGTATAATACTCATGTTGTGTAGTGTAAAATGTGTGAATTGAAGCATGATGAAATGCAAACTTACATGAACATGGCAAACATACAAGACATGACATAACTTTCCACCAAATATGACATAAACACAAGAACAAACACATGCAACCATTTCAAAAAAAAACACACACACACATCAAACAAACACATAATCACATAAGAGGTGCTCGACTCTCATAAGTCTCTAGCGGAATTGCCAAAGTTGTTGACCCGGGCTGACTCACACGAAAAATGACCAGCTCGAAAGCTATCCCAACTATAGGAGTTCTGTCGTGTAATATTTAGCCCAAAGGCCAAATCGTCTCCTCAACAAATGCAATTTAATCTCAAATTTTATGTAGTTCCAATCGGAAAGTGAGAAACAAAATGGCACTAAACACAGTTCAGATTCGGGTTTTTTTTCGATGTTTAAGATCTCTTTTGATAAATTAAACGAAGATGAAATTTAAATTATAATTCCTAACACGCATTGAGTTTTACAACGAGAAACGGAAATCCTATGTTAACAACTGAACAAGAATTGAAACACGCGTTGAACTTTAGAATAAAAACTAAAGACGATAACTTTCCTACATAATTAAACACGCAATTCTAAAAACTCAACCAATCACAAATTTAAATAAAAACTGATTTTAATGCGATCAAGAACTTAAAAAAAATCAAAATTTTAAGAACTAAATAGTAAACGGAAACACGGGAAAAATTCGGACTATAATTAAACGAATTTAATTTAAATAGAACCTAGCAAAATTTAGTTTCTAAAGAAAGACAACAAATTTAAATCATAAAAAAATATTTTTTTTTTATTTTTGTATTTTATTCTTTTTTTTAAGAGATTAAAGTGAATTTCAATGAATAAAAATTAACTCAAGCAACGATTACGTCTAATGCTAATATTAATTAAGAAATAAAGAAAATAATAACCTTAATAATAGCACCCAAACAAAATTAAAACTTTAATTAAAATTTTACTAAAAAAAATACAATTATTCAATTATTTAAAAACAAAAACAAAACAATTAAATGAAAGAAGAAAGAAAGAAAGAAAGATTGAGAAAGGGAGAGAATAAGCTGGCCGTGTGAGAGAGGTTAGAGAGCAGCAGCAGCTCATGGGTGAAGGTGGCTGGTAGCAAGAGAGGCTGGACGTATGGAGTTGAAACAGCAGCAGTAGAGGGAGCTTCGGCTTCAGGTTGGAGCAAGTTGAAGGAGAAGCAGTAATAGCAGGAGGGGCAACGTCTTCAGGTCCTTCAGCAACAATAATAGCAGTGACACAGGTTCCAATAGTGGAGGCAGCACATAGCAGCAACTGCTATGGCCTCAGGTTGCTAGTTCATGGCAGCAAAGGAGAAGATGTAGCAGCAATTAGCGAGAAGAAAAAAAAAAGGAGAAGGGAGAGAGCAGGGAATAGAAAGGAGAGTCGAGAGGGAGAGGGAGAGGGAGAGGGAGAGAAGGGGACAGAGAGAAGGAGAAAATAGAAGGGTCAGAGGGGAGAAGGGGCGGCAGAAACACAGCAAGGCAACTTCGGGTATGGGAGACCAGCAGCACGGAAAAGAGGAAGACCAAGAGGAAGAGAGAAAAAGAGGAGATTTCGGGTGCTGGGAAGAGAGCGTTGTGCGTGAGGGAGAAGAGGATAGGGAGAGTTGAGAGTTGAGAGAGAAGGGAGAAGGGAGAAAAGGGAAAGGGAAGAAGGAGGGAGTTGGGTGCTGGAGAGGAAAGGAGAAAATAAAAATATATATAAAGGGGAAGAGAGGGGGCTACCCTAGCGCACAGAGGACCCAGCTACATGGCCGAGTCAAATCAGGTAAGTGTTTAAATTTATTTTTTTTTCTCCTTTCTTCTTCTTTTTCTGTTTCCCAACAAACGAGACTAGTTTTGACCATCTTAAAGCTCGTATCTCTTGAATCTTAAAACACAAAAGTTGTAGAAAATTTTCTTGGCTTTCAAAAAAATTTTGAATCATCTCGATCAGAGCTCGATCGAAAAAATTATGCACAGATTACAAAGTAGCATCAGTTTTAGCTTCCAATAATCACCCTGCAATAAAAATACCAAAAATTCATAATTTACTCAATAAAATTCAAATATTATAAATAAGACACGATGTTGAAATATTGAGAATAATTAGGTATTTAATTAAAAATATAAGTCTCAATGCATGAATTAAAGTACCTAATTACATAGTTTAAGCACGTAATTACACCCCCTAACTAACGTTTTGTTAGTCTTTAAAAAATAATGTAAATGAACTCCAGGGCGGTATCCACAAATACTAACTCCAACAAACGTGAAACAAATGCACATATGACACAACCATACCATTTCACATACAAGGATATAACCGAATTTCACACAAACTCATCATATACAATGCGCACAACTCTTAAGTAAGTCATTCATGCAAGTTTCATTGTTATATAGCAATTAAGAATAATATACTCACATGAAGTTAACTAGTAGTACAATTCAGAGTTAATGTGGTCATATAAATCCGAGTATAAACAGGCAAAGTCTTGAGGTATATGTAATGTATGTGTATGACTCGTTACACCCAGGATACTAGTGGACACCTCCAGAATGGTCTTTTTGATTCGGCCTAACTGGTATACCCTAAAAAAAAAAAAATGGGTTCACTCCTCATATGTGAGAAGGAGTGTCACGATCAAACATCCCACATATTGTAAGGAACAAACGCTAAATATATGGAGTGGACTAGTCTAAAAAGGATCTAGCCTATCTATGAGGTGTTAGGTCCTTCACCCTAGCATCTTCTCACCTACTCGCCATTCCAACCAAGACCACCCTAGATCAACTTATTCACAAACCTGGCGTGACTACAACTGAGGCATTAAGCGGTTGAAGAGTCTTCATATGTGGAGAACATGTGTCATGTCCCTGAATTTTTGTGGTATTTATGTGGAGCAGGTATTAGCCTTTCATTTCATGTGCATTTCTATTTTTCTTATTCTTTCTTCTGCTTATTCTTCAATTTCTGTCTTTTCTTAGTCAACTAGGAAAATCATTACACTTCTTTTATTGTCTTCATATCACCAATGGGAATTAAGCTCGAACAATAGTCCATGAACTAAGTCTATCTCTAGGGGTGGTTCAGCTTTCACATCTTGAGTACGCTACAAGACCTAAGTTTCTATCTCCCCACTAGATGTCACCTCTAGGCTAGCAAATCAAAATCATATATTAGTGTACAAAGAATCGTCAGAAAAAAAGAAAACTAAGTTCCATGAACTCTGATTTGATGTTAACACTCAAAAGGATAATAAATAGCTCAAGGATATCTCACAAGGTGTCATAGTCACCACAGGTGTTCTCTCAGTGCTCATAAGGAACCTTAACTGCAATGAATCATGTGAATGTATCTATTCAGTCTCATGAGATGTCATGTAAATACAAGAGTTTATATAGCCAAACTAACACGAATGAACTACCAAACAATTCTTCATGGAGTTACAAAGTCATATAAAGAGAAACTACACATAAATGACTCGAGTGTGTAATTCTTTGGTTATATGCAAGTATGCGAAGGGTATACGTCAGTGTTAATTATGGCATAAGTTAGTGTAATTCCTTAATACTCTTTATCTCTTTCTTTTTTCTTATTTTTTTATTATTAATTAATATAAAACCCAACAAGTAAACGTGTACAGTGTCACATGCAAATTCTCACCCCCACCTCCAACTAAAGTTGAAAATTGTCCTCAATGTGAAAGCATAAGGGAAATAGAAAAATTGTGCATGGGTGAACAAACAAATAGAAGAAAAAATACAAAAAAATCACTACCAACTAATGCGACAGAAAAGGAAAAGAAAGATGCAAATAAGAACAAATAAAATGAAAAATAAAAATAGTAAAATAGAAAGGTTAGAGGACCCCCCTAGGGTCTTGCAAAAGCAAAACCTCTTCATGTGGATTGAATGGAGTCATGAAGGGCTTTAGACGCTATCTATTGACTGTGAAGCTATTGCCACTCTTTGCATCTACAATCTCTACCGCACCATAAAAATGAACTTTTTCAACAACGTATGGGCCACCCCATCGGGACTTTAGTTTCCTAGGAAACACATGCAATCTAGAGTCATAGAAAAGAACTTGCTGAGAAGGGAAAAGTGGTTTGTCTTTGATTTTCCTATCATAGAGCAACTTCATTCGCTCCTTGGCTAAGTAGGTATTGTCATAAGCTTCCCTCCTAGACACTTCAAGCTCACATACTTGCAATTTCCTTAAACCTTTGGCATCATCAAGTGAAAAATTAATCTGTTTTATAGCCCATAAAGCATGATGCTGAATTTCAACAAGTAAATGACATGTCTTTCCGTAAACTAACCTATAGGGAGACATCCCTAAGTTTTTCTTGAAAACAGTTTGATAGGCCTAGAGTGCATCAACAAGTTTTTCTGACCAGTCTTTTCGATTAGGAAGCACGGTTTTCTCAAGTATGATTTTGATCTCTCTATTGGCCAACTCAGCTTGACCATTAGTCTAAGGGTGGTATGGAGCAGAGACCTTATGGGTCACTCTATTCTTTTGCATGAGTTTTTCGAAAGGTTTGTTACAAAAATGCAACCCTCTATCACTAATGATCACATTAGGCATGCTAAAATGTGCAAATAACTCCTTGAGAAAACAGATGACAACCCTATGGTCATTTGTTCTATAAGGTATAGCTTCCACCCATTTTGAAACATAGTCCATAGCAACTAAAATGTAAGAATGCCCAAAAGAATTTGGGAATGGTCCATAAAGTCAATTCCCCAATAGTCAAAAATTTCAATAGTCAAAATGGGAGACATAGGCATTTCATTCTTTGATGTAATTTTCCCTAATTTCCAACAAGCTTCATAGGTTTTACAAAAATTCTCAACATCTTTGAACATAGAAGGCCAGTAGAGTCCACTTTACAAAATTTTTGAAACGGTTTTCTTTACAACAAAGTGACCTCCACATGCTCCACTATGACAAAAATGTATCACAGAAGTGAATTCATCATCAAACACACATCTACGAACCAACTGGTCAGAGCAGTTTGGCATTCGGTTGGTGACAAGGTAGTTCACAATATCGGCAAACTGCAGAACGCATGACACTGCAAAAAGACGCTTATCAGGAAAATCATCATTTAAGGGAAAGGGAGATACAGACACATCAGGTAGCTGCAAACGAGAGAGATGGTCAATTACAACATTTTTCATGCCCTTTTTATCTCGAATAGTGATGTCAAATTCATAAAGAAGTAGAATCTATCTTATCAACCTGGGTTTAGCATCCTTCTTTGCTAACAAATATTTCAGAGCAGAGTGATCAGTAAAAATAATGGCAGGCAATCCAATGACATAAGAACGAAATTTTTCCAAGGCAAATACAATAGCTAAAAATTCTTTCTCAGTGGTGGTATAATTTTTTTGAGCATCATTCAAAGTTCAACTCGCATAATTAATGACAGACGGGTTGTTATCAATTCTTTGACCTAGAACGGCACCAAGGGCATAGTCACTAGCATCAGTCATGATTTCAAATGGCAAGTCCCACTAAGGAGGTTGCATGATAGGCGTAATAGTCAAATGTTTCTTTAGTGTTTCTAAATCCTATTGACATTCATCAGTCCACAAGAATTCAGTCTCATTCTGTAATAAAGTACATAATGGTTTAGCAATACTACTAAAGCCTTGAATGAAACGCCTATAGAAGCTGACATGACCAAGGAAAGAATGAATATCCCTAACTATCTTAGGAACAAGTAACTAGAAAATCAGCTATACCTTAGCCCTGTCAACCTCTATACCACGCTCAAAAACCAAATGACCAAGTACTAAACCACTACTTACCATAAATTGACATTTTCCCAATTCAAAATCAAGTTCTTTTCCTCACATCATTTCAAAATAGCAGTTAAATTTTTCAAATAAATATCAAAAGACTTACCAAACATAAAAAATTCATCCATAAAAATTTCACACATATCAGATAAAATACTCTTCATATAGCACTGGAATGTAGCAGGTGTATTACATAGACCGAATGGCATTCTTCTAAAGGCGAAAGTATCAAAGGGACAAGTGAAAGTAGTCTTCTCTTGATCCTCAGGTGCTATAGCAATTTGATAATAACCAGAAAATCCATCCAAGAAATAGTAAAAGGAATTACCAGCTACTTTTTCGAGTATCTGATCTAGGAAAGGTAACGGGAAGTGATCTTTTCGGCTAACCGAATTCAATTTACGATAGTCAATGCACATTCTCCAACCCGTTACTTTCCTAGATGGGATCAACTCTCCATTAGCATTTTCAATGACAGTCAAACCAATTTTTTTTTAAACTACCTATGTCGGGCTTACCCATTTTCCATTGGAGATTGGATAAATGATATCGGCAGCTAATAATTTCAGCACTTCGTTATTTACCACCTCCTTCATGGTTGGATTCAGCCTCCGTTGCGCATCATGAACTGATTTAGTGTCTCCTTCCAGGAAGATGTTGTGAGTACAAATCGAAGGGTCAATACCCTTGATGTCTGCAATGGTCCATCCTATGGCTCCTTGATGCTTTCTTAGTACCCGCAATAACTCAGTTTCTTGTTTAAGAGTAAAGTGAGAAGATATTACCACAAGGAATGTGCCTTTTACCGGACCCAAGAAAACATATTTCAGCTTTTTAGGTGATGGTTTCAGCTTAAGTGTCGGAATTTCTTCTTCTGATGACTTCATAATTTCGAGCAAGTCAAAAGCCTCAAACATTGGCTAATGCCAACTACTCGTGTAACTTGCATCCAACATGTGAGGGGAACCATCTATCTCTGGAAACTGCCTCTTTAATCCAAACGATTTTTTATCAAATACCTCAAGCTGTTCAGAAGAGTCATTATCAAATGCACCATCAACATCAAGTACTGATAGTAGCTCTGAAATATCCAAATCATCTATTACATCAACTGCATGTGTTTCTGCGTTGTCGCACCCACTTGACATCTTGTGAGCATTGAACACGTTAATTTCCAATGTCATGTTTCCAAACGTGAGCTTAAGTACTCCGCTTCGACAATTAATCAAGGCATTAGAAGTAGCAAGGAATGGTCGCCCAAGAATAACAGGGGCCTAATATACGATGGAGACAGGCTGCTGCATGTCCAAAACAACGAAGTCCACGGGGTAGTAAAATTTGTCAACTTAAACCATTACATCCTCAACAATGCCTCATGGAGCTTTTACGAATCTGTCTGCCAACTATAGTATCATAGTAGTTTTGTTCAGCTCACCTAAATCCAACTACTCGTATATTGAAAATGTGAGCAAGTCCACACTCCTCCCCAAATCAAGTAAGGCTCTCCCAATACAAGATTTACCAATCATGATACAAATAGTAGGGGAATTAGGATCTTTGAGTTTCTGAGGAGTCTGACTCAATATCAACGCACTAACTTGCTCAGTCAAGAAAACTTTTTTCTTCATGTTCAGTTTCCTTTTTACTGTGCATAGATCTTTTAGAAATTTTGCATACGCAGGGACTTGCTGTATGGCATCAAGAAGCGAAATGTTGATCTTTACCTGTTTGAAGATTGTTGACTCTATGAGTCCAATCTTGTTTTGATAATGACAAATCACTTGGTATTTGATTTGTGCATTGAGATTGTGAACAAGAACAATATTTAGCATGCACAGAAGGATAGAACGTCATGGAAGCCATGAAGACTAACGTATATATATCTTGGCAAAATTCATGGAACTAAAAGAGTTGAAGAATGAAGATGCAAGTGGCAAGTTCAAGATCGTCATGGAAATGGGTATTTAGAATTGAATGTATTTACATATTTCATATGATTTAATTTGAGGCTTAACATATACCCTAGACTGACCTTAGGACTCATGCATCTCATGAACATCTTTAGGGGATATTTATGGACTTAGAGATATTTTAAAAACACCAAAAAATATTTTATAAAAGAGTAAAGAAAGAGTGCGAAAGCAAATTTTTCAAACTAAAAAGGAAAATCTAGAAAATGGTCATTTCAGAAGACCGAACTCCATATTCAGTCATCTGAAGATCTGAAGATTCAACTTCAGAAGACCGAAGTTAAGCTTAATCGTCTAAAGAATTTCTTCAGAAGACCGAAGATTTAGTTCAATCGTTTGAAGAATTATTGGTGAAACATAGAACCTAGCAGAAGAATATCAGAAGACTGAACTCAAACTTCAGTCATCTGAACCCGACACTTCGGAAGACTGAACCTTAACCTTAATCGTCAAACCCTGTGTCCAGGTTAATTTTTTCGAAGCTCTAAGGGACTTCAGTTGTCTGAGCCTTAACCCTCAGTTGTCTGAACCTGTGGGAAAGTTTAAAATTTTAATTTTTAGTGAGAGAACACACGAATTATTTTTTGATCCAATGGTTAAGATTCATTCTAAGGGCAAGGTTACCTATATAATCAACATCTAAACCCTAGTGCCCCAATAAAGAGAAGAATAAAAACAAGAAGTGAAAAGAGATCAAACATTTGGCATACGATTGAGCATATTGTACAATTAGCATGACTTGGGAGAACACACTATTGAGTTTTTGATTTGGATTTCAAATCTTATACTTCAAATATGAGCTAAAGCTACATTGATATTCAAAAGGCTTTCTTGTTATTGGTGTGCAATCATTTTGGTATTGAGGTTTGGTAAATCGATCTACTTGTTAATATTTATTCTCATAGAGTTTTTCATCTAAACTGATTTGTTTGTTGATATTTATTTTTCAAAGAACTTTTCATCTCAAAATCCTTTATTGAATATAAGCTGAGTAATTGATCTTGAATGTTCTTACATATAGATTGTTTTGATAAGATCACTACTTGATTAAATATCATTTGTGTTCATAACTATATATATATATATATATATATATATTATTAAGTTATATTTTCTGAAAAATATTATATTAGGTGTTTTGATCTTTGGAAATCATATATATATATATATATATTTGCATAGTACAAAGATCATATTGTGGTTGAATTTTTTTGAAGAAAGCTTATTGATTTTGATCATTATAATATTCAAGACAAATCTTTTGATAAGTTCACATTTGATATTCATGCATTCAGCAAGTTGAAATAGAACCCTAATTTTCTCCAAAGCATTTACTTATATCATTACTTGGGAGATTTGATAAAAGGGAAATTGGTTGAAGCATATCATTCATATAACGATTGTATCGTTACATACATACTGAGCTTCAAGTTTCATCATATGGATATGTGTTAGCTTTCAATTGTACTCACTAACTTTGTTAGAAGCAAATCTTGAGTTGTTTTACAGATTCGAAATTATTTATTGTAATCACGATTCGAGTTGTGAATCGAGTGAGGAGGAAGTTGTGCCTCTTGTAAGCAACGGATGTAAGGGAAGCTCCGTCCTAACTAAAGGAGCAGGGATTTAGTGGAATCCTTGAGTGGGTTGCTCAAGGCGAGGACATAGGCCGGGTTAGCTAAATCTTGTAAAAATTGTGTTTGCCTTCTCTCTTCCCTTACTCTTTTTATTTTTTACACTGCATTTCATTACTCATATTTCATGTGTGTATGTTTAAATAACCCCACATGCACTTGATAATTAATTGAGAAATCATTCATTGATATAATAATTTAAATCAACCTCAAACCCCTGCAATTAATTTGTTAAATGTAAAGATAGGGATTAAGTGGTAAATAATCTAAAAGATTTTAAAAATATCCAATTCACCCCCCCCCCCCTCTTAGGATTACACCTAAACTAACATTTGGTATCAAAGAGAGTTTACATAGACTTAATTGTTCATTTGTAAAAAGATCACATGGCACACATTAGTGTAACTCCATTCGGTGAGGGACACTCGTCCACTAGACCACCTATTTCTGCGGTGTAAATTACACCTACTGGAAAAGAAGGATGAGTATATATCTTCTAAATGTGGATTGGAAAGTGTGGAAAATTGTTTCCAAGGGAAACCATGTCCCTATGAAAGTAGTTGATAAGTTTAATGTACCCAAAACTAAAGATGAGTCTATTGAAGAGGACTAGAAATTTGTGCAAATAAATGCTACTGCAATGAATATGTTATTCTGTGCTCTAGATGTAAATGAGTTTAATAGGGTAATGAATGTAACACTACTAAAAAGATTTGGGAAAAACTAGAAGTTACATATGAAGATACTAAGGAAGTAAAAGATAATAGGATAGACATGCTCACTAGTGAGTATGAAGCATTTAAAATGACTGTTTGATGAATCTATTCAATCCATGTACACTAGATTCACACACATCATGAATTCTTTAAATGCTCTTGGTAAATCTTACCCTACTTATGAGTTGATTAGGAAAATACTCAAGGGACTACCTCCAGTTTGGGAAGCTAAAGCTACTACAATAGTAGAAGGGAGAAATCTCAAGGAGATGTCTGTTGATGAACTAATTGGATCACTCATCACCTATGAGCTTCCAATAAATGAGAGGAAGAATGAGAAAATTAAGGCAAAGAAAACTACAGCACTTAAGGCATTATCTCATTGCCCTAGTGAGGGAAGTGAGCCAGAATCAGATGATAACATGACACTCTTCACCAAGAGATTTGGAGAGTTTATGAGAAAGAACAAGAAATACACCAGAAAATTCAAGGGCTCAAAAGCAGAAAAGGGAGAGTCAAGCATAAGGAAGCAAAAAGATTATCCTCCCATGTGTTATAACTGTAGAGAATTTGGACACATTAAGCTGGATTGTCCCCAACTGAAGAAAGGGTCTAAGAAAAAGAAGAAGAAGAAGGCTCTAAAAGTGGGCTGGGACACGCACAGTACCAATAGTTCAGAATCGGAATCCAGTGATGACGAGATGGAAAATCTATGTCTGATGACACATGATGACCACGAGGTACAATCTTTTTGTTCTGCTTCGTATTACTATTCAAGTGATTCGGAAAATGAAAATAGCATGCTTTCTTATGATGAATTGCATCAGGAATATTTGTACACCCTTAAAATGCTTGAAAAAATGAATAAGAAAAATTCTAGTTTAAAATTAAAATTGAAAGAATTTTCAAAGTTAGTTGAACGTCAAAATGAATCTCATGCATCTCTCATGAAAGACAAGGATTTGAAAATTGAAGAGTTAGAAAAGAAATTGAAAGATAAATCTAAGATTATATGTAAATTTACTGAAGGTCAAAATAATTTTGAAAAACTCCTAAGAGCTCAAAGAAATTCCCTAGAGAAGGAAGGTCTTGGTTTTAATGGGAAAGAGAATCTAAAATAGAAACATCTTTACATGGGATATTTTGTAAGGGAGTTAAAATCGTATGTTCCAACTAAAGACTATCATAGAAATATTACATGTTTTAAACGTAAAATGTTAGATCACATAAAATTTGACTATCCTTTCAAAAATAAAGATGTCAAAATTAAGAAATTCTGAAAATTCAAAGGCGAATCTAGCACTAACCCCTATGGACCCAAGAAAATCTAGGTACCAAAAGTAGTTATCTAATTATGTTCTGCAGATGTGCTTAAGATTGTCCTCCTTGAAGGACAAGTGGTATATGGATAGCAGATGCTCATGACAAATGACAGGAGATAAAGCTAAATTTGCATCTATCATATCCAAAGATGTAGGATTCGTTACATTTGGGGATAACTTTAAAGATAAAATCATTGGAGTTGGTAAAGTTGGTAAGGAACCTTCACTTGTCATTGATAATGTGTTGTTAGTTGATGGGTTGAAACATAACTTATTGAATATAAGTTAACTATGTGATAAAGGTTACAAAGTCTCATTTGAACATGACAAATGCACTGTAAAGAACAAATCTGAAAATAAAATATTGTTTACTGTTGATCGTTATGAAAATGTATACATCACTAGCCTTAATAACCTTGCATCTCAACATGTTACTTGTTTCTCTGCTATAAATGAGATTAGTTGGATTTGGCATAGGAGACTAGGACACGCAAACATGGACTTAATATCTAAACTTGTTAAGGAAGAATTAGTTAAGGGATTGCCTAAGACTAAATTCATGAAAGATAAAATCTGTGATGCATGCCAACTAGGAAAACAAACAAGAACGAGCTTTAAAAAGAAGAAAGTAATCTCTACTACTAGGCCACTTCAAATGCTACACTTAGATTTATTTGGTCTAAACCCAATTTAGAGTTTAGGAGGAAAATCATACACATTCGTTATAATTGATGATTATTCAAGATATACATAGGTTCTATTTTTAGGTCACAAAGATGAAGCGTGTGAATAATTCATAAATCTGTGTAAGAAAATTCAAAATGAAAGGGGTTATACTGTCACTAAAATCCAAAGTGATAGGGGTAAAGAATTTAAAAATCAAAGCATGGCAAACTACTGCAATTCGTTGGGAATAGCTCATAATTTTTTAGCTCTTAGAACACCACAACAAAATGGTGTAGTTGAAAGGAAGAATAGGTCTATACAAGAAATGACCAGAACTATGCTTAACGAACATAAACTACCTAAATACTTCTAGGCTGAGGCAATGAATACCGCCTGTTATGTTCTAAATAGATTTTTTATTAGACCATCTCTTAATAAGACTCCTTACGAATTATGGAATGGCCATAGACCAAACATATCATATTTTCATGTCTTTGGCTGTAAATGTTTTGTGCTTAAAGACAATGAACATTTAGGAAAGTTTGATATGAAATCAGATGAAGGTATCTTCCAAGGGTATGCCTTAGATAGTAAAGCCTACAGAGTATACAATAAACGAACATTAACTGTTATATAATCCATTCATGTACTATTCGATGAGTCAAAGCCCTTCTCTAAAAGGACTGATGAAGATGAAATTGAGATAAATAAGGAATTTAAAAAACCATCTATTAAAGATGATTCAGGAAAGAGAAATGAAATTAAGGAACCATCTACTGAAACTACTCAAATTAAAAATGAAGTTAATGAACTACCTAGAGAATGGAAGTACATAAAGAATCATCCCATTGATCAAATAATAGGTGAACCATTACGTGGAGTAGCCACTCGATCCTCACTTAGGAATATGATTAGTCATTTTTCCTTTCTATCTCAAAAAGAACCTAGGAATGTGAGTGAAACAATTGAGGATGAATCATGGGTAATGTCCATTCAAGAAGAGTTAAACCAGTTTGATGGAAATAAAGTATGGACATTAGTTCCTAGATCTGAGGATAAGACAAATATTGGAACAAAATGGATATATAAGAACAAGAAAGATGAACATGGAATAGTTGTTAGAAATAAGGCAAGACTAGCAGCTTAGGGATATAACCAGGAAGAAGGAATAGATTTTGAAGAAACCTTTGCACCCATAGCTAGAATGGAAGCCATTCGAATACTTTTAGCATATGCTGCTTTTAAGGATTTCAAGCTATACCAAATGGATGTCAAAAGTGCATTTTTAAATGGCTACATAAGTGAAGAGGTATATGTAGAACAACCCCCTAGCTTTGAAAACCATAAGAATCCAAATCATGTTTATAGACTAACAAAAGCCTTGTATGGTTTAAAGCAAGCTCCTAAAGTTTGGTATGAGAGATTAAGCGGCTTTCTACTGGACAATGGATTTATCAAAGGAAGGATAGACACAACACTTTTCATCAAGTCTAAGAAAGATGACATGCTCCTAGTTCAAGTATACATAGATGACATCATATTTGGAGCTACAAATAGAGACTTGTGCAATGAGTTTGCTAACACTATGCAAAATGAATTTGAGATGAGTATGATGGGTGAACTAAATTTCTTCCTAGGACTTCAGATAAAACAAGCTAAACATGGAATTTTTATAAATCAATCGAAGCATATTAAAGATCTACTCAAAAAGTTTAATATGGAAGATGGGAAAATACTAGGAACATCTATGAGCTCTTCTTTGAAATTAGACAAAGATGAACAAGATATCGTGGAATGATTGGTAGATTATTTTATCTGACTGCCAGCAGACCTGACACAATGTTTAGCATATGTTTATGCGCAAGATTTAGGCTGCACCAAAAGAGTCATACTTGTTAGCTGTCAAACGAATACTTAGATACCTGATAAGAACCATGGAACTTGGTTTATGGTATCCTAAGTATACATCTTTTGAGATTATCAGCTATTTAGATGCCAATTTTTTTAGTAGCAAAGTGGATAGGAAGAGCACGTGTGGTACATTTCATTTCTTAGGTCATTCGTGAGTCTCTTGGTTTTCGAAGAAGCAAAATTCAGTAGCTCTTTCCACAACTGAGGCAGAATACGTAGCAATAGGAAGTTTCTGTGCTCAAACACTATACATGAAGCAATAACTGATGGATTTTGGACTAATCTATGACACAATACCAATAAGATGTGACAATACGAGTGCAATAACCATATCAAAGAATCCTATATTACATTCACAAACTAAACATATAGAAATAAGACATCGTTTTCTTCGTGATCATGTGCAAAAAGGAGATGTGACACTTGAGTTTGTATGCACAGAAGAACAATGGATAGACATATTCATGAAACCACTTGCGAAGGATAGGTTTATCCAAATCAAGTGTGAATTAGGTCTGATGCATAGTCGAGAGGTTGCCTAGAATTATATTAGATGATATAATTCAGGAGGAGCAACGTCACTTAATATTCACAATTGATAAAAATTTCATATTCAGCTCATTTGTTCTCATTCGGTATCACATTTGTTCACATCATGATAAGAGCATATCGAATTACACATGTTCATCATCACGTAATCTTTGAACCTTAGTGATATATGAAATTTGACACACTGTGTATGTTCACATTGTAATTACATTCAATAACACAACTTTCTACATTAGTAAGGGGGAGAAGTAAATTAAATTAACAAAGAGAGACACATTTCACAGTACAATTTTCAAACTCTGATGGTTGAATAAGTTTAAAACTTTAAGATTTAAAAGGTGAGAAGAACATAAGGTTATGTCCACTCATGTATTATTATTATTATATACCTTTTTTCTGATCTCAAAAGGGGGAGAAGAATCAGGCGATAGCAAAAATGGGCAAAAATGTTGTCAAAACTGATTGTGTATGAGCATGAACATATTTCATTTGGCATGAGCATATTTCCCTTACTGAATATTTGATGCATTATTTGAGGGGGAGCTTTGTTAGGCATAACTCATTCTATATTTTTGCTCGTATATTTGTCATCATAAAAAAGGGGGAGATTGTTGACTCTATGAGTTCAATCATGTTTTGATAATGACAAATCACTTGGTATTTGATCTGCGCATTAAGATTATGAACATGAACAATATTTAGCATGCACGAAAGGATAGAAAGTCATGGAAGCCATGAAGACTAACGTGTATATATATATATATCTTGGCAAAATATATGGAACTAAAAAAGTTGAAGAATGAAGATGCAAGCAACAAGTTCAAGATCGTCATGGGAATGGGTATTCAGAACTGAATGTATTTACATATTTCATATGATTTAATTTGAGGCTCAACATATACCCTAAACTGACCTTAGGACTCATGCAT
Source organism: Malania oleifera (assembly GCF_029873635.1). NCBI lineage: Eukaryota > Viridiplantae > Streptophyta > Magnoliopsida > Santalales > Ximeniaceae > Malania > Malania oleifera. The sequence continues at coordinate 44,411,858 of NC_080420.1, forward strand.
CTTATGATCATCTTTAGGGAATATTTATGGACTTATAGATATTTTTAAAACCCCAAAAAAAATATTTTATAAAAGAGCAAAGAAATAGTGCAAAAGCAAAATTTTCAAACTAAAAAGGAAAATCCAGAAAATGGTCAATTCAGAAAACCGAACTCCATGTTCAATCATCTGAAGATTCAACTTCAAAAGACCAAAGTTAAGCTCAATCGTCTGAAGAATTTCTTCAGAAGACCGAAGATTAAGTTTAGTCATCTGAAGAATTATTGGTGAAACACAGAACTTGTCAGAAGCCCATCAGAAGACTGAACTCAGACTTCAGTCGTCTGAACCCGACACTTCAGAAAACTGAACCCTAACCTCAGTCGTCTGACCCTATGTCCAGGTTAATTTTTTCGAAGCTCTAAGGGACTTCAGTCGTTTGAGTCTTAACCCTCAGTCGTTTGAACTTGCGGGAAAGTTTAAAATTTTAATTTTTAACGAGAGAACATGCAAATTATTTTTTGATCCAATGGTTAAGATTCATTCTAAGGGCAAGGTTACCTATATAATCAACATCTAAACCCTAGTTCCCTAATAAAGAGAAGAAGAAAAACAAGAAGTGAAAAGAGAACAAACCTTTGGCATACAATTAAGCATATTTTACGATTAGCACAACTTGGGAGAACACACTACTGAGTTTTTGATTGGGATTTCTATTGATCCTATGGGTCATACCCTGTTTTGATTATAACAAATACTTAGGTATTTAATGGTTGCCAAGTTTGTGTGCAGGTTCTCATAATGGCATGCGTCAACCTGAAGAGAAGTGAAGACCTCGGCACATATATTATTTATTGTAATTTTAATGGGTTAGTAATAATTTCATTTATATTGGGCTATAATAATCTCTACATATCATGCATGTAGGTATGTGTAAGCTCAAAATGACCGTAAAATGATCATAGGGACCAAATGGCTTTAGGACACCCTTTGATTAGCACAACTTGGGAGAACACACTACTAAGTTTTTTATTGGGATTTTTGTTGACCCTATGGATCATACCCTGTTTTGATGATAACAAATACTCAGGTATTTAATGGTTGCCAAGTTTGTGTGTAGGTTCTCATAATGGCATGCGGCAACCTGAAGAGAAGTGAAGACCTCGGCACATTTATTATTTGTTGTAATTTTAATGGGTCTGTTATATTTTCATTTATATCGGGCTGTAATAATCTCTTCATATTATACATGTAGGTATGTGTAAGCTCAAAATGACCGTAAAATGATCATAGGGACCGAAGGTCGACCGACGTCGAATTTTTGGGACTATCTCAAAATGACCTCGGTAAAGACCCTAGTATGACCTTAGGTCCCAACACTCATACACATATCATATAAAATATAGGAGTGTTAAAAATGTGCTTAAATTGAATATTTATAAGGAATTTGAGAGAGCTCGGGCGACCGAACCCTAGGTGAACAAATCACCTCGGGCACCCAAACTGTTGAGAAGCCAACAGTTTGACCAAGCTTCGGGCGACCGAACCTATTTTGTGCACATCATCCTCAGGTGCCCGAACGCATTGAAAATGACATTTCACCAACTCGAGTACTCGAACCTTTTAGTTCAAATATACCCTCGAGCGACCAAACACCTATGTTTGGGCCACCGAACATTTGATCAGGCACCTGAAGTCGCGAAGCTTGGCTACTGACTTTGATTCAGGATGCCAAACCTTTATCTAGGCAATCAAACTTAATTGAAAAACTTTTTAAAATGTGTCTATTTAGGCAACCAAACCATGGTTCCCGAACTTCGACGAGTTAAAAATATTTTAACCATGGTAAATTTGGGTTAAGTTGGGTTAATTGTGTTTAAACTATTTGAAACTTTTCTAAGAATACCCAATAGGTCCCAAACGGTTATATTTTTAACCTTGTCTATATATATGGTTTCATTTGTGAGGATTAAAAGGAGATTAGCCAAAAATAATTAGCAAAAATCATCTCTATATCAAAATCCCATTTTGTGCAAATACTCTCAAATCTTTACTCCCTTGATACATTCTGAGTTTATGAGAGTGCATTTTGAGTGTTTGAGATTGCTACACGTTGCTAGATACTCCCATTTGATTGTTCGAGTGTGATATTATTTTTGGGGAGTTAGCAAAGTTTATCCCACAAATTTGAATATAATAAATCTTGTGTTGGGATAAACTAGCAAGCTTAGGATATTTTCATTATTATTGCAAGTGTCCTATAGCTTTGATTTTGTTGTGCAAAATATTTTCTACAAGCTATAATACTTTTTCAAACTATTCTTGTGCTCATTTCATTGAAGGAAATCTTTTAAAGATAGTTTGATTATCTGATTAGCATCTTTGAAACCCTAGTTTGTTATTGAGATTTGATATAAATTGTTTCAAAGATATAACGTGTTTTAGAACACTCTTGAGCATACTTGTTATCATATCTTGTTGTGTATTGCTTGGACAAAGGTTCACATCACTAAGCTTACATTTACCTACACTATTTATGTGTATGTGATTGCACATATTGGGTACATATCTACTTTGCATGAAAACATAATCACTGTACCAGTTTGATTGTGAAAAATACTGTTATATTTCCAGGCGTGGCCTAAGGGGGTTTGATCTAGTCCGGAAGGATCAGGTTGGAGTCAACCCTGTGAATTTGACATAGGGCCTTCTCCGCCCCGCAAGGAGAGTTTGTCAAGGTTGAGGTCAGCCCTATGCTAATTGACCTGGTTGTAATTAGTGCCGCTTCACACTTTAAGTGAGCATTAGTGGAATCCTTGTGCTGGTGTAGCCAAGGCGGGGATGTAGGCACAGTTGGCCGAACCCCGATAACATATCATGTGTCTGTTTATATTTTCTCACTTTATATTTACCGCACGTGTATGTTATTATGTGAATAATGCGCATGATTTAAATTTTGCATATCATACTTATCTGTGTATTTGGGTAGACAAACCTAGGTTATGAATGTACTGTTGCTGAACTAGTTTAACCTAGGAGAAAAATTTTTATCCAATTCACTCCTCCTCTTGGGAATACACCAAAGCTAACAATTTTAAATCTTATACTTCAAATCTGAGCTAAAGCTACATTGATCTTCAAAAGGCTTTCTTGTGATTGGTGTGCAATCATTTTGGTATTGAGGTTTAGTAAATCGATCTACTTGTTAATATTTATTCTCATAGAGTTTTTCATCTAAACTGATTTGCTTGTTGATATTTATTTTTCGAAGAACTTTTCATCTCAAAATCCATTATTGAATATAAGTTAAGTGATTGATGATCTTGAGTGTGCTTACATATAGATTGTTTTGATAAGATCACTACTTGAGAAAAGTTTTCGTCATTGGTTAAACGATTTTGAGTCAAGTGTGTATTTAGTTAAAGACCCGATATTTTTTATATCACAAAACCACTTGATTAAATATCCTTAAAGTTCATAACTATATATATATATATATATATATATATATATTATTGAGGGATATTTTCTGAAAAATATTATATTAGGTGTTTTGTTCATTGGAAATCATATCATATACATATATATATATATATATATATATTTGCATATTACAAAGATCATATTGTGGTTGAATTTTTGGAAGAAAGCTTATTGATTTTGATTGTTATAATATTCAAGACAAATCTTTTGATAAGTTCACATTTGATATTCGTGCATTTAGCAAGTTGAACTAGAACCCTAATTTTCTCCAAAGCATTTACTTATATCATTACTTGGGAGATTTGATAAAAGGAAAATTGGTTGAAGCATATCATTCATATAATAATTGTATCATTACATACATACTGAGCTTCAAGTTTCATCATATGAATATGTGTTAGCTTTCAATTGTACACACTAACTTTGTTAGAAGCAAATCTTGAGTTGTTTTGCAAATTTGAAATTATTTATTATAATCACGGTTCGGGTTGTGAATCGGGTGAGAAGGAAGTTGTGCTTCTTGTAAGCAGCAGATGTAAGGGAAGCTCTATCCCAGTTAAAGGAGTAGGGATTTAGTGGAATACTTGAGCGGGTTGCTCAAGGCGAGGATGTAGGTTGGGTTGGCGTAAAAATTGTGTTTGCATTCTCTCTTCCTTTACTCTTTTTATTTTCTGCACTGCATTTCATTACTCGTATTTCGTGTGTGTATTTTTGAATAACCCCCCACACACTTGATAATTAATTGGGAAATCATTTATTGATATAATAATTTAAATCAACCTCAAACCCTTGTAATTAATTTGTTAAATATAGAGATAGGGACTAAGTGGTAAATAGTCTGAAAGGTTTTAAAAACATCCAATTCACCCCCCTCTTGGGATTACACCTAAATTAATAAAGATTTCTTGGATCTTAGTGTGATACTTATTCTTCTAACAAAATGTCAATCTCTGAGGGTAGGGTATCACAGGTTGATACTCCTTAACAGTCTCATCCTCCTTATTATCTGACTTCTTTGAACTTGAGCTTGCTTCATTTGATTTTTCTTTTCCTTTATCTATCTCAGCTGTCACTTTAGGTGTTGGAGTAATTGTTTGTCGATCACTAGACATTTCAGGACGGGAAACTTCCTTTCTACTTCTCAAGGTAATAACAGCCTTAGCTGACTCAAAAGCATCCCGTAAAACATTATGAACTAGTTGCTGTTGATGTCAAAATACCTAGGGATTAGGCTGAAGCAGTGCTATAAATTTCCCTTTTTTTAAGGTATTTAGCTGTGTACTTATCTTATTCATGGTATCTCTTAGTTCACTGAGGGCTTGATTACTCTGATTGTTGTTAGTGACATGAAGCTGCGTGAATTACTGAAACATGTTTGCCATCTGTGTCATGCTGTCATCAGAAGATTTTTTTTAGGGAATAGGTGCTAAATTTGGTTGGAATCTCGGAGGTGCGTAGCTCTAAGAAATCTATTGCGGCTAATACTACTATTGAGAAGTTGCAACTGGATGATATAGAGGTCGCAGAGGTGGTGCATAAGATTAAGGAACTTGCTAATACCATGAGGAAGATTGACTAGACTGATCATTCCTCCATGATAGGTTTAGGTGATTCCTCCATCCGAGATTATAAGTGTTCAAGAATGGCTGATTCTGAGATCTATTGACCCAATTCGCTGATTGTACCCGAGCAGGTCTACTTTCCTGCCAAACTGGTAGTAAATGACAATCTTGAATTCGGTGGTATGAGGTCTCACAGATAAAGCAATCCTCAACTTTCACTTTTTATGATTCCATAACCTCTAGTTTCTTAGACAACGCAGCAACAAGAGCCTATAGACTAGTTTCCTTTCTAACCTCGTAACTGCCTCCACCATTGATCGCTCTAAGAGGTTGTGCTGCCATTGGTGCCCATTCATGACGTGTGTTCCATTGTTGGGCACTCTCAGCTAAGTAATCGAAGAATGATAGAGCCTCATTTGGTTCCTTACTGAAGAACTCCCCGTTACACATAGTATGGACAAACTGTTTACATTCAAGGGTTAAAGCAATATAAAAATAATTCACTAACCTCCAAGATTCAAATTCGTGGTGTGGACATATATTCATCAGGTCCTTGAATCTCTCCCAGCAAGCTTGGAACGTCTCGTCACTTCTCTGCATGAACTAACTGATCTGCTCCTGCATGTACTGAGTTCTCTGAAAAGGAAAGAACTTACGTAAGAACTCACGCTGCATTTCAGCCTAGCTAGTAATTAAGTTAGGTCGTAGAGAATTAAACCAGATTTTTGCCTTATCTTTAAAAGAAAAAGGAAATAGGCGAAGTTTGATATACTCATCGGTTCCAACCCTATTAATGAAAGTGGTGCAGACCAACTCAAAATCTGTCAAGTGCTAGTATGGAATCTCAAAATCCATCTCGTGAAACTAGGGTGTCACAGATAATATGTCATGCTTAATTGTGAAGTTCGGCACATCTTGTGGTAACACATTAAAGGAAGGCGTAGATGTGCATGTAGGCTATAGAAAATCCTGAATGTATGTGGTGCAGGTGCAGCCATAACTTCCTAAAAAATTCTTCAAACAAATTACTTAAATCAAATTCAGAATCACTCATAAAAGTAACAGGAGAACAATCAGATTCTATGCTCTATGTGTCACTACTAATGCTAAGTGAAATTTTAGATAGTCTATTCGAATTATCTCGAACCCAGGGCATCAATCATCAATGCAAACAGCAGAAATTCACCAACACAGCAGGCATCAATCATCAATGCAAACAGCAAAAATTCACCAACACAGCAGCAAACAAGCATGATAAAAAAAAAAAATTCAAAATTTCCAATTTTTTTATTTTTTTTTTATTTTTTATTTAATGAAAAATCAAAAATAATTGGAAAAGCACCAAAATTGAAATTAAAACTGGCACTCCTCAGTAATGGCACCAAAACTTGACTCACTCGAAAAACGAGCAGTTCGGAAGCTATCCCAAGTATAAGAGTATGTAGTGTAATATTTAGCCCAAATTCCAGATCGTCTCCTCAGGGAATGCAGTTTAATCTCTAATTTTACATAGTTCCAATCGAAAAGTGTTGAAAAAAAAAAAAAATGGCATTGAACACAGTTCAGATTCTGGGTTTTTTTTTTATGTTTGAGATTTTGTTTGATAAATTAAACGAACATGCAATTCAAATTATTATTCCTAACACACATTGAGTTTAACAACGAGAAACGAAAATCCTATGTTAACAACAGAACAAGAATTGAAACATGCGTTGAACTTCAGAATAAAAACTAAAGACAATAACTTTCCTACATAATTAAAACACATAATTCTAAAAACTCAACCAATCACAAATTTAAATAAAAACTGATTTTAATGTGATCAAGAACTTAAACAAAAATTCAAAACTTTAAGAACTAAACAGTAAACGGAAACACGGTAAAAATTCAGACTTTAATTAAACGAACTTAATTTAAATAGAACCTAGCAAAATTTAATTTCTAAAGAAAGACAACAAATTTAAATCATAATTTTTTTTTTGTATTTTATTCTTTTTTTAAGAGATTAAAGCGAATTTCAATGAATAAAAATTAACTCAAGCAACGATTAAGTCTAATGCTAATATTAATTAAAAAAGAAAGAAAATAATAACCTTAATAAAAGCACCCAAACAAAATTAAAACTTTAATTAAAATTTTACTTAAAAAATAAAATTATTCAATTAATTAAAAACCGAAACAAAACAATTAAATGAAAGAAGAAATAAAGAAAGAAATATTGAGAAAGGGAGAGAATAAGCTGGTCGTGTGAGAGAGGTTAGAGAACAGCAGCAGCCCGTGGGTGAAGGTGGCTGGCAGCAGGGGAGGCTGGCCGTATGGAGTTGAAATAGCAGCAGTAGAGGGAGCTTCATCTTCAGGTTGGAGCAAGTTGAAGGAGAAGCAGTAGCAGCAGGAGGGGCAGGGTCTTCGGGTCCTTTAGCAACAGCAGTAGCAGTGGCACAGGTTCCAACGGTGGAGGCAGCACATAGCAGCAGCTGCTATGGCCTTGGGTTGGTGGTTCACGACAGCAAAGGAGAAGGTGTAGCAGCAGTTAGGGAGAAGAAAAGGGAGGAGAAAGGAGAGAGCAGGGAAGAGAAAGGAGAGCCAAGAGGGAGAGGGAGAGACATGGAAGGAGAGAAGGAGAAAAGAGAAGGGTCTAAAGGGAGCTGGGGCGGCAGAAACACAGCAAGGCAGCTTCGGCTATGGCAGGCCAGCAGTAGGGAAAAGAGGGAGACCAAGAGGAAGAGAGGAAAAGAGGAGAGTTTGGGTGCTGGGAAGAGAGGGTTGTGCGTGAGGGAGAAGAGGATAGGGAGAGATGAGAGTTGAGAGAGAAGGGAGAGAAGAGAAAGGGAAGAATGAGGGAGTCAGGTGCTGGAGAGGAAAGGAGAAGAGAAAAAATATATATAAAGGGGAAGAGAGGGGGCTACCCTAGTGCACGGAGGACCCGACTTTATGGCTAGGTCAAATCAAGTAAGTGTTTAAATTTTTTTTTCTTTTTTTCTTTTTTTTTCTCCTTTCTTCTTCTTTTTCTATTTCCCAGCGAACGAGGCTAGTTTTGACCATCTTAGAGCCCGTATCTCTCCAAGCTTAAAACACGAAAGTTGTAGATAATTTTCTCAGCTTTTCACATGATTATGAATCCTCTCGATTGGAGCTCGAACAAGAACATTATGCACAGATTACGAAGTAGCATTAGTTTTAACTTCCAATAATCGCCCTGCGATAAAAATAGCAAAAATTCATAATTTATTCAATAAAATTCAAATATTATAAATAAGACACGATGTTGAAATATTGAGAATAATTTTTTATTTAATTAAAAATATAAGTCTCAATGTATAAATTAAAGTACCTAATTACGTAGTTTAAGCGCGTAATCACGGGGTTTGGGTGGCCTATTTGGTTGCCAACAAGTTGGGTAACCGTTTTGAAAACTAAATAAGTATAGATAACCACATCATATTGGTTATCTTAATTTCATTTTTAAAAAAAAAAAAAAAACAAACAAACTCACCACTTTATTTTTGTTTTGGAAATGTAAAATAAAGGAAAATCTTTTTAAAAAGAGATTGAGATTCAGGAGTACCATTGTGAATAGGGGATGGTAATTATTTCAATTCCTTTTTGGAGAATTCAAAAAGCTCGTACCCATAACACCTATTCTATTAATGGTTACCGTGCCTTTTTGAAAATTGTTATTTTAAACATAGAAGAAAGGTTACAATATTAGTCGGATAACCACTTGTTGTAGCCTTCTATCCCTTTCATTTTTTCGTAGAAAACCCTTTATGCCCAAAACCCTTCTTTGAAAAGACATTTGTAGAATCCATGCAGAGGACTTAGTCTCATGAGAAATCAAGAAAAATCAAGATATCTATAGTTGATCAAAACATTTTCAAATCAAAGTTTAGAAAACATCTTGATGATTTTTTGGAATCCTTCAAACCTTTATATGAAAAATATTTATTTTACATGAAAACATTTGATTTTCAAGTTTAAGTGTTCATTTTGAAAATGAATATTTGGTATTTTATTGGAAAACCATGAAACCACATCATGAATTTAGCCTACAAACTCAACCATATGCTCTAATAAGTGTTTAGACACATTAATTTCATGAAAACTAGAAGGAAAAAAAAAAAACTAGAGAAAATGGTAAAAAAAAAGTATGACCTCTAGACAGGTTGGTCGACCACCTATACAGGCTGGTCAACCATCTATTGTAGTCGTACAACTACTTTTTTAAAAGTCTAGGGGGTCAATTGCGCCTACAGGGCGCTCGACTGTCTACATGCCCAATCTTGAGAAATGTGATTCTAATGCAATTTTACGCAATTTCTTCACAAATTTAAACTATGATTCCACTCTAAAAATTCCTAGATGACATCGTTCATTACAAAAATGCAAATGTTCATGCAAACACAAACATAAACAACCTATGTTACAACATATATGATCTTATGCGAACAATCAAAATAAGACTTGAAAAATACAAGATTAGGGATATAGGATTGACCTTGTATGAATGTTGCAAGTCTAGATCAAGTGGGGATTCACCCTAGTATGCACACACCTCAAAGAATCTTCGAGTAAAATGAATGTGTAATTTTCTTCACAAATCTTCAAAATACCACCCTTTCTTTCTAACCCCAAAGATGCACGAATTCTTCTATATCTCTTTCTCTTACGCCCCCCCCCCCCCCCCTCTAGATGTGCCATAAAATGTCCTCCGTTTGGTTTATTTATAGACCACTCAAATATTAAAGGAAACAACTCTCAAAATTTAAAGTTCAAAAATTCAAATTTAAACTAAAAATTACCAATTGATAACTACCAACTGCCCTGGCCGTTGCTTGACACGTGGCAACTACTAGAACACTTGGCATGCCCAAATTCATCAACCAATCAAACGTAAACAAGTCAAAAAAAATTAAATTCTCACTAGGCCGGTTGACCACCAACAAAGGACTAGTTGACTATTATTGGGTGGTGCCAAATCAGAGAAGGAGAATAGGGCTGATCAACCACCATCAATTGGTCGGTCAACCACCTTATGCTACATTCTTTCCTCTTTAATTTGTTATCTTAATTTTCATATATTCGGCTAAGTTGTGTTATTATTTTTAGGTAAAGATAAATGATTTTACAATTGCATTTATAGATGTATTTACATATGCAATCCCAAATGAGCTTACAAATGCAATTATAAAGTAGTTGCAGATGCATTTACAAATGTACTACGAACATGTGTCTATTCTGAGACATGTCACTGACAACTTACTAACTCATTTTTATTTGAATTATTTCCTATATTATTCTTGTTGATTGTAATCTTAAACTGACATTGTAATTTCTCTTTGTTAAGAACCTTCAACATTCAATTTTTCAATTAAGAAGCCAAGAAGATTTGACTTGAAAAATTGGAAGTTTCCATATTGGCAAAAGATCGATCAAGATTCATTCCTTTTGTATGGATCTTCTTAACCATTAGACACTTATCACAAAGTCAAGTTGTTGTTCAAAGAAGACTTGATGCCATCTATAAATTAAGCACCATAACTTCAATGTACTTGAGTCGATACACATCTTGAAGGCTAACATATTGCTATCAGTTTGAGTTAACTACCCATTGTAGTTCTTATTCAAAAGAGTTTCAACATTGTATTTCCTAATAGGTTGGGACTTTGATAAAGCCTATCTAAGCTCATAGTTTTTGAAATTCAGACTGTGTATGAGCTAGAAAAGGCCTCAAAGGCTTTTATTGTTCTTATGATTTATTGTTTTGCAACACCATATACAAGTTGAGTAGCTAAGTGGTGTAGGCCTGTGTTTACCTATAAGGTTGTGTTGTCTCTAATGCTGAGCCACATGCTCTTGTTTATGTTTGTCTAACTATGTTAGGATAGGTGTCCCAATTAAGTGATACTAAGTTTATTATTATTGGATTATAGTTGTAGAAACCCAAAAAATAGTAATTAATGAAATACTAAGGAAAAAAGGAAATTTAGTTTGGCATAAGCCAAACAGTCGATGGTTTTGAATGAGCTCAGAAAACCATCGACGGTTTTGAGCTATCGCGGCTAGGCAAGGGTAAACAATGAAAAAGAGTTTGGTTAAAAATCAAACCGTCAACGGTTGCGTCCAGGTATAGTCAGCTATATAGAGCATTAGAGGTCATTTTTTTTTTAAATAAATTAAATCTCTCTCTCTCTCTCTCTCTCTCTCTCTCTCTCACACCTAGGGTTGCGGCCTCTATACTCTCTCTCTCTTCGATTTTTGGCCTAATTTCAGCTCAAATCAAAGGATAAACGTGATTTCGGGATCCCAACAACGATTCTCCATAGTTTAACCAGAGTGGTTTCGTGAATCAGGCATTTCAGGCACCACTCCAAAATTAGGGTAAGGAAGGTATTTTTAAAGTTTAGTTAGTCATTGGGAGTGTGTGGACATAGTAATGTTAAAATCACTGTTATTCTAGGGTTGATTTGATTAAATTAGGGTTTATGGATATAGGATTTTGTGCGTACGCCGCAGGCACAATTTTAAGATCCTTGTAGGATTTTTTTTAGGAATTAGGTAAGGGGATAGATTATGTCAGGTATCTTTTAGAAAATTATCGATTAAAATACAATATTTGTTTATAGAAATTATATCTATGATTTTTCTTGGAATTCAAGCTTTTAGAAATGACATTCATGAATTACTGTATATTTTTAGGAAAACGGGCATTTTTAGTTGAGTAAACCCTAGAAGCGGATTTAATTTTATTTTTCAGTGAAACATATTTTTCCCAGGCAGATAGTGTAATTTAGAATAATACTCAAACTATGTAGCCTGAGTGTGAATATTATATGGAATAGATAAGCATGCCAGAATATTTTATGATTATGCAGAACATGTGCAACTAGATAATGATTTTTAGAAAATGTTATAAATCTTACAAAAAATTATGAAATTGTTTAGTATAATATGACAGATCAGCCAGCCTAGTGTCGTGATAGTTCAGTTTCAGCCGACTTAGTGTCGTGACAGATCAATTGGCCTACTGTCATGACAGCTTAGTTTCAACCATCTTTATGCCATGATAAGATATTTATGACAGTATTTAGAAATTATGATATGACAGCTTATATGCAGAAATATGAAAATGAGATATTTTACAGTTATAATGTTTGTTTTGAGCACGGTACCGTAGCTAGCTAGCAAGATCTGAGGAGTATTGCAGAAAGCAGGATACCCCCTTGTGTCCGGCCTTATAAGTGTTGCGGAGAGCAGGATGGGTTTGGACTAGGTTGGGTGTACAGATTAGACAGTGCAACCACACTATTCAGAAAGTGTTGGTAATAGAGTTGATTAGCCCGAAGTGTTGCAGAGAGCAGGATACCCTCTAAATCTGGCTCGTGAAGTGTTGCAGAGAGCAGGATGGGTTCAGACCAAGCTGGGTGGGCAATCATACTTATAGACTTTTATGTTTTACTTAGCGTGATATGTTATGCTAGTACAACCACACTTCTCAGATAGATTATTGGTGTTGGATAGTGGATTGACCCATGAAGTGTTGCAAAGAGCAAGATACCCCCTGGATCCAGCCCGTTAAGTGTTGCGGAGAGCATGATAGGTCCGAACCAGGATGGGTGGGCAATCGTACTTATAGACTCTATGTTTGACTTAGCATGGTTGGTCAATCAATGCTAAGTCCAGCTTACGGGCTGCACAACCTAGTCATACGGGGTTAATACATGACGAGATTTATGAATGTCCTAAGAAAAATTTTTATTTATGTATAAATATATCAGACGATTTATGTACACAAAGGAATCTATTATGATAAAGTATGTTTATGAAGAAAAGAATGTATGTTGTTATATATATATATATATATATATATATGAGTACAGATTTACATGATTTACTATTTAATTATTTAAAGGTTATAAGTTATGCTGCACCAGAACTCATGTTGCGACACACTGACAATAATCTATCGTGTCTTACTGAGAGGTGTCTCATTCCTATAATCTTTTAACATTTCAAGAGATTTAGGGAGCCTATCTTAGATAGCTCTAGGCAGGATTAGTTAGTAGGGTTTGAAGATAGTGCTGGTGAGACATTAGTATGTATATGTATATGGATGTATTTGGTATTACTTTTGGCTGTAGTATTATCCTGATTTTGGGGAGACATATGTATATATGATATGATGGTTCTAGAACTCTGGTATTGTATTCGGCATTTATGTATAAGTTTTTGCTACATGTTTTATTTGAAATATGAACAGGTCAGCCCATACCCACTTAGGATTGGGGATATTATAACATGGTATCAAAGTTTAATATGTGGAAAAAAAATACAGGAGAATTTTTGGGTCGTGACAATGTGGTATCAAAGCATAGGTTGCTAGGTTCTGTAAACTTTAGCAAACAGTGGATAACAACACTTAAGTATAGGAATGGATCTTGATGAGGATAGGAAATGAATATATTTGTACTACAGTAAATCATTGTAGGAGGTTAAGATGAGAATTTAGGGTTTAGCCTCAGAGACTGAAGGTAGGAATTCTGTGATGGTCTCTATGACTTTCCTGGAATGACGATTTCAGGAAAGCCATGGTAAACTATCATTGGCTTTTGTTTCTAAGTGATAAGACTGAACCTTAAATAGGGAATAAGGATGTTAAGTTGATTGGTGGTAAAAGGATATTTTATGGTTCATAGTTGGATTAATGTACTAGCTATATTATGAAGTTATGATTCTCAGACTATTTTTGTTCAATTTTAAGGATGGACCTGGGAATAGCGATGCACACACTGGTGATGGTAATGATGCAGGGCCTTTTAGTATGGGCGGTAGTGATTCTAATGCGGTATTGCGCAATGTCACCCAACAAGTAATGGCAAATATAGTAAGAAATTCAAGGGAGCAGAGCTGCCCACCAACTCACTAGAGCTGCTCGACTTATATAAATCTCCCATAATTTTCAATAGGAGCCGACCCGTTCATGGCAGAGAATTAGGTCCAGGAGATTGAGGAGATGTTGGCAGTTCTCCCTTGCACTAAGGAGTAGAAAGTATCATTTGCCACTTTTAAAATGACGGGGGAGGGTAAATGCTGGTGGAGGCCAATGAGGTTGCTAGAGGAGCAAAGGTCGGTGCCTATAGCTTTGACCTGGAGTCGCTTCAAGGAGATATTCTTCGAACAGTACTTCCTTGCTACTACCAAGAATGTGAAAGTAGCAGAATTTCTAAATTTAACCCAAAGGCATCTGATGGTTCAGCCGTACGTAACTATATTTGTAGATCTGTTCTGATTTTCCCCATACATGGTGCCGGATGAGGAAAAGAAGGCGAGGAAGTTTAAGGAGGGCTTGAGAAAGAGTATCTATGAGCATGTGGTGGCATTCCAGGTCCAGACCTTCTCAGAGCTAGTAGATAAAGTCATAGTGATAGAGACTAGCCTACAAAGAGGTGCTGGGGTGCAGAGTTAGAGGAAGAGGCATGCGCCCCTTGAATTTCGAGCAGGAACCAGTCGGGGCCTATGGAGGAGAGACAGACTCAGTGGGGGCTAGAGACAGGAGATGGGGAGTCATGGGTATTAGGGTGATCAGACTTATCCTATTTGCCTTGGATGTAGTAAGAGGCACGAGGGAGAGTGCCGAGTGGGTTGGAATGCCTGTTATCAGTGTGATAGACCTGGTCATATTGCATAAGACTATCATGCGTTGCTGAGTAGTGTACCTGCTTTAAGACAATTCAAGGGAAACAACTAGGCACCCCAAGGCGGCCAGCAGACGAACATCTCCCAGCCGCGAGTTTATGCCCTGACACCAGGAGACACAGACACGGCCGGCGATGTGGTGACAGGTACTATTATTATGTTTTCAATTAAAACTATTGCTTTATTTGATTTAGGGGCAACACACTCATTTGTTTCTCGAGGGTATATTAGACTGTGTGGGATAGAAGCTTAGATACTAGATGTTGAATTATCTATGGCTGCACCGACAGGAGTAGTAGTGAATTGTAGAAAAGTTCTCAAAGGCCATACAGTGGATATTCAGGGGAGAGTGCTACTAGCTAATGTCATAGTGTTAGATATGCATGGATTTGACGTGATTCTAGGAATGGACTCGCTGACCACTAACTACGCCAGCATCGATTGTCATTAGAAAGAGGTGATATTTAGACCTCTTGGGGAGCACGAGTGCCAATTTATGGGGTCATGCGTGCACTCCTCACCACAGTTATTGTTAGCTATTCAAGTGAGGAGGCTACTCCTAGACGGATGCCAAGAGTACATAGCTTGTGTAAAGGAAATGTCAAGGGGTGAATTAAAGCTTTTAGATATTCTAGTAGTAAGGGAGTTCTTAGATGTATTTCTAGAAGATTTATCTAGATTGCCTCATAATCATGAAATTGAATTTGCTGTTGACTTACTTCCAAGGACGGCGTTGATATCTAAAACTCCTTATAGAATGGCTCCAGCTGAATTAAAAGAATTAGAGCAGTTAAAGAAGTTACTAGATAAGGGGTTTATCGGACCTAGTGTATCACCCTAGCGAGTGCCAATTCTATTTGTGAAAAAGAAAGACGAGATGATGAGGATGTTTCAAAGACAGTGTTTCGAACTCGGTATAACCATTATGAGTTTTTGGTTATGTCATTCGGACTAACAAATGCTCCTTTTGCATTCATGGACCTGATGAATAGAGTCTTTCATTAGTACTTGGACCAGTTTGTAGTGGTTTTCATTGATGATATTCTGGTTTATTTGAAGAATCCTGAGGAGCATGTAAATCATTTGAGGATGGTGTTACAGGTGTTAATAGAAAAGATGCTTTATGCTAAATTCAGAAAATGCAAATTCTGGCTAGAGAAAATTTCATTTCTTAGACATGTGATATCCGAGGATGGTATCTCTATAGATCCGAGTAAGATAGAAGCGGTAGTGAATTGGGCTAGACCGAGGAATGTTTAAGAGATTAGAAGTTTCTTAGGTCTGGCAAGTTACTACCGGCGGTTTGTGGAGGGTTTTTTTAGACTATCGCGCTAACACGACTAAAGAGGAAAAATGTGAAGTTCGAGTGGATTGATGATTGTGAGCATATTGTCCAGTAATTGAAGTAGCGACTCATCACTGCACCGGTTTTGTCTATTCCATTAGGAGATGGTGGATTTGTGATATACAGTGATGAGTCTCAAAAAGGACTCGGGTGTGTCTTAATGCAATAAGGGAAGGTCATTGCATATGCTTCTCGATAACTTAAGGAGTATAAGAAGAACTACCTTACACATGATTTAGAATTGGCTGCAGTGGTGTACGCATTAAAAATATAAAGGCATTACCTGTATGGTGGGAAATGTAAAATATTTACAAATCATAAAAGTTTGAAATATTTCTTCACGTAGAAGGAGTTAAATATGACATAAATGAGATGACTGGAAAAGATAAAGTATTACGACTGCACCATTAGTTACAACCTAGGAAAGGCTAATGTGGTAGCTAATGCTTTGAGCCGAAAGTCGGGAAGTGCCTCAGTATTAGCAATGGTGGCGCAACATCAAACTAGAAAGGATTTAGAAAGGCTTGGTGTGGAGCTGGTATAGGGAAATCACCAAGCATTTATTGCTAATATGGTACTTCCGCCGAATTTGCTGGAGAGGATTAAGATTATGCAGATGTAAGATACAAAATTGGTGAAAATTAGGGATAAAGTGCAGAGTGGACAGGGAGCCAATTTTAAAATTTTGGATGACGGAGCTTTGAGGTTTTGTGGAAGGTTGTGTGTATCCAATAACATTGAAATTAAAAGGATTATTTTGGAAGAGGCGCATCGTTCCCTACATACAGTACATCCAAGAAGCACAAAAATGTACAGGAATTTACAGGTATCCTTCTGGTGGAGTAATATGAAAAGAGAAATTGCCCGATAAATAAAGCATTGTTTGACCTGTCAGTAGGTGAAGACTAAGCATATGAGACCGGCGGGACCATTGCAACCACTTCACATACCTAAATGGAAGTGGGAGCACATTTCCATGGATTTTGTCACTGGGTTACTGCCAGCACTTCATGGGTAGAACTCTATCTGGGTAGTTGATGACCAATTGATGAAAACTGTCCATTTTCTTCCCATTAGAGTTAACTACTCCATGGGTAGATTCACAAAACTGTATATATAGGAGATAGTCATACTATATGGCGTGCCAGTGTCCATCGTGTCATATCGGGACCCACGATTCACATCTCAATTCTAGAATAGTTTACAAGGAGCCTTGGGTTCTCAACTGACATTCAGTACATTTCATCCTTAGACCGATGGACAGACAGAGAGGATTATACAGATATTAGAAGATATGTTATGAGTCTGTGTATTGGACTTTGGTGGTAGTTGGATCTAGTATATGCCACCGGTTGAATTTGCTTATAACAATAGCTACCAGGCCAGTATTGGGATGGCTCTATATGAGGCGTTGTATGGTCGGAGGTGTCGATCTCCGTTATATTGGAATGAAATCAGTGAAAAGCGTATTTTGGGGCTAGAGATTGTACAACGAACTTCAGAGAAAATCAAGCTTATTTAGGAAAGAATTAAAACAGCTCAGAGTCGATAGAAGAACTACGTAGACACTTGCCCGAGGAAGCTCAAATTTGGTGTAGGAGATAATGTGTTTTTGAAAATTGTACCAATAAAAGAAGTGATGAGATTTGGAAAGAAGGATAAGCTAAGCCGTATGTATATTGAGTTGTTTGAGATACTGAGAAGAATCAATCCAATTGCCTACAGGTTAGCATTACCCCCAGCATTATCTAGAATCCATGACATATTTCATGTGTCTATATTAAAGAAATACATCCCAGATCCATCACATATAATAAGTTATGAGGCACTGGAGCTTGGAGATACTCTATCGTATGAAGAAGTGCCAGTTTAGATCCTAAATCATAAAGAGCAAGAACTACGCACCAAGAAAATCCCATTGGTAAAAGTACTCTAAAGAAATCATGTAGTTGAGGAAGCCTCGTAGGAGCTAGAGGAGGAAATGCATCAGAAGTACCCACATCTATTTAGTGGGACCCAGCAATAGCCAGAAAGAAAAAGTAATGGTTCAAGTAAGGATTTATTGTATGTAAGTAGGTTTTGTGCATGTTAAGTAGTTCAGGTGTATTTAACTGTAGATTTTCATATAATAGTTTTTTGTTTTGAGTGGTTTTGGGAGAGTTTTGATTTGGTTATTTTGATCTCCCAGAAACGTAAATGTAACCATGGTATTCGTCCGCCATAAGTGAGGGTGATTAATAAAATTTCAGTGGTTTCTTTTAAATGAGGACTAAAGTACTAGATAGCGAATTTTGAGGATGAAATTTTTATAAGGAGGGGAGGATGTAGAGACCCGAAAAATAGTAATTAATGAAATAATAAGGAAAATAGGAAATTTGGTTTGGCACAAGCCAAACTGTCGAAGGTTTTGAATGAACTTAGAAAACTGTTGAAGATTTTAAGCTACCGCGACTAGGTAAGGGTAAAACAGTGAAAAAGAGTTTGGTTAAAAACCAAACCGTCGACGGTTTCGTCTAGGTACAGCCAGCTATATATAACATTGGAGGTTATTTTTTTTAAAGAAATTAAATCTCTCTCTCTCTCTCTCTCTCTCTCTCTCTCTCTCTCTCTCTCTCTCTCTCTCTCTCACGCACACACACACACACCTAGGGTTGCAGCCTCTATACTGTCTCTCTTCGATTTTTGGCCCGATTTCAACCTGCATCGAAGGATAAACATGATTTCAGGATCCCGATGGCGATTCTCCATAGTTTAATCGAAGTGGTTTCGAGAATCAGGCATTTCATGCACCACTCCAAAACTAGGGTAAGGAAGGTAATTTTAAAGTTTAGTTAGTCATTGGGAGTGTGTGGGCCTAGGAATGTTAAAATGACTGTTATTTTGGGGTTGTGTTGATTAAATTAGGGTTTATGGATATAGGATTTTGTGCATATGCCGCAGGCACGATTTTAGGATCCCTGTAGGCTTTTTTTTTTTCAAGAATCAGGTAAGGGGATAGATTATGTCAAGTATCTTTTATAAAATTATCGATTAAAATACAATATATTTGTTTATAGAAATTATATCTATGATTTTTCTAGGAATTCAGGCTTTTAGAAATGGCATTCATGAATTACTGTATATTTTTGGGAAAACATGCACTTTAAGTTGAGCAAACCCTAGAAGCAGATTTAATATTATTTTTTAGCGAAACATATTTTTCCCAAACAAATAGTAAATTTTAGAATAATACTCAAATTGTGTGGCTTGAGTGTGAATATTATATGGAATAGATAAGCATGTCAGAATATTTTATGATTATGTAGAACATGTGCAGCTAGATAATGATTTTCAGAAAATGTTATAAACCTTACAGAAAATTATGATATTGTTCAGTATAATATGATAGATCAGCCGGCCTAGTGTCGTGATAGTTCAGTTTCAGTTGGCTTAGTGCCGCGACAGATCAACCAACCTAGTGCCGTGACAGCTTAATTTCAGTCGACTTTATGCTGTGATCAGATATTTATAATAGTATTTAAAAATTATGATAGGATAATTTTTACACAAAAATATGAAAATGATATATGTTACAGTTATAATATACGAAATATACTATATGATATTAGAACCCTAATGGATTAGGTATGTTTTGAGCACGGTACCGTAGCTAGCTAGCAAGATTCGAGGAGTATTGTGGAGAGCATGATGCCCCCTGTGTCCGTCCAGAGAAGTGTTGCGGAGAGCAGGATGGGTTCGAACCAGGCTCGGTGTACAAATTAGATAGTGCAACCATACTATTTAGAAAGTGTTGGTAATTGAGTCAATTAACCCGAAGTGTTGTGAAAAGCAGGATACACCCTGGGTCTGCCCCGCGAAGTGTTGTAGAGAGCTGGATGGGTCTAGACCAAGCTAGGTGGGCAATTGTACTCACAGACTTTTATGTTTGACTTAGCGTGATATGTTTGGTTAGTGCAACCACACTTCTCAGATAAAGTGTTGGTGTTGGATAGTCGATTGACCCATAAAGTGTTGCGGAGAGCAAGATAGCCCCTAGGTCTGACCTGTGAAGTGTTGCAGAGAGCAGGATGGGTCCGAATCAAGATGGGTGGGCAATCGTACTTATAGACTTTATGTTTGACTTAACATGGTAGGTCAGTCACTGTTAAGTCCAGCCTACGGGTCGCACAACCCAGTCATGCGAGGTTAATACATGACAAGATTTATGAATGTCCTAGGAAAAATTTTTATGTATGTATAGATATATCAGACGATTTATGTACACAAAGGAATCTATTATGATAAAGTATGTTTACGAAGAAAAGCATGTATGTTTCTAAATATATATGTATATATGTGAGTATAGATTTACATGATTTACTAGTTAATTATTTAAAGTTTATAAGTTATGCTACACCAGAACTCATATTGCCACACACTGACAATAATCTATCATGTCTTACTGAGAGGTGTCTCACCCCTATAATCTTTTAACATTTCAAGAGATCCAGGGAGCCAATCTTAGATAGCTCCAGACATGATTAATTAGTGGGGTTTGAAGATAGTGCCAATCGATGGGCCAACATGAGTGCACATCCAACCTTAAGGTTGAAAGTGATATGCAACTTCATTGTCGAATGAGTCATCGACGGCTCTCCTTATTCCATAAGAAACCTAAGACATCTCTAGAAGATGTCAAAATTAAAGCCCACTCCCGAGCGCTCCTTATGGTGCTCATTTAGTACCTAAGGGAATACTAGAGAGATAGGCTGCTCACCTAGTGATCTCCCTAAAGAAGATCTCTATCACATTCTCATTTATGCATGAGTAACCATATATTGTCTAATGATGATGCATCACAACTCAAGAATGCCAACTATGACCTCTATTCGAGTCCATGACAACATCATAGTGACACTCAATGTATCTTTTCCCCATAATTGTATCTATGATAACCAGAGTTCCTGAGTTCCTAGCACAACTTGCTAGGCATAAACATTATGTTCTTCCAAAGTTCCCCATCTTGCCATTTGATAGGTGTCACAGACACATGAATATAGCACTAACACAATGCATGGGATATATATATATATATATATATATATATATATATATATATATGTCCATTTATTTTTAAAAATATTGTATAATATACATGTTTTGCAACCTTATCAATAAAATATTATTGCAAAATATTTTTTTAGCTCTTGTAAATGTAATTTTTTAAATATTTGAATTTCAAATTCCAAATATAGAACTAATGCAAAATAAAAAAAAAAATTTTGAGGTAAATGAATTTCATAACTTTGCATTGTGAAAGTCATGCTCACTACAACTCATTAGCAATAGTCAACTATTTCCAATTATTTTGATGAAAATTTTCAGTATTTATTATTTTTAAAATATTTTGTATTTTTTCTTTAATACTTGTTACCTATGCATATGTATATACTTTTTTTCTTAATCACCGAACACTCGTTTAAATATGAAAAAAATATACTTCAAATTATTGGGATATTATTGCCTTCATAGGGTGCCCTCTTTTCCTTTTTGTTAAGAATTTTTAGAGGATTCGTAATTTTTTAAAAGAAACCAACCGTAAAAGACAAAATATCTAGAAAGGTAATCTTTTCAGTTAAAAAATATTTTTTCTCCATTTTTAAAATACTGAATATTTATTCAATCCTTTTCACACACAAGGTAGTCATTTCTTTTCTAGTTAAAGTGAAAGGAAATTTTTAAAGGTATTTATTATATTATATAGAAATGTGTTGGCAGTGAAGTATAGAGTGAAAGTCAATGAGAAAAGAGGAAAGTAGTATGTTACTCATTCCATGTTTTTTTTTGCCCTTTTCCCTTTTTCTGTACTACTAAATAGGATGAATTAGTTTGCTTAGCTGAACAAAATTAATTGCTTTAGTTCCATAAATTTTCCTCTTGCCATGTTCAAGCAAAACGTGTTTATGTTTTTACTTTTTTACTTTTTTACTTATCTTTTTTTCCCCTCACTTTACAATTAACATTGTAGAAAGTAACCTTCTCTACTTTTTTATATACTTGTTCAAAGTATTCTAAATAAATTATAAGATCATGCAATTACTATTGTAATCAATAGTGTGATTGTGAGGAAAAGTAATTAATATTGTGATTGTAAGAGAAAAAGAGGAATATAGTGGAAAAGAAGAAGAAAAAAATGCATAGAGATTTTTTTATTTCCCATCTTTTACGCAGAAATCCTGCTAGTCATGAACTACACGATGGGAAATAATTGATCTTTCCTTTCATGTTCCGTCTTGTACCTCATCAAATTTGAATTGAAAACCTCCAACTAAATATGGGTAAAAAAAATTACATATGCGGCCCCCACGGGCATAGCATAGTGGAAAGGCATTAACACATAAGAAGGAGCATCGGTTGTTCAATTTCAAGTAGATACACTCACAGAACCAGCAGTACCTGTGGATGGTAAGAATTTACTTTGTGAGCCAGCGAAAATGTGAATGGTGAGAGTTCGCTCTGTGAACCAGCGAGGACCGTGGATGGTGAGAGTTCTCTATGAGCCAGTAGAGATAGTGGATGGTAATGGAGATGTGTCCCGGGAGTCGGGTTGGCCGAACATCCAACTGATGCACAGAAGTCGTGTCCGTATTCCAGACTTTACCTGATCAGCAAGACCTAGGGGGAGGATGTTGATTCATAGATTTGGTGCCGCACCAGGGGGTCCGAAGGGCTCGTTGGTGGCTGGAGTTCCTATATATAAAAAAAAAATTGCATCTGTGGTTCTACTTTTATACTTAGTTTTATTTTATTTTTCTCATTTTCAAAAGTATTCCAAAAATAACTTGGAAGGAGATAATGAATAAGAATTTAATATTCTTGAATCTATCAAAAAAAATGTTCCATAATCGCATAAATTAGCAAAAATTGATACACATAGTCGACCACACCTAGTGAGACTTAAGACTTGGTTTTGTTATTATTGTCATAACTATTCCTATAAAATATAAGAGAAAACTAGGAAAATAAAAGAAGAGAAAATATGTTTTAGGAACAAGATTTTTTTTTACCCTATTCTTTTGTCTATTGGACTGATTTAAGACTATATCTTCCATGTCCTCCCCCCTCAACTAAATATTTATTAAATGCATTTATTTTTTTTCTTTTTAACTCTCTTTCTCTCATTACAATAATATCTCAAACATAAACTTGTCTTGTACAAAATAATGCAATTTTTATGGTAATGAATATGGCGTTTTTAAGAGGAAAAAAGAAAAGAAAAAAAGGTAAAGAAGGGGAAAAAGTTGAGTGAAAGTTTTTTAAATTTTTTTAAAAATAAAATTTACTAAAAGTCCTTACTGAGTCTGGGCTATGTAACGAGAGAGTTAAACCATTTTTGTATCATATTTTTTCTCGTTCTATTAAAATTTAAATTTGAGACTTAAAATATAAAAGTTTATATTAGCCAATAATATATCTTAATGCTTATAGATTTTTAAAATTTATGACAGGTGATTGCATGTAGATAATTTTTGGAGTAATATTAATTTACTATTAGTTTCATATTAATAAATATACTTTAAATTTAAATTCGTAAAAAAATTATAATTAAGAAATTAAAGAAAGGACTGGTTTTCTATATTAAAAATACCAAAAAAGAAAAGGAAATCACGCGCAAGGCACGTGACCTGGGAGGTGGGGCTGCCCATTAGTAAGAGGGTGCCCACAAACCGGGAAGCAGAGTTTGAGCTTTGGTTTTGTGGCGTGGGGGGGGGGGAGGGTACTGTTGTCATTTCGGCAGGCGAAGCAGAAACGCAAGAATAACGGTGCCATTAATGCAGACATTCAGGGGCATTGTCGTCATTTCACAATCCCTTTTGTTGAGCGTATCTAAACATCTTCAAATCTCTCTTTGACCGTCGTACTCTCTCTCTCTCCCTCTCCCTCTCCCTCTCTTTCTCTCTCTACTTTTTATTTTTTTTTTCCCTTCATCAACGCCTTTTCGCCGCTGTTGCAGAGCGACTCCACACCCCCCCTTCCCCCCGGGACCTTTTCTTCTCTGCCACTGCAAAGATATATAGAGAGCTAAACCCACGCAGATTTTAGAGAGACGGAGAGAGAGAAAGAGAGGAGGGAGAGAGAGAGAGCTGTTGTTAGTGTAATTATTATCATCATCATCATCATTTCTCCATCTTCATCTTCTTACAAATTTCGATAACTCCCCATCTCATCATTAACTCTCTCTGTTCCAAACATCCTAACCTCTGAGACCGATCCGACGGCCACGATCTTCTCGTCTCCTCATCCTGCGGCTGGCCCTCCTCTGTCTCCGCCCCTCCACGTAAGTAAATCCCAAAATAACTTTGCCTTTTCAGGCCACCTTTCTTCGCCCTTTTTCCTTCTTCAAATAATTTATACATTATTGTTATTATATATATTTATATATAATCCCTCTCTATTTATATTTTTCTTTTTTCCATCTTTCCCTAGCATTTTCGCTCCTTTTTTTTCGTACCCATTTCTGAATCTACTCCTCATTTTGGCGTACGTGATTGGTTTATTGATATCCTTGTTTTTTATTTTGATCCGGTTTTGTTATTTGAATTGCGTTTGGATTGAAAAGGCCGTTGTATTTAAAATTATTTCGCAATTCGGGAGGTTTATTGTCGGTTTGGGCGCTTTTTATACTATGTTTGGCCATATGTAGCATTAAATTATACGTATATTTTATTTAAGGTGAAAATTTTATGTCTTTTAAATCTTAGTTGTTTTTTTTATCGTTCATGGGGTTTTGATATTTTTTAATGTTCGCTTTAATTAAGTACTTGTGTGTATGAGTGTGTAAATTATGTGGTTTCAATAGTGTTTACTGTTGGTTTGTTACTGACATGAATAAAAATGGTGGTTGGTTGGTTCAATCTTGTTCAGTGAATGTCTGCAATAGGTTTCTCTGTTCATGTTTGATGGGCATGGAGATTCAATTTTAAGTTGTTGAGCTGAAAATTTTACAATATTGGGTTAGCTTGAACTCTTATTCTCTTCTTCAATAACATTTTTTTGCTGATACTTAATGAGCTCGGTGAGTTTTTCAGTAACATATTCTTAGGCGGATAATGAGTTTCTGTGATTCCTTTCTTCAAGCCTAGCACAGCAGGTTCTCATTTGGATTCTTTTAGAGTGCAGAAGCATTTAATTTAATAAGCAATTCCGTATGTGATTTTGATAAGAAATTGCAGGCAGATGAGAACCTGGTCTCTGATCTCTCTCACCCTTAATACTGTTTTAATTGACAAATTGGGAATACTTTTTATTCCAGACTACTTCTGGAATTCCATTAAGTATGTTAATGAACTGTAGATTGTGCTTAACTTTGCAAATCTTGTCTTGCTTTAATGAAAAAACTTCTGGTGTTATCAAGACCTCTCACTTTTTGTTTTTCTTTCATTCTTTGGTGGCATGCAAAGACTTTTATTTTGGTCAATTAACTGTAGAATTTGATGGTAAATATTTCATAGATTAGTTTGATACCATCTAGTCATTGTTTATAGTATTGAGGCACACTTTTTAATGGTTAAAAAAAATAATAAAAACAATTTGATTTTTATTTTTCAGTTTCTTTTTAATTTTTTTTAATTCCATTTTTTTTTTTTTTTTACAGGTTATATCATTCTATTTTGTTGCTTCATATCATTCTATGATATGAATCCTTACCGAATATTTGTTGTTGTTTATGCTTTTTCTCCCTTTTTAAAATATACTCATTTGTGCCATTTGATTCTAAATTTTGCAGTAAGCCCGTTGCATCTCTTGAACATGGGGCCTTTGGAGCCCAATGGGGACAGGAGAGCAAGAAGAAAAGATTCTATTCTTAAAGAAAATGGGAACTTGAATTCGTTAGGTGCTAATGAGGAACTTGATCCATGGACTGCATGGGCATATCAGCCTCGTACCATTACACTGTTATTTATTGGTGCATGTTTGCTTATGTGAGTATCCTGAGTCCTGCCTTCAGTTAGCGCTTTCTTCTAATATTGAAACAGTTGGGCTATTCTTAGTTTTGTTATACTCTATGACATCTGAATTCAAGTGATTTAATTTGTAAAGTATTTGGATTTGTAAATAATGATTTCAACATCATGGTTCTCCAACGTGTATTGGTTGATCTTGGTTTCAGTCCAAGTTATTGCAGAAATTCATGTGATGCTGGTGAGTTTTCTGTTGGAGAGGTCGAAACCATAACCGAAGGAAAATTATTTGGTTAAAGTTTAGGAGAGAAATTTTCTGTTTCATAATGGATGACCTGAATGTGTGTTTATATGTTTTAATCCTTTTGTTTTAGATCATACAGTAGATATCATGCATTATGCTTTTTATATGAAAGCCAGAAAGTATTATTTTTTACTTTCAACAATTTTACTTTTAAAACATTGAAAACTACTTATATTTGGCTTAGGTTATGCCTGGCAATCTTGAAGCACACTATCGCATATCAATTTTAGCTTCCAATTTTTAAGCCTAGGGGCTTCATCCTTCTTAATTTCTTTGATTTAGGGCATGTTGCATCCTTGTTGCTGAGTACTGTGAGGTGGGTAGGATTTTGTGGAAATCTCATGGAATGAACTCTGGTCTTAGGAGACGTATAAACAAGGATTAACAGGATCATTATCTCAATTTTTTTGTGGTCTTGGTTTTGGTTGGCTCATGGATGATTTAATTTTAATGATAATTACATTATTTGCACTGGAATATTATGCAAAAACTAACTGTTTTAGGAAAGTCATTGGATAATGTATCTCAAGCAACCAATAATTGTGGATAATAGGTTTGGAGAGTTGTCACCCCCCCCCCCCCCCCCTTCCCCTTTGGAGGTGTTCTTTTCCCTTGCCTCATTCATCCCACATCAAACATGGGACTGTTTTTTGGCAATTTTGTTCCTAGTATTTCCTCGAAAAGAATAATTTTTATTTTAGTAGTATCCATTAGAAAATTCAGTCTTACCCAAGCTGAACTCTATTGTTGTAGTCTTAGCTTAATACATTGTTATACTTGTTGAGGCTTGATATACATTGTTGCCCTCAACCTTACAGCTTAAGCTCTTAGCTAAAGGTGATTGCGTAGTAATTCTTTGAATGGATTGTGTTTTATTTATCATTTTTTTTTTACGGGATGTGCTTTCCAGCTGGGCAAGTGGAGCTCTTGATCCTGAAAGAAGTTCATCTGGTGATCTTGTTACATCTGTGAAACGGTGTGTTTTTATTCATCTATCTCATGCTATTTATTATCATCTTGTTCTTTCATCTGTGCCATGCTATTCATCATCATTTGATATATGGAACATGTTAACTTTGTGTTTTGTTTGTGATAGGGGTGTATGGGCTATGATTGCAGTTTTCCTTGCTTATTGTTTGCTGCAAGCCCCTTCAACGTAAGTTGTCAGATACAGTCTATTGTGAGCATTGTTTTTATATTATTTTGATACATTAGTGGCTATGGTTACTTTTCCATACAGAGTGCTAATTCGACCACATCCTGCTTTGTGGCGCTTAGTTCATGGAATGGCTGTTGTCTACCTCGTTGCTCTCACATTTTTGCTTTTTCAGGTTAGTTTTTTCAAAGCTATTGTGTGTGTGTGTGTGTATTCAATTTAATAACTCGTGTGCACATGTTTGTTCTATAATCCCTAAATTATGTAAGGGTGGTGGATCTAAATCTTTTTCTGTACTAGCCTACTGGGGTACTAATTCTTTTCTTTTTCATTTATCTGATATTGTTATTTTCTGCATGTTGAAGTGGGGGGAATCCTTTTCATCTTTCCTTCCCTATTTTATTGAGTCTGGACATTGTATTATGTTTATTTTTAAGGACTCTGGAACAGCATACATGATCTACAGAATCATTTGTTTTCCTCCTTTTGGATCCCCGTACCTCCTCACTTGGTCCTTGAATCTATTTGATTTTCATTATTTGTTATTCTGTTGTCTAAATGCTCAAAGTCATGTTACTGAAGCTGTTTTTTTTTTTCCCAGAAACGTGATGATGCTCGCCAGTTCATGAAATTTCTCCACCCTGATCTTGGTGTTGGTAATGCACTCGAGCTTCATCAAACTGTTAATTTCTACCATAGTAGCTGACCTTGATTATGTGATTTTGGTCTTGATAATTGTTGGTTATAGAATAGCTTGTTTTCAATGCAGTCTTTCCCTTTTTTAGAGGGTTCCTAACTATATTTGCACAACCTTATATGCAGAACTTCCTGAAAGATCATATGGTACTGATTGCCGCATTTATCTGCCCGAAAATCCCACAAGCAGGTTTAAGAATGTTTATGTATGATTTCTTCTTTTGCTATTAATTTATTCAATATCACATCTATAAGTTTCCCCTTTTCTTTATGCCCTTGTTGAAATGCCGCAGGCTTCTGATTTGCTTTAGTTCCTTCTAGGAAACCCTATTTGATGAATTTGTTCTCGCTCATATTTTTGGATGGTGGGGCAAGGCTATAATGATCAGGAATCAGCCCCTATTGTGGGTGTTGTCAATTGGATTTGAGTTAATGGAGGTTAGTTTCTTGACCTAATACAAAAAGGTTTATCTTTTTGTTCATTTTTAGCTTGTGTGGATATTCTGCTGGTGTCATTGTGTATTTGTCATTGGGCTTTCATGTGAATGGTAGCGTTGAATTTTTTTTCGATCAGTGCTTGCACTCGTGAATTAATCCTTATGTTGAATTTTCAGCTTGTGAGGATATTCTGCTGTTGTCATTGTGTATTTGTGTGTGTTATTGCTGAATTTTGTGCTGGCCTGTTCTTGCTCTGGTTTATTTTTTTTAATTTCCGGCCCAGGCTGATATTCTGCTGTTGTCATTGTGTTCTCATGTGAATGTTATTGTTGAATTTTTTGTGGATGTGTGCTTGCACTTGTGAATTAATCCTTCTGTGGAATTTTCAGTTCACCTTTCGCCACATGTTGCCTAACTTTAATGAATGCTGGTGGGACAGTATTATTCTTGATATCTTAATCTGCAATTGGTTTGGTGAGTTATCTTCAACAAATTTCCTGGTTTGCATTATTGAACTACAGCATTTTTTATTTTTTATTTTTCCTTTTGCTGGATATATGAACAATAGCATTGACATTTTGCCAATGATCTAGTGTTTTTAATTTTTTTTTTTGTGATTATTTTGTTATAGCTTATGAGCATTTATGATTATTTTCTTGTGTTATTTTTTTTGTGATTATTATAAAATTAACACACATGTCCATTTGTGTCTTCATCTTCAATGATTTATGCTATTGTCCTGCCTTTTCTTATTATTGCCACTATTTGCCTAATATTTTCATTTTTTCTTATTATTCAATCATATTGTTTTTTCTGTCAGCTGTTAAAATAAATGCATCCATTGTTCCACTTCTTCTGGAAAAAGTGAAAATTACCAGATGATGGGAAACATACAATGCAGTCCAAATTTAAATACAGTGACCTTTTTTTGTGAATTTTTCATGCTTCAATTTTTTGGATTGACAAATGTCTTCAACTGTCATGGCAGACCAAGGGTTTGTGCTGTAACGGATTATCTTAAACAGAAATGTCCAAACTTGAACATGCTGGGATTGTTTAATTCATTCTGTTATGTAGGACAGTGGCATATATTGTTTTTTTAATGCATAAATGTGTGGTTTGGAGTTTGAGAACAGCCACTGTCAATACCCACAAGTGTGTGCCTTACTGTCTTTGCTTTCTAAGGTTAAATTTTATTTCCTTTTTTTGATAATGGAGGCTATGACTGTAAATTAGTCCACTATTCTGGAAGTTTTGGCCCTCCCTTAAGTCTTCAAAGCTCCAATTAACAGGCAAGGATTTGAGCCCCAGCTAACAACACTGATTGTCAATTTATTTGTTAGCAATAACACTGGGGAGTTGGCAGATATTTTTCTTTTCATTTTATCTGATTTTTTTAAAAAAAAAAAAAAAATTATAAGGTGTTGTTCTGTTTTGGTTTTTGAATTTTAATTTTGCACTCGGCTTCTTACTGTTTTTGCAAATCCTACCTGTTCTAATAAATAAATTAAGGTTTTCTTAATTTGATTATCTTTACTCAGCATTTTCTTGTCACTTATTGCGTCACAGAATATGTTGTGGGTGAGTAAACACATAAATAGAACAAGAAGTTGTCCAGTGGACTACCCAATGGCTTCTTCTTCATATTTAGACTAATAAAAAGTGTTACTATTCTCCTGCTTCTAGTACTTAATGTAATGGTTATATTGCTCAACTGTCCATTGGCTCAATGATGGTGGTGTTTTAATGAACATTACCCAAAATAATTGGCATGTAGGGTAGACATAGGGGGGGGGGGGAGAGATTACCATTCGTGTATTAGCATCTACTTTTGGTGCTTCTCATACGCTATAAATCTGACTTCTGTTACGGTTATACAGTTAGGATTGCTTACTTTTTTTTTCCCTTGTTTTTGTTTGAGCAAACTTTAGGTCACCCTCTGGACATTCATTGAATTCAGTTCATTCCTTCATTGTAGACTAGATTGTTACTGCTTTCATGAGCAATAACCTATCAGATTAAGATTCTGTAGTAGGCTTTTTTTTTTTTTTTTTAAATAAAAGAAAAAAAAAAATTAGGTAGCATATGATGTTCTGGAAGTGTATATTTGTTGGAGGATGTCATGCTCTCTTATCTTTATACCTTCTCCTCCTCAGTAAATTTCTCTTTTTCTGTAAAAAGAAAGATAATTCTGAAAGCAATAGCATTTGAATATCAACTTTATATTGTCTTAAATTGCTCAAAATTTTTGGGCCGAAGCTCTTTTGTTTTTTTTTTTTTTCTGTTTTTTTTTTTGTTTTTACCATGAATGTCTCGTGAAAGCCATTCTCTGCAGATAATTATGAAAAAAAATTGCAAGCTTTTGTACAAAAAGTTGTGGAAGTTATATTTGGCAATCCTTCGATCTAATTTTGGTCCTTGTGGCTATAGATATCCTCTCGAAATTTCATTAGTTTCAGATATTTCTCTGGTTGTTAATTATCAGCCATTGATTGCGTGTAGCCTGTTGAAATGTGGCTCTCATCTTGCTGTCCTTTGATTTTTCTTTCTCCAATAGTTTACTCATAAGGTCCAGGAGTTCCTGTATAACTATGAGCGACAACTTGTGTTTGGCTGTAGGTATCCTTGATGGTTTTTATTCAAGATGGCAATTTGAACTATCACTATTAAGATAATAACTTATTATCTCATTGAGTTTTCTCCCATCAGGTTATTTTAATATTGCTTCATTCAGCAATCATTTGTGCCTGAATTTTCCTGATGATAATTTTCATGTATCACATTTGGTGAATTTGGAACTTGAGAAAAATGAACTAGTACAACAACTAATTACATGATAATTCTTTTTGAGATTCGGATTCCTTGTTTCTTGACTAGTTTCTTTAAGTTTAAAGTGTTAACATTTCTAACATGACCTGACCACCATTTTACCTTTTTAGTTTGATGTACCAGTAAAATGATGTAATTTTGGCAACAAGCATTCAAAACTTAGCTTGACAGTCATGACCAAATTTTGGTTATAGTCCTTGAAGTTTATTGTGACATGTTCTTTTGGTTTACTATGTAAGGAATCTGGGCAGGAATGCATACTGTTCGGTACTTCGATGGAAAAACATATGAGTGGGTTGGTATAAGCCGTCAGCCAAATATTATTGGGAAGGTATTTCTCGTGGTCATCATTAAGTTTTCAACTTTTTTTTTTTTAATTTTTGAACTTATCATAATGTTACAGTTGTTTTGGTGCCAAAATATAATGAATAATTAATAATTACTTCAGGTTGAGATCTTTATGGTGCTGGCTCGTTAGTTATTGACTTCAAATTTTATTTTTGAACTACATTAAGTTTATATCTAAATGATTTACCCAATATGTCAATTTCATATTTACTTTGTCTAGATAATTAATCAGATGTGATAGGTCAGGTCATTTAGGCCTACACCAAATGACATATTCTTTGTCTCATCTGATGGTGACTCTTTTTCTTTGAAGGAATCCTTTCAAACTATTGATTTTTCTTCCCCCTTTTATTTTTCATTTTTATAAACAAAGAAATTTATCAGAAGAGATAAGAATGTACAACAAAAGAAAATATTGAAAAAGAAAGGAAAACCAGTAGCATAAGAAATCCTCCCTTTAAAACAATAACAAAAAATTACTCCAGGAGATAATCATAATCTGAAAGCCAAGTCAATGAAGCAGAGCCGACCGGTCGCGCTGCAGGTCTTCCAAAGAAACATGATGAAAACAGCCATTAGCTGACACCCACAAGGAGACAAGATAACTTACTCTACTCCAAACCAAATTATTTGCTTTGGCCACCCCTTTGAATATTCTGGCATTTCTGTCCAACCAAATAACAGCCATAATAGTACATCGCTGTAAGGTTTTCCTATTCTTCCCTCTTCCAAAACCTCTTAAAGTGATAGAGCAAAAAGCCTTCAAAGTGAAAGGATAAATCCAGTCTGAATCACATATACTAAATAATTTATTCCAAACAACCCATGTAAAGGGACAATGAAAGAAACAAGTGTGTGCAAGTTGCTCCACTACTCAAACAAAGGATACAAACATCCAGTGATTATTAGGCCTTCTCTTCTGAAGTACATCATTTGTGTTAGTTCTATCAAGTACTGCAGTCCAAATAAAAACTTTATTTTTTTTGAGGGAGCTTTAGCTTTCCGAATCAAAGAGTGCAAACCAAAAGAATCCTCATTGGGGTTGTGAGTCAAATAAGAGAAAGTAGATTTACAAAAGAAATCCCTAGAAGGATCCAAACTCCAAACTCTTTTATCACTCCCCAAATTAACGTGAAAAGAATCAAGAAAACTGGTTAAAAGAGCCAACTCATGAATCTCTCTATCATTGAGATTTCTCTCATTAGTTCATGCTCCGACTCTCTCTACCCTAAGGGTTTAATGATGGTTCACCTTTTTCACATAGTTATGTTGTTTGAGGATTAGGGATTGTTCCTCTGAATTTTATATCATTGTTGATAGTATTATCATGGTTTTCTATCAATAATAATAATATCACAATTTTTGGATTTTCTAAGTGAACTTTGTTTGATTGATTAGAGCATCTGAGTTGGGGCAAATATCCTATAGCTATGTAGCACAGTCCTTGTGCTTCATGTGTCTAGAAGACTAGAACTATCATATCTTTTGATTTTGTTTGGGCTTGATGTAGAATGTTCTTGAAGGTGTGAGTGGTATTTTTTTGTGCCAGACAGATTTTTGTTATATTTTCTTCTGTTCTATAATCTTTTAAGGCATCATTGCAAGGGCAAGGTTGATGAAACTTAAGGGCCTATTTGGTGTCATCATTGTTTTCTGTTTTTTGTTTTTGCTTCTCCACAGTGAAGAAACAAATTATAAAAACTCGTTTGTTAATATTGTTAGTTTTTTGTTTCTATTGCTAGTTTCCAGTTGTCTGTCAAAAAACTGAAAACCAGATTTTATGAACCTGTTTAGTATTGTTGTTGCTTTTTGTTTTTTGTTTCTATTTCTCTACTGTGAAGAAATAAATTATAAAAGCACGTTTGTTTTTGTTGTCAATTTTTTGTTTCTGTTGTTGATTTTCAGCTGTTTGCCAAAAGATTGAAAACCCGATTTTATGGTTTTCAGTTGTTTCCGCAACTTGTCGCCAGAAATTTTAATATTCAAAAATAGTTTTTTTTATTTAATTATTCATTTTATACACTTTAAAATTAAAATTAAATGATCATATGAATTTAAATATAATTAAAAGAAAAGTACATATAAATTTCAAAAAATAGCCAATCACAAAATACTTTTACTATTTTTCAATTTCCATGTTCTATAAAATTTTTGTTGTAAAGTAAAATTTAAAAGTAGAACAATTAAGTTAAATAATGATAATAAATTTTATTTTATTATAGTAATTTTTTAATGTGTATTATTTGTACTTTTATTGTTTTAATCATATTTTTATAATATTAATTATTTGATTTAAAGAAAAAATGAACATTTCTTAATTAATTTTTTAATTTGTATTAGTTTTGTAAATGTTAACCAAACAGGTTGCTAGTTTTTAGTTTTAGTTTCTTTAATTTTTGAAACTGATATCAAATGGCTCCTAAATTTCATTCGTTGGTTGTTAAGGGAGTAATACATTTAGGACCCACTTGTTTTGGTGAACAAGTCTCTGCATGCACCACGTAGGGTTGAGGGTGCATCAAAGCAGACCACCCTGTACAGACCCTGCGTTGGTGGAGCATCCTGTGCTGGGCTGCCTTTTCTTTGTTTTGGGTGCATCAAAGCAGACCACCCTTTCCATACCCTGCATTGGTGGAGCAACCTGTGATGGGCTGCGTTTCTTTGTTTTGGCAGGAAATAAATTTGGAAAATGAATTTGTTACTGCTGTGTGATGGGCCTGTGTGATTGAGACTTTAAGATAGCTCATGGTTTTAAATAGAGGCTGCGACCGTTACGTAACGGTTTTTTGAGTTACCGATACTGTTACACCCCGCGAAATTGGTGGGAAGAAAAATCACGGCCGTAGCAGCTGTTACGGACCGCAACCATTACGTAAATGCCGCTATGGCCGTTACGTAATCGCTACAGGACTGTTACACCAAAAAATTATTTTCTTTTTTACTTTTTCTTCTCACGTTTTCCCTCTCTTTCATATATCATTCTCAAAATACCTAGTGGCAAGAGGGGGAAAAGATTATAATGAGGATGACAATGATACAAAATTTACTTTTTCTTTAAATACTCACAATAGATGCATTAATTAACAATTTGAAAATACTAACTTGTTAGGAAAATATTTTATTTTGATAATATTAGTAATGTGATATTTATGTTCTATATTCTTCAACTTCAACCTTCTTTCTTTTCTAGTTATTTTATATTTGTATTATTCGTATGTCTTATGTGTCTAATAGATTAATGAAGTGTATAATGTATTTTGTTTTATTAATTAATTTAGTACACATAAGAATTTATCACAGATAAGAACAATGAGAAGTATAAATATACACACACACGTAATTTTTCTATCAATGGTGGTTTAAAACAAATGTAAACTTGTTGTTCTTACCAAATAACTTAGTTACATAAACTAAAGGATCCAAAATATACTAAAACTCTTTCTGAGAATGACTACAAGCTTAAAACATGCAAGTACGCTAATACAAGGTTGTGCATGCGTCAAAAAAATTCACGGCCGTTACACTCGCTTCCCATTATGTAACATCCACTACTCCCGCTTCCTGTTACGCCTGTTACCGTTGCGTTATGCTACCCGCTACCGCGATTTAAAACCATGAGATAGCTATATCTAACTATTTGAGCTCCATTACAGCATTACCTGAGCTGGAAAATGTAGTTTTCCTTAAAGTAAGGAGCTGTTCACTTGTTTTTTCCTGTCTTCCAAAAATATACCCAAAAAAAGGGCCACATTAATTTCATGTTTTCCAGCATTTGTATAAAAAACTGGAAAACTGTTTTTATTGTTTTCCAACTTTTCCATACAATACGAATGTAGGAAAACAGGGGGATAAGGTGGCATTTTTGTGGGAAATGAACGTTTTCCACAACTGAACAGACTGAAACTCATTTCCTAGTAAATGGCATTTCAATAAATAAAAGGTACAGCTTTGTCTTCCCTCACTTTGAAGAGGTTCAGATTCAGGAAAAAAAGATCTACTAAATGAAGCCCTGGTTGACTGGAGAAACGTGACCATGTACACATTAAAGTTGGAAATGAAAGCATTTTTGTTGCCCGTTGTATTATTGTGGATCTTATCAACAAATTGCTTATATTCTTCCAGCATAAAAACAAATAAGTCGAGGGATTTCCACTGTCGTTTCCATTATAGGTTCCACTCTTCAGTGCAATATGCAGAGAACGTGTTGAACTTTATGTAAGGTACCAAAAATCAGTAATGTAATTGAAATTCTGGACTCCAGGCTTCTAAGAATTTTGTGGAAATTTATCTTGGAGGCAAATTCTATGAGACTGGATTGATGTGCTTTTTAATTTTTCATTCGTACCTTTGCCTATCATCCTGACTAGGATTTTATAGTTATTTTAATCTGCTTTGACTTTGCCTGAACAAGTTCCATTATCATGTTCATACCTAAAAGTTGCTGCCCTGTACTGATGTCTCAGGTGAAGCGAACACTAGGACAATTTACACCAGCACAGTGGGACAAAGATGAATGGCACCCCTTGCTAGGTCCATGGCGTTTCATTCAAGTTCTCAGTCTCTGCATTATCTTCTTGACAGTGGAGCTCAACACATTCTTTCTTAAGTTCTGTCTTTGGATCCCTCCTAGAAATCCTGTGATTGTCTATAGGTTGATATTGTGGTGGTTGATCGCAATTCCAACTATTCGCGAGTACAATTCCTATCTGCAGGACCGGTACCCTCTCTCTCTCTCTCCACATTAAAATGCGGCTATTTTGACCAAGTGAACCAAATTTGATCAACAGAAAGAAGTTAAACTTTCGATCAAAGGGTCGAGATTTTTTTGTGGGCCATATGTAGTCCCATAAATATTTTCTTGTACAAGAGGGGCTGGCTCATTTGTCCTATATATACACACCCAAGACACAAATATATGCTCATATATACGTGTACATATAACGGCGTTCTATTTTTCTCACAATTTTTGCTTAATTACACCATTTATTTCAGCAAACCGGTGAAAAAAGTTGGAGCATTTTGTTGGCTTTCCCTTGCTATTTGCATTATTGAACTCCTCATTTGCATTAAGTTTGGACACGGTACGATCTCTACTCTTTGTCGTGATTATGAATTTAATCCCTGCTGGTACCACTGAATTTCAATGAATACACCTGATTGTCACTGACATTCATGGTGTGGTTATTTTACTGTCTTCCAGGCTTGTACCCTAAACCAATGCCTGTTTGGTTGGTGATCTTCTGGGTATCTGTGGGGTTGACCCTTGTGATATTCCTGATGGTTTGGTCATGGCAATTGCACCGGGCTTTGGGTCAAAAGAGGCGATGACTTTAATTACCTTTCGGGGGTCACAACCATTCTTTGATTTCTTGTCCTTGGTTTTTTCAGGGGGGGAGGTGTAAATATTTATATTGCTTTGACGAATTGTAAATGCCTATTCATTAGGTCTCTCTCTCTCTCTCTCTCTGGACCACAGTTTCTTGTGTAGAGAATATTGATTCTTTGTTGTTACTTGTTACGTAGTGGGCAATTTCATCTTTCTATTGCCAGGCTTTTGAGCTACAGTCGTCCACCATTACCAATGTGGCAAAATTTTCCCCACCATTATTGAGCAAAGATTTTGGTCCTCACTCTTGTTTTCTTTTGTTTTGTTTTCTTTTGGTTGGTTGTTTGGTTTGTGGGATTCATCAGATGTTATTTCGCCTATTTAATTATTGTGCATTTTCTGAGTGCTGCAATTATTGGAGTTCCGCCTATTTTGCTCGTCATTCAAAACGCTGCTTTAACAGTGCTCAGGGGAGTCTTCTTTGATTGCTCGTGTCTTGGGCAATGTTTGGATAAAGGGTTTTGTGAGAAGGGATATTTGAAATTAGTTATTCCTCATATCTTAAACAGAAACTAATTACACCCTTTATGATGCACTTAATATTCTAAATGCCCATATAATTGGTCTCAAGTAGAGTAAGGAAGCGTTACGCAACGTAACTAACAGTCGGCATAAAATTCATTAAATTACAATAAACACATGCTTTAGAAAGAGAGAATACATACTTAAGGCACCTTTAATTGTGGAAAATATTTTATTTTTCATTTTTCATTTTATTTTTTTACAAAAAATTACTAAAAGGTTAGCCACTTTGTAAAATTTTACAAGATTTTTATGAAATAAATGAATAACAAAGGTTGTAACATCATTTCCTTGTGGAAGTAGTTTCAATTTCTATTCTAATTTTCAAATAATGAAGAAAATCCTCCCTAATTTCTACTAAAAAAGTTGAAAAATATTTTTTTATTATTTTTCTAGAGTTTAAATTCTACTTTCTGATATGAGCATAGAATTTCAATCTTGGACTTTGATTTATGTTGTTTATGCATTTTGTTTCTTCCAAATACAAAAAAATTCAAATTCAAACCCCAAAACTCATGATTCCACGTATTATCTTATATAATTTTTTTGAAAAATTAGGAAATAAGTTGTATTTTTTGTATTTGTTTTGAACTCTGCAAATATAAAATAAAAAATTACTTTGCCCAACTACACAAAATTTTTATTTTATATCTTTTTAATGTGAAGTTTGATAAATTGAAAATAAGTTGAAAATTTTATAATGCTTTGAACAACAAAAAAAAAAATGAAAAATGAAAAATATTTTTCACAATTAAATGGCTGCTTAATAACTTTTAAGAGTGAACAAAATAAACGTCAGATAAATTTTTTTTTTTCTTAACTAGGAGGGTAGATTATTTATCATGTAAGGATTGTATAATTATTCCTACAGGTGAAAATTTAACACGACATAGGGTTTTAATGTTAGATATATTTATTATAAATGGAAGAGAAAGGAGAACATAAATCTATGTAAGAAAACTAGGTGGTGGTACCCAAAAAAGTAAGAGAGTTTAAAGATAAAGTGATTAAAAAGGGTGATTGGACGATAGGGGAAAATGTAGATGCAAGGAAAACTTATAATTGAGTGCTTTGGAGCACTTGATATTATATACATATTTACAATTCTCGATGAGGGGACTCGTCGTAACAACATGATAATTTACATGAAGAGGGTTCAATTTTATATTCCGAAAATTTGAGGATCATTTTTGAAAAATCTAATTAAGTCCTTTTGAAAGCCTTTTTATTGAGTCATGTTATTAAATCTGTTTTATTGAGTCATTGTGATTTAAAATTGAGTCCTTTTTATTTCGAAATTAAGTATATATTTAAATCAAGTTCCTGTTACCTTATTGAAATCCCTGTCAATTGAATCCTTTTTCTTTAGGTTCCTATTATTTTAAAATTGAGACTCTATAATTGAGTCATTTTATTTCGAAGTCTTTCAATTGAATCCTTTTATTTTACATTTTTTTTATTATTCTCGCATTTCTTTTTATTAAGTCATTTTTATTGTAAAATTAAGTCCTTTTTTTTTTCATTTTTGGGAATTAAGTTCACCCTTTTCTGCAACTGTGCCTCTTTTTTTCTCAAGGTAGGATATTTATTGAAAAGAAAAGAAGAATTGAAGAAGCATGAAAGCAGCACATTGGAGGCCCAATAGAATTTGCATGGGCCATGAAAAATTAATGTGGTCGCATGGAGCAACAAGGCAGCAGAGTATGACAAATTAGAGCATGCAAGGGCCATGCAAAATTGGAGGTAGCCAACACAGTAAAAAGGTTTGACCATGCACAAGGGGTCGGACCCAAGCAAACCAAAAAGGAGCAACCTGTGAGGAGCATGGGCCATGTGGCCAGGGGGGTCCAAAATATGACGCTGCAAGCATGAAGGTCGTGAGACATTAGTGTTACGACCCGATTCTCATACCAATTTTTTTTCCATATATATATATATATATAACCCAAAAGTGGATATCGGGTATACAATCATACTTAAATACATAAACCTAATAGCGGAAGTCATTTCATATACATACATATACATACCACAGCAAATACACATATCAGAGTACTACCATTCATATATACAAGTCAACCACTGAACTCTAGGAAAATCAAACCTCCCTAGTTCAAAATACTCACCCTGAATACTCAGGGTATTTGCTCCCCTCTATCTTAGAGTTCTATCACCAGGTCTATCTCAGTTTCCTGAAATATTTAAATGATTGGGTGAGACACATTTCAATAAGACGGAATAAATTATCTTCAATATGTGACAGTATGAGATTCATTATATCATAACACATATTCATTTCAGTCATAATAGTTTATGAGAAAATACCATTTCCACATTCATAATCATATAGGTATAAAAACACAAGCTTTCATAAGTTTTTACTTCCATTTCCAAAATCATTCATTCGTAACCCAAGTTTACCGGGGAAGTTCCTGAGAATAGGGAAATTTACCCGCCTATACAAGTAGCTTCCCTCTGTCCTGATATCATTTGCATCCTAGCCCAATTACTCAGGTTCAACTACAACTGATACTTATCAGAATACTCATCTTACTCAGTAAACCCTCGAGCGGTGTGTTTTACTTCCCTTTAATTATTTATTAAATCACGCTATTCATTTCTCATTTTCATTCTCGTTTCCATTCTCATTTCATTTCTATTTTCATTTCCATTTCCATATCTAGCTCATGAGTGTCACTAGTTACCAATACATCTGTATCTGTACTTATGGCTACCTTGAGGATATCTCTCCACGCTATGCTTCCCCCCATAAATAGGGTTGTGCGGCCTGAAGGCTGAACATAATCGCGGTTGGCGGACCCGGTTAGGTCAAATGTCATCATATATCCCGTCTCTGTAGTACGACTGGTCGACCAAAAGTCCTAATTCGGACTCAAGGGGCACAACTACTCTACTATACAGCTCAGTCTACTATCACGCCACACACTCCACGAGCCCATGTAGTTGCACTAACTCCACTAGCAATGGTACCGTACTCAATATCACAACTCATCATTAGGTTTCCATATTCGTCCATCAAGGTTATCACTACCACATATCGACAATCATTATGTGGTATTGACATTTCATCCATTACATGTCTGTATTCCCATTTCAGAATTTCACATTTCATTTCTCACAGTTCAATATTCATATTACAGAATTAACGGTGCAATATTCACATTTCTCATTTCCATATTCAATATTGATATTGTAGTATTTACTTTACAATACATATATTCACATATTCTCAATTTCATAATCTCATATCAGTGTTCACAATTCATTATTCTCATTGCAGCATTATCCATGCAATGTTCACATTTTCAATATACTTATATCACATTCATATTGCAGTATTTACGTTGCAATATTTTCATTTCTCTTTTTCACATTTCATAATTTGCATTGCAGTATTAACATTGAAATATTCACAAAATCAGTATTCTCAACCCAGTTTTCACAATACAATATTCGCAACTCATATCATCTCATATTACCATATAAATTTCTCATATTCATCATTTCTCAGAAAATATACATCTTCCAGTGCATTACACTTTCAACATTTTTCCCCATTTCAAATCTCATGTCTCATTTCACATTTCCAAGTTAAATCATTTAACCCAGTTTAAAAATT
Source organism: Malania oleifera (assembly GCF_029873635.1). NCBI lineage: Eukaryota > Viridiplantae > Streptophyta > Magnoliopsida > Santalales > Ximeniaceae > Malania > Malania oleifera. The sequence goes on from NC_080420.1 coordinate 44,453,180, forward strand.
TCTCAATATAAATCATATGTCATACAAAATTTTATCTGATATTTGTATCATAATAAATTCCAGGTAAATATAATAATTTCATTTTCATATAATAACACAATCAGTATTTCATAAAATCAACTGTTATAATTTATTCCCCTTACCTGACTTACTGAGAGGTCCACTAACACCCTAAATTTTCCGCTCTTCAGTGTTTCCAACTCAAAAGCCTAAAAATCACATTTTTACCAAAATAGTCAACTCATTTCCCACAACAATTTCAGTATAATACTTCCTAGATTTCAAATACTACAAACAAACCATAATACCCTAAAATCTCTTACTTACCCTGATTTTGGGGTGATGCACCGGAACTCCAAATTGAAAATTTACTTCGCCTATGTTGTAGAGAATCTTCTTAGGAACCTCGTGGCAATTCCCAATCGTCAAACTGGGCTATAACGAAGCCGAAAACGAAGAGAGAAGGTAAGGGTTTAGATTTTCTAGAGAGGGAGACTGAGAGGAGAGAGAAAACACCGCTGAAATGAGGGTTTCCTCAATTTATAAGCTGGTGTTTGTCGACAAGTTCAAGTAATTCGTCGACGAACTCATGAAGGCACTTCGTCGACAAGGAAGCTATTTCTTCGACGAACCTGAAATTCCCTGAAATTTCCAAACTCTTGGTAATCTCTCATCGACGAGACATGTGTACCTCGTCGCCAAAATCTATGTGCCATTCGTCGACGAAGACCCTGGGTTCATCGACGAAGCCCTGTTTTCTCCCTTTTAAAATTTCTTTCCCCTTTCCTTTTTCCTCCATTATTATTATTATTATCCATAAATAAATTTTCCAAGTCTCTACATTCTCCCCTCCTTATTCAATTTCGTCTTCAAAATTTTTCATTCACTACATTTCCACTCTTAAAGAAAAACACCACCATTTTATTAATTACCCTCAATTATGGAGGAGGAATATCGTGGTTACAAAAGGGGTTCTGGGAGATTACAACCATTGAAAGAAAATTCTCCCCAAAACCATTAAAATCTAAACACTTCCTAACTTATACTATACAAATCAAATTATATACCTTCAACCCTGAAGTCTATTAAATAAATGTGGATATTTTTGGCGCATCTGCTCCTCTAACTCCCAAGAAGTTTCCTCTACTGCATGGTTGCGCCACAAAAATTTTACCAATGGTATGCTTTTCGTATGCAGTACTTGTTCTTTCCAATCCAAAATCTGCACTGACATTTTCTCATAGGACAAAACATCACTGAGCTCCAATGCCTCATATCTGACCACATTGGAGGGATTTAGAACGTATTTTCTCAACATAGAAATGTGAAATACGTCATGAATTCTAGAAAAAACTAGTGGTAAAGCTATCCTGTGGAAACTGGACCCACTTTTTCAAGAATCTCGAATGGTCCAATATACCTAGGGTTCAGTTTAACCTTCCTCCCAAACTTCATAACTCCTTTCAACGGTGCCACCCTCAGAAATACGTGACTACCTGCGTCAAACTCTAACTCTTTTCGGTGAGTATCTGCATAACTCTTCTACCGACTCTGCACTGTTCTGATCCTGTCCTTGATGAGTCTGACTTTATCATGAGTCTGCTGTATCAACTCTAGCCCCAATATTTGTCTCTCCCCAATCTCATCCTAGTACAATAGGGATCGGCATCTCCTACCATACAATGCCTTAAACAGTGTCATCTCAATGCTGACCAGATAGCTGTTATTATACGCAAACTCGATTAGTGGTATAAACTATAACCAGCTACCTCCAAATTCCAGCACACATGCACGTAGCATATCCTCCAATATCTATATCGTTCTCTCTATATGCCCATCTGACTGAGGATGAAATGTTGTTCTGAACAATAACTGAGAACCTATAACCCTTTACAAACTCCTCCAAAAATAGGATGTGAACTGTGGGTCTCGATATGAAACTATGGACACTGGTATGCCATGCATTCTCACTATCTCTTGAATGTATAACTTCACCAATCTGTTTAAGGAGTAGTTAACTCTGATAGGCAGAAAATGGGCAGTCTTCGTAAGTCAATCTACAACTACCCAAATGGTGTCCTGTCCATGTAGGTTTGACGGTAATCTAGTGACAAATTTATCTCTATATGCTCCCACTTCCACTCAGAAATATACAGCGGCTGCAATAACCCCACCGGTCTTTGATGCTCAGCTTTCACCTGCTGGCATGTCAAACACTGTGCTACAAACTCAGTAATCTCTCTTTTCAATCCGCTTCACCAAAAAGACTCCCGAAGATCCCTGTACATTTTAGTGCTACCCGGATGTACCATATACAAGGATCGTTGCGCTTCCTCCAGAATCACTTTCTTAATATTAAGATCAGCAGGTACACATAACCTGGTACGGAACCTCAAGGCTCCATCATCTGAGATCCTCCTCTAGACCATCCTGTACTTTCTCTATAAGCTCCACCAGCTCTACATCACTCCTTTATGCTGCTTTAATTCTTTCCTGTAGAGTCGATTATAACACCAGATTATCAATAAATGTCTGATGATTACCCTCTACAAGGTTTATCCCAAGTATCTCCAAATCCATCTGAACCGAATGTTGAATCTCTAATGCAGATACTGATGCACCCACTAATTTTTAGCTCAAGACATCAACCATCACATTAGCCTTTCTTGGGTAGTAACTGATAGTGCAGTCATAATCTTTTATCAACTCCAACCACCTCCTCTGCCTCATGTTCAATTCTTTTTGTGTAAAAAAGTATTTTAAACTCTTATGATTAGTAAAAATTTCATACCTACCCCTATAAAGGTAATCCGCCAAATCTTTAGTGCGTATACCACAGCTGCCAGCTCCAGATCATGGGTAGGATAATTCTTCTCATACTCTTTCAACTGCCATAAGGCATATGCTATAACTCTCCCCTACTGCATCAGAACACAGCCAAGCCCTTTATGCGATGCATCACCGTAAATCACGAAACCCTCTTCACTTAAAGGAATTGTCAACACTGGCGCAGTGATGAGCCATTGCTTTAACTCTTGGAAGCTTTACTCACATTCATCAGTCCACTCAAATTTCACCCCTTTCCTAGTCAATCTGGTCAACGGACCCGACAATTTTGAAAAGTCATCAACAAACCTACAGTAGTATCCAACCAATCCTAGAAAACTTCTAATTTCCTGCATTTGTCAAACCAAACGGCATAACCAAGAATTCGTAGTGGCCATTATGAGTCCTAAATGTCGTATTTGAAACATCCTCTACTTTGACCTTTACCTGATGATACCCAGACCGTAAATCTATCTTCAAAAAAACTTGTCTCCCTTGTAGCTTATCAAACAAATCATCGATGTGGGGAAGCAGGTATTTATTCTTGATAGTCACTTTGTTAATTTCTCAGTAGTTGGTGCACATTCTCATCAACCCATCTTTCTTTTTCACAAATAATATCGGCGCTCCCTAAGGTGACATGCTGGGCCGAATAAATCCCCTATCTAACAATTCCTACAACTGATCCTTCAATTCCTTTAATTCTGTCAGTGCCATTCTGTACAGCGCTTTCGAAATTGGCGCTGTCCCCGGTACTAAATCAATCGAAAACTTTATCTCACAATCATGAGGTAGTCCCGGCAAATCCTTAGGAAAAACATAAGGAAAATCCCTCATTATCGGGATATACTCTATCCTCAATTCTCCTTTTGATACCACCTTTACACAGGCCACATAACCTTGACAACCCTATAACAGAAATCACCTCGCCTGTATGGCGGATAACAATTGTCGTAGGGTATGCACATAAGACCCCAAAAACTTGTACTCTTGTCCCCCTAAACGTCTTAACACTACCTCCCTCTGATGACAATCTATACTGACATAGTGAGCTGCTAGCCAGTCCATACCCAATATCACCTCAAACCCATGCATATCGAAGACCACCAAATTAGCTAGTAAAATCCTCCCTTGAATGCATACCAGACTGTTACTAAGCACTTTATCACATATCTCCATAACCTCTGTCAACGTAGCCACTGACAAATTGACACCCAACTGTTGTGTTTCTAACCCACAAAATTTAACAAGCTCCCAAGCAATAAAAGAATGAGTTACCCCTGAATCAAATAAAGCAGTAGTTGTAAATGACAGAATTGAAATTGTACCTGTCACGACATCTCCTGCTGCCTTTGCATCCCCTGGTGTCAACGAGTAGACTCGTGCTGGGGCAGTATTCCTCTATTGTCTGCCAAAGGGTGCCTGATGACCTCCTCGATATGGTCTGAAAGCAGGCACAACCACTAGTGGTGCTCAGCAGTCTCTCGCCATATACCTAGGATGATGGCATCGATAACATATCACCTCCCTAACTTGGCATTCTCTCGAGTGTCTCCTGTAGCATATAGGATAAGGAGGGGGCATATGACCACCCTATATAGCCCGATCTCTCACTACCTGTCTCTGTCCACCTCTGCTGTCTTGCCTCCTCCAAGGCCCTCAACTGGACCCTACCTGAACATCAGAAGGTGCAGGCCTCTTCCTCTGACTCTGTGCTTCGGTGCCTCTCTGAAGGTCATCCTCAATCACTATAGCTCTGCCTACTACCTCTACAATGTATGAGCCCGAAAGCCTATAACCTGCTCGAATAGACTTTACCTCAAACCCTCCTTACACTTTCTTGCTTCCCTCTCCTCATTAGGTACTAAATACGGAGCAACCGAGACAGCTCAATAAATCTCGCCACATACTGTTGTACTGTCATCGGTCCCTGCGTCAGATGTAGAAACTCCGCTGCCTTTGCACTCCTAACGGTAGCGAGAAAGCATCTCTCCAAAAAAATCTCCCTGAAGCGGCTCCACGTCACCGTTATAGGGTTCGATCTCTGCTCCTCCAACAGTCTCGCTGATCTCCGCCAATGCTTTGCCTCCTCTGTCAGCTTAAATGTCGCAAATAAGACTTTCTGCTCATCTGTACACAAAAAAATTTCCAGCATGTCCTCCATATCCTAGACCCAATTCTCAGCCACAAGTGGGTCAGCTCCTTCAAAAAATGATGGAGGTCTCATCTGCGTAAACTGCTCAATCGTGCAACTCCGCTCCCCTGACCCTCTAGTCATCTCTGCCATCACCTGCTAGGTGACGCTACAAAGTACAACATCTAGGTCTCCTCCACCCATACTGGAAGGCCCTGCATCATCCCCTCCAATTTGTGCACTACTACTCCCTAGATCCATCCTGCAAAGGATATAAAACCATTTTAGAATTCTATCATCATAACTCACCAACACACCGGGCATACTAAATTCCACAAGATATGTTGCTACAAGAATTTATCTGAGCAGTCTTAATCCCTATTTAAGATCCAATCCTACCACTCAGAAACACGATCTGGCGATAGTATTTATGGTTTTCTAGAAGTTGTCACCCCAAGAAAAACACAAAAACAACCACGAAACTTTTGCTTCCAGATCGCAAGATAGAACCCTAAATTATAATCTCATCCTCTAACAACAACTGATTCATATCTCATCAATATCCCTTCCTATACTCTGGTATCGTATTCCACTATTTACTAAAGTCTGTAGAACCTAGCAAACCTAGGCTCTGATACCAATTTGTAATGCCCCGATTTTCATACCAATTTTTTTCCATATAAACAACATATCCACATATCAGCCACATCATCCACTAATACCATAATACAAAAACCTGACCCAAAAGTGGGTATCAACTATACAATCATACTCAAATACATAAACCTAATAGCGGAAGTCATTTCATATATATACATATACATACCACGATGAATACACATACCAGAGTACTACCATCCATATATACAAGTCAACCACAGAACTCTAGGGAAATCAAACCTCCCTAGTTCAAAATACTCACCCTGAATACTCAGGGTCTCTGCTCCCCTCTGTTGACTTTTTGAGTCTGATCCCATTTTGTTGGCCTAATAAGGCTTACAATTCTTATTTTTATGATAACAAATCAATTATGTGTTTAATATGGTTCAAGTGAAAGTTTTTCATGAAAGTGACAAAGCTCAAGTGCATAAGGAAGCCTATGGATTACAAAGAATTCTTGAAGAACATAATAAAGCTTATGGATTACAAAGAGCATGAGGAATAAAGTTATATTGGTGAAAAGCTCAAAGAAAAGATTGAAACCACAAAGATGATGGAAGAACAAGATTGAAGATTAAAGAATTATATTTTTCAAGGATATTCTAAATGTAAGTACTTCAAAGTAAATTTCAAGTATAAATTTATTTGAAGCTCTCAAGTAATTCAGAAATATATTTTTGAATACTGTAAAGAATATTTTTATAATCAATGAAAAGAAAGGGTTTTTGAAAAAGAAAAACTTTTCAAATAAAGAATGGTTAGGCGACTGCCAAATTAAGTAAAAGGTTTTTCAAAAATTCAGTAGCTAGACAGGCGACTGCCTAAACCTGTCAAGCGCCTACGTGAATAAGCCAGGCGACTACCTTGGTCGTGGTAAGCGACTGCCAGCATTCTATGTTGAGAGTTTGTTCTATGACAAGCGACTGCCAAGTCGTGGTAGGCGACTGCCACTCGAATGTTGGCATTAAATCTCTCAACGAGAAGATTTTTTAAACCTCATTTTTGGACATAATTATTTTAAAATATTTGGAAACAATTTTAAGCAAACCTTGGGAGTAATGAATGGCTTCTAAACATCTATAAATAGCCCCAATCTTCAAAGGTTTTCAACAATTAAGCAATATTCAAAGGTTTTTGAAATTAAGCAATCTTCAAAGGTTTTGAGATCAAGCAATCTTCAAGCATTCAAAGTTCTCAAAGGATCTCAAACTCTCTTGTGTTAAAACTACTGATTTGCTACTGATTTATACTTTGAAGCAAAGCTTTCAAAAGTCAGAATCTTTCATCTTTTGAAAATTATTTGGTGATTCATACTAAGTATTGAGCTTCAAATTCTTTTATATTTGAATTACTTTGAAGTATCATTGTGTTGATTATTGTACTAATCTACTTTGCTGTGAGAGTTTTTCTTTTGTACACAAAATCTCTTTATCTTGATTCTTAGACGATTCAGAGCTGTTGAATTGTTGGACCAAACGAGGAATTGTCATTTGGAGAGGCGGGCTCTAGCCTAACAGAAGGAGTGGTTGTAAACAGGTGTTGTTCCACCTTGTAACGGAACTGATATAGTGGAACCCTTTGGTGTTTTGCCAAGGGCGAGGACGTTGGCTATGTTGAAGCTGAATCTCGTAAAAAATCTTGTGTCTTTCTCTCTGCTTTACTTTATATTCTTTACTTGCTATTGTTGTATGGTTTAAAAGTGCAGGTTGCCGATTTTTAAGTGAGAAAGAAACAAAGATACTTGATATTTAGAAAGTACATTTTGATTAACTATTTGCGGAAACCCAAAAGGGAGTACATTGATTAATCTGTGGAAATCTTGATCAAGAGAAGTGCTTACTAAAAGCTTACAGGGAAGTCAACAAAAGCTCTAATATTCTTGGTTGAGTGATTGAATTACTTTGATTTCATTAATTGACTTGTGAATTTAAATTTCAGTATTTTTAAGTGTGATTATCATTTATATATTTTGTTTTTTGGGTATTAAAATCAAAATCTTAAAAATCATTAAAATCTAAAAGAATCCAATTCACCCCCCCCCCCTCTTGGGAAGCTATTCCTTATTTCACGTTTTGATAATGACAAAACACAATTATCTCATCGGTACATTGACCCTTTTTAGCAAAATCATTATTTAGCACGCACGGATGATAAGAATGCTATGGAAGCCATGAGAAACTCGAAGCGCATACGACCTAACATATTCCATGAAATTAAAAGAGCAAAAGGGTGAAGATACCTCAGATTTTCAAATGTAATGTGTGTTTAGTCCCACTTGTATTTACATATTTCATAAGATATAATTGGGAGCTCAAATATGACCTTAAATTGATCATAGGACCTCCAAGTAACATGAAAAACCTTTTTCATAAATTGCCTAACTTATACAAATTTCTTAAAATGGTTTTGAAGTTAAAAGAAGGCAAAAACTAATTTTTACAAAGGGGTTAGTTGACTAGCTAGCCGACCGGACAGTATAAATAAGAATTTTTCTCAATCCATAACTTCTTATCCTAACAAGTGTTCAACATGAAAGTTGTGTAATTTTCTCTTAGATTTCCGTTGATTCTAAGAATGTTCAATTTGGAATCATATAGAAAAAGTTATGGCCAAAACACTGATGGGCACATTGATGTTCTCTTTATGTTTCTTACGTCACATTGATGGGCATTTTTCTTAATCCATAACTTTTTATCTTAAATTGTATTCAACATAAATGTTGTGGTATTTTCTCTTAGCTTTCTTTTGACACCAATGACGTCCAATTTGGAGTTCTATAGTAAACTTTATGTCCAAAACACTGAAGGTCGCTCGCGCAGAATGTCGGTTCAGCAATAATATGCGCGAAATTTTCTTGACTAAATTGATTTGACGGCCAGAACTTAACCTAAGGCCAAGAAAACCTTTAAATATGACCTCTAAACCCTAGAGCATGAGTTTTTGCCTACCTCTTGAGATTTATGTACAGATTGCCAAACTTTTGCATACTTTGCCTACATTCTATCAAGTTCAAACATCTTTTGGGCATTCTCTCAACTTCACAAAGGGCATTCATGCACACATCTTGTTGACCTTATAGGTTATCTCCCTGTTTTGATTATGACAAATACTAATGTATTTAATGTCTGCTGAGTTGATGTGTAGGTTTATCTTGGCGATATCATATGATGGCACTCAAAGACCCTTGGAGGAAAATGAAGACCTTGAAGACCCTAGTTATAATTTAATTGTTGTATTTCTTTGATGTAAAGGGTCTGTAATAGTAATTAGGGGTCTGGTTTGTAATAAGCTCACACACACATCACCTGCTTGATTTATTACGTAAGCTCAAACAAACTGTAAACTAAATATGACCTTCAAAAGACCTTAGGGTTTTACCTTCGGTCGACCGAAGGTCGACTGACGCCGGACTTTTTCGGTGTCTTAATTTTGGACCCCAAATGACCCTAGGACACATACACCTGCACTTATGTTTGATAGGCACTTGAATAGGGTTTATATGTTGCAAGAAGGGACCGAAATGCACAACTGGCTAACACAGTTCACTTTGGCCTGGTCGATTGAACCGGCCCTGGGTCAACATTTTGACCAAGGCCCGGTCGACTGAACTTCATAGTTCATTTCTTGCCGGTCGACCGAACCTTGACCGGGTCAACATTTTGACCTCCTAGTCAACCGAGAGATTTTATACTCCAACTAACTGGTCGACCGAGGGTCCTCAGGAGAAATCCCATCGGTATGGTCGATCGAACCAGCCAGTTCAAATTGGCCCGGTCGACCGAACCTCGGACATATGAAAAATCGCCTCATCCGGTCGACCAACAAGTTAGTTCATTTCAACCCTGGTCGACCGAACCATGAAAAAGGCTTCAGAATTAACGATACGGTCGACCGACCATTCAGTTCAAAAGTCCCCTGGTCGACCGAGCCATTTGAGTCTTGGTCGACCGAACCATTTCTAGTCCACCAGACCTCTCGGGTTGCCCTGATTTTTTACCGCAGTTAATATTTTTAAACAGGGTTAAAATGTTTTAAACATCATTAAACTTTTCTAATAATACCCAATAAGTCCCCAACGGTCATATTTTCTCCCTTGCCTATATATACGAGTTCATTTGAGAAAATTAATATGGATTAAAAATATTGATTAAAGGAAATTCTCTGAAAATCCCAAATCCTATAATACTTATATTTAATCCCCATTCACTCATGCTTACCTTCTTCGATCTCTTAAATCCTTTGTAAGTCGATTGAGTGTTTATATTTAATAGGTTTGTTCTCCCATTCATATTTGATTGATTTATTTTCATTGAGAGCTAAACCTAAGTATTCTTAGGAGACTTTGTTAATAAGTCTATCCTAAGAAGACTTTGATAGATCTTCTAAGATTTGCACCTTCATTGCAACATCTTAAGAAGATTGTATTTGTTTTTGGTTGTAAAATATTTTCAAAATACTTTCAAATATCTAGTGTGCTTTGTCTTGATAAATCTATAAAGAGATATTTGTTTGTGTGAGAAAAATCTTTGTTGCTATATTCATTGATTTATATCTATAGTTGAATACAAAGATTAAACTCTTTTTGCAAACCAAACTTATACATTGCTAGAGCTTCATATACATATATATATTGAGAAAACTTGTTGATTGAAATATATGAAGTTTGGATAATATCTTTGTTTGAGCACTTAGATTGAATATCCTATGATACAAAGATCATTTAGGTTTGCACTCTCACGCACTCATTACAACGATAGTAAATCTATTTGAGAGTTGACATCTTAGACCACATTGAGCTTACATATTGAATCATACTGTGGTGTTTGTAATTGCGCGTATTTGGGTACACATCTGTTCTACTTGAAAGCTTATTCATTATACCATTTGATTGTATTTCAAATACTATTGTATTTCTAGGTACGGGCCTGAAGAGGGAGACTAGCCTTGGAATAGTCCCGGATTGGCTTAGACCCAGTTAGGAAAGTTTGGTGCGTCGTCCTGTTAAGGCGTGTAGGTTGAGGTCAGCCCTGCTAATTGACCTGGTTAAGGTTGAGGTCAGCCCTGTGATAATTTGACCTGGTTGTAAACGGTGCCGCTCCACCCTTAAGTGAGCTATTAGTGAAATCCTCCTGCTTGCGAGCTAGAGGAGGGGACGTAGGCACAATTGGCCAAACCTCGATAACATATCGTGTGTTTATTTACATTTCTGCACTTTATATTTACCGCACATGTATGTTATGGGTGAATGATGCGTATGACTTAAATTCCACATTATATTTATCTACGCATTCTGAAATTGAATAGACTGACCCTAGGTTGTGTATATACTGTTGTAGGATAGATTGACCTAGGAGAAAAAGTTTTAAATTCCAATTCACCCCCCCCCCTCTTGGGAATACACCAATTCTAACACATCTTACTAGCATGTTTGATATTGAGAAGCATATCAGTGTTCAGGAATTTTATCAATCTATTGTATTAACGGTTCGGGTTGTGAACCGGAGAGGAGGAAGCGAAGTATGAGGAAGTTGTGCCTCTTGTAAGCAGTGGAGTAGGAGGAAGTTATGCCTCTTGTAAGCAATGGTTTGTAACGGAAAGCTCCATCAGGATTTAAGGAGCAGATTAGTGGAATCCTTGGGTGTTTTGCCCAAGGCGAGAACGTAGGCCGAGTTTGGCCAAACCTCATTAAAAATTCAGTGTCTGCGCTCTCTCTCTATCCCTCTTTATATTTCTGCACTTATATTCATATTATACCTGCTGTGCATGCTTTAAATATTGGTGTATATGAATATCTAAAATACATGAGAATAATTGGGTAATACTGAATTAATTGAGATATCCACTAACTAAATCATTAAGTTGTATAATACTGAAATCGGTGTATATCCAAGTTTGTACTTGTATGTTTGGGTTTTCAATTAAGGATTAAAGTACTAAAATATTTTTAAATACCCAATTCAACTCCCCTCTTGGGATTACACATAAATTAACAATTGGTACCAGAGTCTCGTTGCACTAGACTTAAACGTTTTTGTAAAAGATCACGATGGCTTACATCGGTGTAACCCCATTTGGTGAGGGGCGATCTTATCTTAGTCCTCCAATATTTTACGGTGAAAATTTTTTAGCTTGGAAACTAAAAATGAGTGTTTTTATAAAATCAATAGACTAGAAGGCCTGGCAGGTAATAGTTAAAGGAATTTATGTGCCTACAAATGAAAATGATACTATTTTAATGCCTGCAAAATCAAATGTCATGGATATGCTTTATCATGCTTTAGATTCTAATATTTTTCATGAATTTATGGCACGTACATGTGCAAGAGATATTTGGGAAGAACTTGATATGAAGTATGGAGAAACTCGGGAGAAAGAAACCAATACTCCAGAAATGTCAAGTTCAAATGATCAATAGGTGGCAAATTGTAAACAAAATGAGTTAGTCGAGGAGGAGGTATATGTATCTCAGCCTATTTCATATAATGATTCATTTATTGATTCATGTGATGATTTTTGGGATAAATCTTATGAAAATTCATGTGATGAATCTTGCCCTATATTATGTAATGAATCACGTGTTAAATCATTTGTTGATAATTCTAATAATGATTCATGCAGTGTCCTTGTGACAATATTACTATTGATGCATGTAATAATTCAAATGATGGATATTATGACAATTCTTGTAATGAATCATGTGTGGAATCATCTGTTGATAATTTCTTTAATAATGCATGCAATGATTCATGTGATGTTTACTGTAATAAATTTTATGTTGAATCACGTGTTGAATTATATAATGAAAGCATGTCTTCATATGGAGATCTAAAAAAAGTCTTAGTTAAAATGCATAAGCTTCTAGTTAGGATAACTAAGAAGAAAATGTGTTTGAAAAATGAAAATGAAAGGATAGCTAAACAATTAGAGGAATTAAAAAATTATCATGCTATTCTAGAAAAGAAGAAAATCATGAAGACTCTGAAGATCATTTGTTTAGATAGAAAAATAGATGAACATCCTGAAATAATTTTCAGGGTTACGAGTGAAGATAGTTCAAATAAACCCTTAGAAAATAAATGAAATTATATTTTCAAAAAGGGTTCGGATGTATCTCAAAAATTTCATAGCTATGTCTCATTAAGCAAGAAGAAAAGAAATAAGCATACTTTCCCACAAATATACAAAACTTGCTTATTTTGTAAAATGAAAGGGCATACCCGATATAAGTGTCCATTTAGAGGTATCTAAGACAAAGACAAGAAAATGACATGGGTAATCAAGAAAGATTCCAATTGGAATTACATGATCATTTAATTCTTTCTTTGTTCTAAGGACTAGTTATAGGGTAGGTGATGACTAAAAGGTTAGAAATGGTTAGTGTCTAAAAAGTCAAAAAATAGTATATGCACTTACTATATAAAATTTTAAATGCTAAGAATCTTGGAAAAGCAAGTCAATATGATTTCTTATAAGTAATTTATCCAATCTAAACTTAATGAATATATATATATCATAATGATCGGGTAAGATATAAAATATTGGTTAAAGCATGCTAACTTTGATTTGTTTAAAGTAAAAGGTTGAAGGCTTAACTAGCTAAAATATTAGGAACCTTATATCTTTGCAATGAGTAACATAAATCATAATATTGAAGAACAAATTCACTTCCAAATGGAGTAAAGCATCTTTGTGTAGCGAATAATTCTTATTGCTTAACACATGCTTAAATATTAAAATCTTAAGTTAAGCAAATCATGTCCATTACATAAGACTGAACCTTAGGAAATAAATCATATACTAAGTATCATCTAATCCTAAACTCATCCTTGGAGCCTTAAATGCCTAAACCAGTCATCACTCTATCCACAAGCACTAATAATCATAAATTCCATATCTATCAAGTGCTTATTAAAAGACATCCTGTTATAATCAAATCAGGGGCATTCTCTAAGGGAATCAAATTGTTTATCAATACATTTTTAATAAATATTCCCTTTGTGCTTAAAATATAAAATTCCCTAATTTTGATTTATAATTAAGTCATTTCCTCCACTAGAAATCTTTACCATACTATGATCATATCCGGTAAAGATTCATCTATCATTGGCTCGTTCCCTTACTTAAAATTGAGATCATACTTGTGGGATACCATCTAATGGTGGGATAATCAGAAATACCCAAAGAGCAGTATTCAAAAATTAATATTCTCCCAAATTACTCTTTGCCTAAGTAGTTGGGTATATTCACTTCCACGAAATATTTTGAATATTGTCCACTCATAATAAATATTCTTTTGAACTTAATAATAATTTAATTGTTAAGAGTATTCATTCAATCTCACTACACAAGCTCTTAAACCTCAAATCAAATCTATTAGAAGTTTTTTTTTTTTTTTGTTTGAATATGTCAAGTGGCTAAGTTATTTGTAATAGTTTTCAATCTATATGAAAATGTAAATGACTAGAAAACCTACGCGTTGAGACCCATAAGAAAAGAAGCGATATAGGCTTATGACCCTGAAGAAGAATAGTTTATGCTTTTTGGTCCTCTAAGACAAAGTAGGTATAGCCAAGTATAAATCATTGAAAATTTTAAAACACTCGGCTAAACTGGTGAAAAATGATTAAAAAAAAATCTTTGAAATCTATAAATTAATGATATTCAATTCTCATTAATCCTCATACCACTGCCAACATTATATAGTGATTTATATCAGGTACGATGTAACGACCTCCTCATACCACTGCCAACGCTATATCATAATTTACATAAATCATAGTACAACACACATCCATGACATAACCAATCATCTAGGCAAATCAACGCATTCACCACAGTATTTGCAAACACACAGTATTCACAGCCAAACAATATTCACAACTAAGAAAAATCTACAACCCAAACAATAACCACAAGCGAACAACAATCGTAATCAAGCAATACTCGCAACCATTTAATTATGAAAGTTATTTCCATACCACACGATTTTTTCCAAATACAATATATAATAAAAATCATTTTTGATCCAAAAGTATAACCATTCAGAAAAGTATATTGAAATATATATATACTCGAATTTAGTTGGTTTAAAATTAATTAAAAAGCTGCTATAACGTATTCCCCTTACCTAGTTTCCTAAATTACGCTCACAAAGACCCCAAATGATGTCCGCAGCACTCGCCCGAACCCTAATTCAAAAAACTCGAGTTTATCAACTCAAATCTTAATAAAACGCTATTTATCATTTCCTAGGTCCTATATACTTCAATTTAACCTTTAAAACCAATATTTAACACCCTTACCTCAGTTTTGGAGTGGTGTCCCGAAACCCCAAATTGAAATTCTACTCCGCCTATGCTGTAGAGAATCTTCCCAGAAACCCTGTGGTGGTTCCTAATCGTCAAAATGGAGCTTAATAGGGCCGTAATCAAAGGTAGAAGAGTGGAGGTCTGTAGGGTTTCTTGAGAGAGAGAGAGAGAGAGAGAAAGAGAGAGAGAATGTTTGTTATTAATTTTCAAATGAAACTCTCGGTTGTTATATCTTCGGCACTGCCAGCCAAAATCGTCGACGGTTTTGTCTGGCTCTTAGAAAACCGCTGCCAGTTTTCTATTTAACCGGTCAATTTTTACCGCTTTTGTAACAACCTGGCTCTTAGAATACCTGTGTGTCATGACTTACCCCCTCATGACAAGGTTGTGCGGCCCGTAGGAGGGATTTATCCTAGCTGGCCAACCAGGAATAAATCACTCTACTCCATCAGTCTGATCTGCCCCCCTCAACCCATATCTGATGGGGAGCCTGTCCTCGTCAAGGGCCTAGGTGATCGACCTACTATCACGTATTATCTAAATAGGTGATTGCACTCATAACGTAACATAATATTTGTAGCAACGATATCGTGCTCTGTTATATGGTCTAACAGGGTCTGATACTATATAATGTATTTCTATATATAACTATCTGATTTACCATGATTCTGAAATAATCGTAATAACCATGATGCTGCATAAACTGTACTGTAATTCTGAGAATTGTATAATCATAATACTATAACTGCATAATCATAATATTGATATTCGTATAATCATGGTACTGAGATTCATAAAATCATGGTACTGAAATATCGTGAAATCAAGATACTGAAATATCGTAAAACATATCTTCGTACTATATTCTTATTCACAAGACACACGATACTTTAATACATAATTTTCATAGTTTAATAAACTGTATAACATTTTAAAAATACCTAGCATAGCATATTTTCGTTACCTGACTATTGGAAAGCCCCTATGGGATACTAGCCTAATACCCGCAGAGCCTCCTACCAAAAACACCCTGAAAACAATATTTTCCAGAATGGAATATCAGTATTTCTCCACCTACATCATTTCTTATAACTGTCAAAAGGCCAAAAATGGGTTAAAAGGTCTTACCCTGAATTTGGGATGAAATCCAACTTCGTTTTCCCAACGATCAGCTCTGGCAGACTTGTAGAGAACTTCGCCGGGAGATCGTGGTAGCCTCAAATCTTCAATCCGACAACTAACGAGGCTAGAATCGAAGAGAGAAGGGAGAGAGTTCGTAGGAGAGAAAGAGAAAAGAGAGAGAGAGAGAGAGAGAGAGAGAGAGAGAGAGAGAGAGGGGCACTGAAATGTGATAAAAATATGATTTTTTTTCCTACTTATAGGGCCAAATTCGTCGACGAGACACGTCACCTCGTCGACGAGTCCTTCATTAAATTCGTCAACAAAACCCAGTATTCATCAACAAAATTCAGAGCGGCCCATTCCTCGCTCGGTATTTTCTCG
The DNA here is from genome assembly GCF_029873635.1 of Malania oleifera. Lineage (NCBI taxonomy): Eukaryota > Viridiplantae > Streptophyta > Magnoliopsida > Santalales > Ximeniaceae > Malania > Malania oleifera. The sequence continues at coordinate 44,469,611 of NC_080420.1, forward strand.
TCGACGAATTCCTGTATTCGTCAATGAATTTTTGAAAACCTTCGTCGACGAAACCCTGTATTCATTAACGAAGTTAGGCAATTTTCCTGAAATTATTATAATTATTATTATCTCCAAAGTGCGATGTCATCGACGAACGCGAAGCGTTCATCGACGAAGTCTAGTGCCTCCTTCTCTTCCTATTTCCATTTTCCTCCTTCTTCATTATTAAAATAATATTATTCTTTAGGTCACTACAACTTTAACTCGTTACTGACCTGTGATAATTCCTCATAATCGTCACCGGTTTTCTCCTCACTCCAGAAAATCGGCAAAGCTCAGAATTACTAGTTCCATCAAACTTGTTCACATCGAACTTCATCGAAGAGACCCTAGCCACTGAGAACCAATAGCTCTGATACCACTTGTTGATTGCGGATGCGCAACGAAAGCACTCTCACGCACTCACGAATCAAACAAACAACCAATGCAATCACTTGATGATGAACAATAGGAAAGAAACAAACACTCAGTAATGAGAAGAACAAAAGCAACAATCAAAAGACACAAGATTTATGTGTTTCGACAATTTACCTACGTCCACGAGAGCAACAACTCTGATTCTCACTATGAAAAATGTCAAGCTTATATTAGGGCTACAAATCATTGATTATATGCAAACCCTAAACATACAAGAACCTTAGTTCCTATCTAAACCATCCTATAGCGATTCCTGAAGGAAAAACCTCTTATTTACCTAATTTACTGGCTTCTCGATTTGAATTTTGTGAAGTTCGCCGTCAAAAACTGTCAACGGTTTGCCCTCTTCCTGTAATCTTCTCTCTTGCTCTTACTCCTAGCCTCACGTAGCTTTCTCAGTACATGCATCTCACTCAGAATATGAGCCACATCCCCAACATAAGTCATACTTCTTTTATGTTGGGATGTAATACACACCATAGTTGTTTGCCCATTTTATGCTTGTGACTTCATTTTCTCATACACATCTTGAAATTTTCCTAGATAATCAGGACATGCTTGGGAGGGACTTGAGAGGAAGATTCATCTTGTTAATTATAAAGCCTTTCTAGGGTGAGAAAACACAGAAGGGTGATCACTCTCTTCCTTAAGGATCCCCACATTATTTCTATTGAGCAAACCATGACTTCCACTTGATGTTCCTACAAATGGCGTGAAACTATTAATCTTAATTCTTTAAGAAATCAGCCTATATCTCTAACTTAAACTTTTATAACGTCCTTGCAAGGAATACAAAAGAAAACCTCTCGTGCTTGAGTTCAATGAAAAATTATTAGGAATATAGAGTTTATGAGGCAGGATTTTTCATACTTCTCACTATGGGCAATTTTTATTTTTATAGGCTCATGGGTTCATGTGGTTTTTGGTGGTTATATAGGGTTTGTTAGTGGTGGGGATTTACTTCCCCACTTCTCTACTCTTTTGACGATTTTATTCATGTTATATGTGATATTCAATGCATAAAAAATTTTGACCAACCATAATCAATTTTGAAAAATTGTGATTATAAGGCATTCACACAACATAGAATAAAAATCCTCATGATATTTACTATCACAAAACAAAAAATATAAGGATGGAAAATCGAGAATTAAAAAAAAAAAGAAACAAAAATCATCACAACCATACGAAAAAATCTATTTCATACATTATAAGATGTCAAAGCCATCTCATCAAAACATTCTTTAAATCTTGGTTTGTTGTGCATATGTCTTCAAGTGATTGACTTACTTGCTTTACCTAAACAATAAGAATTCTTTCTTAGCATGTCTCACTTGTAATGAGAATTCTTTCTCAGCATGCGAGTTTTTAACTTCCTGTTGAAATTCCAAAACTTCCCCCATCGTTAAATTCATAACCCTAATTAGCATTAGTTAAAAGGACATTAAATGGGGGTTATGAATTCCAAGGGTCAAAAACATCCAAGGGGTAGTTGAAGTTAAAAATAAGAACTTCAAAGACCACAAGGGTGCAATAGGCAATCTAACTTTTTAAAATGCATGTATGTTACACATAAAATCAACATCGTTTTGTGAAGTATGATGAATTTTTCACAACATTTTTAGAACCATTCTAAAATGTATTTCTCGTGAATTTTTTTTTTTTCATAATTTTAAAAATAAATTCAGGTCACATGCTAAAGTATTAATTTTAAAAGCTATCAATTTAAAAGTCATTTTTATAATTATTATGATAAAATTACAAAATAATTTAAAATTTAATGATATGCATGTACATTTCTAACAATTAAATGAGTGATAAGTTTAACATTGTCAAGACTTGGGCTACAGATTGCTACTCACATGTAGCTTCTATAATTGAGAATTATATGACAGACTATAGCATTTAATGTGAAAAATAAAACAACAATGAGTTAATTAGTTATTTTGTCTTCTACCAAAAATGATTTAAATTTAAATTTTTGATTGGATAATATCTGATAAGAATTCATAGTAACAAAAATATATTTATTATTTCTTGGATAGGGCAACAAGTTTGACTGCTCTTTTTTTCAATGTTTTCTTTTTTCAAGAAATAATTGGTCATGTATTTATTATAGTTCTCTAAAAAAATAATTTGCGCATATTTTTCATAGACATCTTTGGCTTCTTTGCTCAGCCTATCAACCCTAACTAATTTTAAGGTAAAGAAACCTTTCCTCAATTTTTACCCTCTTCTAAATAAGTAGCTATTAAATTTGAATATTTAATTAACAATAGATATTGTTAATACTCTACAAATGGAACGGGCAACATATGTTCTACTGTTGGTCAATGAAGAGCACACACCATGTGTTGCATATATATATATATATATAAAGAAAAGAAAATGAAACGTTTATATTGATTTAAATTATGCCCATATGTATCTTTTATAAGAATATATTCTTACAATTTGTAACAGAGCAAACGGCAGAGTATAGTATTGAAATTTTTGGATAAAATAAAGGGTATTGGAAATTGCCAATAAAAATGGTTTTATATTCGGATTTTTATGTTTCGCTATTAAAAATTATTCAATTATAAATTGAGTAATTAATATTATCCATTCCGAAACGTTATAGTGATGCCTGACAAGGTTCCGGCAGAAGCATTCATGGCACACGTGCACCAGCACATGCACGCAGACAACACAGAGGAGAGGATATAAGCCTGGCTTTGCTGCATCCAAACAAATCATTTGGAAAAGAGATCATGCAACATTCTCAACCCCAAAAATTATATTATTGAATCTTCTTTAAATTCATAAATTTAAATTCAAGTCATAAAATTTATGTTTCTAAATATTATCTATTAATATGAGTGTATTGTATTGATGGAAGCCTTTAATCCGGACTTGGATTTCCACAACTGGTGCAAAAAAAAGAGACCAAATTAAAGGGGGGGCCAACATGGCAATTTATTAATTCTACAATGGTACAAACTGCAAAGCACACCACAAGGTGAACACAATTCTCAGTCATATAAATATAATCATTAATTCAGGTGAAGATTCAAGCATAATTACAGAAGGAAAAAAAAAATGATTACAACAGGGCTTGCGGGGTGGGTGCGTCCACTGTGGAAGGTAAGACACAGTCCGGTTTGCTCTGAGTACGTTGATCTGTTTTAGTTTTCACGATCAACTAATTTCTGAAGAATGGCCTGCCAACACAAACAAACTAATTTAGAAAATATTGAATGCAGCTCCAAGTATTTTGTAGCAAATTCTGAATCATGCTTTCTGACTAATGGAAAGACAGCAAGACTGCAATGTGATGTTCTTGACAAATGGAAGATGTTGGGCTCCAGAGTCCAAACAAGCATATATATATATATACATATATATATATATATATATATATTACACACACACACACACACATACACACATATTTTTTCTTTCAGACAGGACAATGACAATCCAATTATTCTTGAAGTAATTACAGGGCAACATCGATTTGATTTCAACCCATGATGCAGTTCATTGGCCGAAATAAGTAGCTTCACAGGACAAAATTCAATAGACTGATTGCGTCCCACATTGCCCACATAGCAGATCAATTCCCGTTGTAGAAGATGTTCAAATGCCTGCAGAAACAGAGGGTCAAAATATGCAAAGAGATAAACAAGTAAATAAATAACACAACAATATTCATAGTTCTAACTTGGTTAGCTTTATGGAACTCTTTAGTGGAATGCTATACACACCCGTAAGCACACAGTCTCTGCATAGAAATCACATGTCTGGTAGGAATCATGTATGGCTTTGTATTCTGCCACATTTGACTAACAAGTCAGTTGTCAGAGATACAGATAGTAAATAATAAAAATTGCATCTGATATTGACCTTTCATTACAGATATGAAGTTGTATGAGTTCTGCTCTTTAACTTCCAGTTTCTTCATACACACCAGAATATAGAGCTCTAAGACGGAGCAATCTGCTTGAATATGTTCAAAGAGCACAGAAAACCAATTAAATTCTCCTTGGAGAAAAAGAAAAATTCATGAATCAGTTCTTGCAAAACTAAATTTTCATTTTCTATTTGAACTGTTTTCAGCAATTTCATCCATTTATTCCAAGAAAGAAGGATGCAAACTCAAGGGTTTTCCACGAAAGTCAGCATTTATTATTATTATTATTATTATTATTATTATTATTATTATTATTATTATTATTATTTGGATAATAAAACAAGTCTACTAAAAAACTTACATAATTACAATGAAATGAGGATAAAAAATCCCCCAATAAAAAGTGCAAAAGAAAAAAAGAAAAACTAACAAAGTATGAGCCCAAAAGCCCCCTAAAACCCCTTTGAACATCAGACAGCAAAAGCCCCCTAAAACCCCAAAAGAATGAGCCCACAAAGAAGAAAAAAAATAACTTTCTCCCAAAGCAATCTTGGAGAAGTCTTTTGATTTTTAAAAAGCTCTAGCACTCCTCCCAGCCAAAGCGACCACACGATTGTAAAAACAGCAGTCCCAAAATATCCTCTCTCCCATTCTTCTTGAAACCCCAAAATCTTCACCTTCAAAAAATTCAGAACTGTAGATGGAGCCACCCAAACCTCACCAGAGTACGAAAACAAATAGTTCCACATGCATTTTGCTACCTTACGAAGAACGAACGAATGACTAACAGTCTCATTTGACTCATCTCACAGCACACAAACATCTGGACTAAGGACTTTGTATGGCCTCCTTATTTGTAGCATATCATTTGTGTATATCTTGTTACGAATTAATGTCCAAATGAAGGCCTGGATTACCCACTAAAGGAAGACCATGAAAGACAAAAGCCAAGCCAAAGACTCACAACCTGCTAAAGATCTAAAAATCTCAAGCTCCCTACTACTAAAATTAATACCAGTTATTCCACTCCTAGACAGATTTATCCTCAGCCCTGAGATTTTCTCAAATATACTAAGCAAAATTAGAACCTTCCAGAACATTACAGCATTATTCTCAAGGAACAAGATAGTACCGTCGGCGAACTGAAGATGAGACACCACCCCCTCCTCTCCTATAGACAATCCACTAATCACCCCCAGGTCCTGGCACAAGAAATCATCCTGCTAAGAACATCTACAGCCAGAGTAAACAAGAAAGGGGATAAAGGGTCTCCTTGCCTTAACCTCTTGAAACACTGAACCGGTCCCTGGGTCTCCTCTTCAGCATTTAATTATTGCACATATCAGACTTCGTTTGTCTCAATTTTCTACATGACTTGGCCAGCAACAGTCCTCCCTAAAAAGAATCCTGCTTCCTGCATTTCCCCCTCACAAAATTTATGGAAATATGCCTCCAGAAATCAACAATCCCATGACACAGTAGTTTATCTTTGGTCATTGAAAAGGATGATAAATAGTTTGTCAAGGACTGCTAGGAACAGTTGTTCCATAGTCTCCTTATACACTCTCTATGACATGACCAATTGGCATTTCTTTCAAAGGCAAAAACTGGCCATATCTAAATTTCTCATGTTTTGGGTTCCCAATCCCCATTCAGCTTTCTTTGCTATTTCTACTTATTTATTAAAATAATTTGAAATGATTACCCCTCATATTATGCTTCAAGAGTTTAGCCAAGTTGCCCTATCATAAGGAATGCATAGAGAGACTGTCGGAGTGACTGCTTTTAGCAGTCCTATAGTTTGTTTATTGAAAGAGAAGGTATATAACCAGGACTTCCCACTAAAGGAGAGAACTAAAGTGGGGGCAAGGGATAAGCATAAACAAACTACATTATAGCCCCACATTGCAGTGGAATAGGAAAGCTAAAAAAATTCTCAAATGTGGCTGGTGTCTTGCAGGAGTTCCTGCAATTCATATCCACGATGACTGGAAAGCTTTGAATAATTTGACTGGTTTACTTCGCTGTTTTTGTTTAGCTTTTAGTTCCTTCTTTGGCAAACTTCTTGTCCTTTATCTTTGTTCATCTCTCTCTTTTAATAATATTTTCTTCTTCTATAAAAAGAAAAAAAAAATCTTCAAATGCCCGGGTAGTCTACTGGCCATAAATTCTGTCTAGGAGATCATAAAGACTTACTTCAAATCCATTTATGTCAAGGACACCACTCAAGTCAAATGGAAAAATATTCAAATCATAAATTACCTGTCTCATCACCAAAATTGAATCTCCTGCCACTATCAGTCACGAGTTTCGAATTTCTATTTTTCTGCTCCTTTACCATCCACCAAGCTCAATTTCTAAATGCTTTGCATACAATATGGAGGTTGAGATCATAGACACAAGACATCTTTGGAAGAACATCAAAACATTCAGCACTTTTTGAGTCCACAAATTCCTTCGAACCAACTGGTGAATTGTTCACATCACTTTAAATTACATACATGAGAATTCAATATGAAAGAGCTGTAGACCTCTAATTCATAGAGTGGTGCCCATAGAAGTTATAAAGGAGGGCATTTGAGATGGTATGGGCACTGGGACTGCAAATTCGATAGTGCACCAATAAGAGTGAAAAAGAAGGAATTGGTAGCCTCCAATTTTAGGGTCAGATCCTTGTGCAGGAAACTTTCCTCACCAGGAACAAACTGCAGCAACTTTCCTTCGAAACTCCCATGGACTACAGCAGCCCCCACAAAAGATGTATTCTTTTTTTTTTTTTTTTCCTTGGCAACACCTGGGAAGATTTTAACCTTTGATAATGCGCGGAAAAGGGGGCTGCCCATTCTTAACAGGTGTTTTTTATGTTTGGATAATGCTGAATCCATTGACCACATCCTCCTGGACTGCCCCTGGACCAGGAATTTTGAAGCATGGCCTTTTCTTTGACCAGGCAGCAGTGGGCCACTGCCAGGGGAAGATGAGTTATGAACCTGAAAAGCTATCCGAGCCGCTAAATAGAAGAGGAAAGTCTTGACCCTCAGTCCCCTTGTCATCTTTTGGTGTGTTAGGAAGGAAAGAAATGGGAAAGCATTCAAAGGATCAGCTAAGCCCTTTCAGATTAGTAAAAATCAGTGGATTGCTACTGCTATGAGCTGGCACAGCAGGGTGTATTTGAATGATCCATACAATTCTCGATTTCTGTGACACCCTGCAATGTGACGATCTCTTTTTGTATGCTGTACTTGCGCAGCATCCCCTTGACACCCTATAACAAGATTTTCTTTACTGATCAAAGAAAACATTTTGAACGATGTTGCCTTGGGCTGAGCAAGATGGCAGAAGAGGATTCATATAAGGCTGTCGTTGCACTGTTGCTGCTGGTACTGTTGATGTTGCCATTATATTCCCATTCCCTATAGACCACAATTCCAACAGAGCATATTTTGAAATGGCACTTGATTCATGGAGGGGCCAATAACAGAGATGAACCAAAAGCTTACACATGGAGCTCAGTGGTAAGCAACCTGACAGTCACTAGTCCTCGAAAATCAGAATAGAAGGTAGGATAGAGAATTATAACTCAAAAATAGATCTTCTGTTCTTTGAAAAAATGCCCTTGTTAAGGCTTTCAGAATCAAATTAAATGATATAAGAAAACCATTAGGTTATGTTTGGTTTGCAGAATATCTATTCAATAGAATAGTTGTAGAATAGAAATATGATAGCTTAGAGAGGAAAATGGGTTTCCATTGTAAAGCAAGTGACAATGCAATATTTTTAATCAATTCACGACATGAATCCAATTTGCAACATGATCTGTTTCTTGCAATTACAAGCAAAACAAACACAATTTTACTAAGAACTTCTCAGTTCTCAAAAACATTTTGCAAATTGTAATTCCATTCAAGATAAAAACAAAGTTCCAAATATAAGCCAAGCGGTAGGCACCCCACCCATGAACATGAGATCATGTGTTTGACTTCCCTCATGGACATTGGGGAGAAGAGAAGGAAATAAATTTAAGAAATAATAATAATCAAAAAGCACAACAGAAGCAAGAACTGTAAATTTTGGAAAATTAGTGATATTCTCAGACCTTGTAAAGATTCTAGCTTCGGCTGCCTTTGAACGCTTGAAAGTGCAGTTTTAAAGTTCTCCAGTGAAAGAAACCCAGACTCCAAATCCATAAAAGAAACAGCACAAAATCTGGTGTCACAGACTCACAGTCCACCAATGTAAGTTTTGGCAGACAAGGAAACAAGGCAAGGATAACAGCTACACAATGACAAAAAATATTCTGGTCTTCTGAATGCAAAAAGAGATAACTTACAGAAACCTCAACAAATGGCTGACAGAGGAATCAAAATTTGACAATGTTCTAAGGATCTCTTTGAACCTCTCATCTGCTAAAAGATTCTGAAATATGTCAAGGACATAAATGGAAAATTTAAGAGAGCATAATACATACGATTAAAGAGTTGTTTAACTAAATTTTTTTGTTGCAGTCCATAAACAAGTAGTCTTTTCAAAATAAAAGCTAAAATGGTTCAACTGATTTTACAATAAGCATGAGTTCCATGCCAATGATCAGGTAGATAGAAGTGTTAATTTAATATTTATTACCTTGGTACCAAAAAAAGATAAAGCTATTAAGGTGAAATATTTTCAGTCCATTAGTTTGGTGACAAGTGAGTATAAGATCTTAACAAAGGCAGCATTGGCGAGTAGAATAAGAAAGGCCTTAGGTGACATTATTTCTTGTTTTCAAAGTGCGGCATGGGGCTGTCATTAGTTTCCATGATATTGGAAAACTAATCAACTAATTGAGACTAAGATTTCATACAAGTGATCTAGATAAGCTTTATAAAATCTTTTCTCAAATAAAATCACAGTCAACTTCAACGTGCTTACTCTCATGAAAAAAATGATTTGGAGCAAGATCAACAGCGGCTTGATTATCTCAAACCTGTCTCGTCCAGCAGTTCAAGAAAATATTTCTGTTACAGAATAATTCACGAATGACCTCTAGCTATCTCAATTCCCAAGTAATTAAACAATCCCAAATCTTTAGTTTGGATTTGTCTGCAAGAATTGCTTTAGATGTTCTATGGCCTCACAACCATCATCTGTGATTACAATATCATCCATGGAAAAAATTGGTTCTTGCATCAATATGACAGCAATAGAATACATGTCAATCTCCCTTGCATCGTTGAAGGGAAAAACCATTCATAATCCCAGTAAATCTCCCATACCAAACACAAGATTATTTCAAGTCATATAACAATTTTATAGACTATATTCCAATTACCAATTTTGACTCCCTTCTGAGAAACAAATCCAGGAGTTTGCTTCATCTAAACTTCCTTTGAGTGGTCACGAGGCATTCTTAAGTTCCAATTGGTGCAATGGACAAAAAAAGCAGCTAGGGATATAAATAAATCAATAGATGCTATTTTAGCCACCCATGAAAATGTGTCAGATAACCTAAACCATATACTCGAGTGTAGCCTTTAGCTACTTATCTAGCCTTCAATCTGTTCAAGAATCCATCTGAGCTCACCATCATAGTATATACTCTACAACAAACCAACGACAAACTTATTGGCAGGAATCTTGACAAGCTCCAAATCATCATTCACCTACAAACATCTCTTCTTCCATCATGATTCTCTACCTAGATTGGGAGAAACCTTTAAATACAGACCTTAGAATAGGGTGGAAAAGAATGTGGTAACAAAACAACAATAGGACAGGGACATAGAATCACAAGACACAAAGTTAGAGATTGGGTGTTCAAGTACATGTACTCTTACCTTTGCCAAACAATAATACAAAGATCCATGTCAAGAGAGATATGATCTGAGCTAAAGGCATAGCACTAGAAGCAACTAGATGCTCACCTACATTATGGGGCTGCTGTAATGGAGGACATCCTGATCCATGAGACTACAATAACTAGGTGAAGGTGAAGTCACAAAAGAACAAGGGCTAGGCAAAGACCACAATCCTAAATTAGAAAATTGAAAAGGGATAGGCAAAGGGGAGGAGTCATCAAGGTCTTTCAGATTCAAAGACTTTAGTGTAAAGTGGACTTTGAAGAGTGTCACATATAAAGAGAAAAACAAACAATGCAATTAGTAACTAGTGACATCATCAAGAACAAGAATACCCCAGGAAAACACAATAGAGAGCTCGAGGTTCCAATTAAAACTCCAGAAGTTAACTGATAAACAAGAGACATACGACCGAATATTCAAGGGGGTAAAGAAAATAAGTATGTGAGGAAAGACTGAACAAGGTACTTTACCTCCAAGAATTGAGGATAACATCCTATTGAATAGCATAATTTAAGAACCACATCACCCCGCAAAACACTTTAGGTGCATTCATTTGAAATAAGAGGATATGAGTGACATCCAAATATGTCTAATTCTTTCTTTCTGTGACTCCATTTTGTCGTGGAGTGCGAGTACAAGATGACTAGTGAAGTATGCTTGAGTTAGCCATAGAGGTACTAAATTGGGTAGTGAAATATTCTTGGGCATTGTCAATTTGAAGAATGTGAACAAAATGAAATGAATAACTTAGAATGATCTTTCATTAAATAAATCCAAGTCATTCTTTGACAATCGTCAATAAATGTAACAAAATATGAAAACCCAGCTTAGAAAAAGTAAAACTAGGACCCAAACATCTTAATGGATTAACAAAAGGGGCATATGATGCATTTATTGATTGGAAAAGAGAAAGTACACAATGATGTTTTCCCAATTGACACGACTCACAATCTAGATTAGACAAATGCTCGAACTGGAACCAGCTTGCAAATGATGAATTTGAAAAGGTGTAATTCTAGCTAACATCTAGTGAAACTGTGGAAGATGATAACAAATCAAAGTAGTAGAGAACTATAGCTTCATGTCCATCAATTGTCCTCGTCTTTTGTTAGATTACCACTCTACCTAAAAGCTTAAGTTGTTAGGTTGTGGGCCAACAATGTATATCAAGCTTTAACATTCCCCAACATGTGCAGCCCAATAGCACGTGAAGAGAAAAACACATGATAAATAACACCCATTACGGAGAATACAATTTTTTTTAATCACCGCACAATAAATGCACGCAATGAGACTAGAACCCAAGACCTACCCAGTTACAAGCTTTGATAAAATGTTAGATTATCACTTTACCTAAAAAATTAAGTTGTTAAGTTGTGGGCCAACAATCTATATCAAGCTTTAACATTAAATCCTGAAGGACATCAAAAACAAAAGAAAAGGTAATTAAACAATTAAAGTATTTTGTAAGTTTGTTGTAAGTTTACTACGAACATTTAAGGTCAGAAGGAAAGTATCATAATAGAGAGCTCTAGCTTCATGTCCACGAATCGCCCTCGTCTTTAAATCCTAAAGGACATCAAAATCAAGTAAATGGTAATTACACAATTTAAGGATTTTGCATGCTAAAAACATTAAGATTAGAAAGAAAGTTAGTAATATAGAAAACGAAGGATAGGAAATAGTAAAAGATGTTCTATTGTTCCAATACCACAAACAATGGTAGATACATTAGCAAGGATAAACATGGGCAATGTATTAGAGTACCAGATTTTGGAGGAGATACCAATTATAGAAGAAGAGATACATAATGGAAAACAAGCTGTAAATTTACCTTAAGTAAGCAAGAGATGCAACAAGAAGGGATGCTGAATATTATAGAAATTTAGAATAGTCACCTTCTAACTGATATGCTGCTCTCTATTCTCCAACAGTTGAAGAAAAAGGGGTAGAAGTAATATTTGTGATGTTAGCCTAAAAAATACCTATACTGACATGTGACTTGGATATGATACGATACTAATGTGGTTTTGAAAAAACTAGGACATGACACAGCAAGGATACATTAATTAATTGATGTAAAGTGTGTGTGTGTGTAGAAACACATTTAGGAATTCTTTTCTATTTAGATGACAAAAATTGTGGTGAAATAAATTTAGAATGAATTGCAAGCATAGAAGAAGAAGAAGATAAAGAATGACTACCTAAGTGGTATGTAGGTTGCTCAGGGTGAGAGAAAGAGACAGTAAAGGAAGAGGAGGATGCGAGGGGGAGGAGAAAAGTAGCGAACTGACAAGACAACAACATGCATGTACCAAAGAACTTCTGATGATTTCCTCTTGCTTGCCAATACTCTGATGACTCTCTTTGGCAAAATAGAGAGACAAAACCCAATGTTTTGGTTATAGAAGTGTCTCATTCATATCCTGTTGTGTCAAAAAAGTATCCAAAATCCAGAAGACTTCTTCAAACTTGACTTGGGAGAAAGTTACTTCTTCTGCTTCCTTTTGGGTGCATTCTTTTAGGGTCTATCGCCATCCAATTTCCATATTCGGACTGGAAGGCAGTGTTGATGTAACTCTTAGATATTTTTTGGCTCTAGTTTTTGTTTTTTGCTTTTTGCTTTTTGGAGGATGCATCATCTCTTTCTCGGTAATCTCTTTGGTTTACAATAAAATAAATTTTCAATTATCCAAAAAAAAAAAGTATCAAAAAATAAACATTACTTAATTAAATTCAGACACATACCTGACACACGTCAGGCTATGCCGGGTGCACATGAATATCTAACACATACCAAATACTGGCAGCACCTTGAGGGGTGTTAGTGCTTCCTAGGCATTAGCTACTCTTGAGGGTTTATGATGCCAATCCTTACACTAATCATGGCGTGGCCTACACATCCACAAGGATTGCACCTTTGTAATGTAACTCTGCCACACCCATCTCTACAACTAAGGTATTCCATACTACCTAGGAACCCTAGAACCACTAGAATGTATCTATGCTAACCCACGCAATAAATGTAGAGTGTACCTGAAGAAGTTGTGCTAGAAGATTCAAAGTGTATGTGTATGAGAATAAACATCAAGAGTAATTTTACACTACCAAGAATTTGTGATTGAACAGGTTTAAATTAAGGCTTCAACTCACTAAAACTTGAAAACCCATCAATTGCTCCCTTTGTTTCTACATCTCCTGAACATCAATACTTCTAACTTGCACAAGATTCAACTCCTCATGAATGCACTTAATCTCCACAAAATAAACACTATCACTCTTATTCCCCTCCCTCTAAGGAGAGATACACATGCAAGTTAGGTTCTTAGAATATAGAAGTCTAACATAATCCCAAACTTCCTTACAAATATCAAAGTGTATACATATCCAAGCAATATAAGGTTCTATAGAATTCTAGAGCAACGAAGCTATTGAATAATTGGGAAAAATGGAAGATTTAAACTCAATAATAGGTCTCTCCCTCTATTTATAACATATGTCAAGTAAAATCAGAATGACCATAATACCCTTACTAGCTTACACTTATTACAAACCAAACTCTAACAATTAATAATAATGCTAAATGACTAAATAACCATTAACACTCACCCTCAAGTTGGAGCATATATATCATATCCTCCTAGCTTGTTAGTTGATACAAATGAATATCACAAGAGCACCTTCCAAGGCTTTAGTGAACAAATCAGCATGCTAAAACTCAGACTTCATATGAGTGGTTGTAATGAGCTTCTGTACAAGTTTCTATTGAATAAAATGACAATCAACTTCAGTGTGCTTTGTCCGCTCATGGAAGACAAGGTTGGCGGCAATATGAATAGCAACTCGATTATCACAAATCAACTCCATAGGCTGAGAATGTGGAAAACCTAGTTCTTTCAACATGTTCTTCAGCCAAACAAGTTCACATGCAGTGTGTGCCACAACCCTGTATTATGACTCTGCACTCAACCTGGCCACCACAGTTTTTTTCTTACTTTTCCAAGACACTAAATTACCACCGACAAAGATACAATATCAAGTTGTGGATCTTCGCTCGAAAGGTAACCCAGCCCAATCTACAACTGTAAATCCCTAAATATAAGTGTGACCCCGATCCTGATATAAAATACCTCTCCCCGGTGCACCTTTACAATATATCAAAATGCGAATCACTGCATCCCAATGAATTATTCTCTAGGAATCGAGAAACTAAGTCACAATACTTGTTGCGAAGGATATATCTGGTTAGGTGACTATGAGATAATTCAACTTTCCAACAAGTCTACTATAATGACCTAGGTTAGACAGCAAATCACCCATATCTGGCGCTAACTTACTATTGGGATCCATGGGTGTATCAACAACTTTGGATTCCAACAGCCCTGTCTCATCTAAAAGATCAAGAACATACTTTTGTTGTGACAATATAGTTCCTGTACGAGATCTCGATACTTCTAATACTCAAGAAGTGCTTCAATGGTCCCAAGTCCTTGGTCTAAAACTTATTGTGTAGGAAAAGCTTTAGGTCTTGGATGCCTCAATCATCATCACTAGTGATCACAATGTCATCCACATACACAATAAGCAAAATCCTACCAGATGGAGTATGAAGATTAAAAACAAAGTGATCTAC